>NW_027524175.1:682252-1023378 GCF_052094955.1 Ictidomys tridecemlineatus | reverse complement strand
GAACTAGAAAACACACAAGGCAGGACTGGGTCCTACTGAAAATCTGAAATCAGTCCAACTGACTGGTTTCATCCTTCAAACTGAAATTTCTGCCCCAAACTTCAGGTTTTGACCACCCTACAGTGGTCAAAAGTGCTACCTCACCTTTCATTGCGTGAACTGGGAAAATTTAATTATCAAATATAACAGAATGAGAAGTAAGCAGAAGAAAAGGATGCTTAAGTTAATTGCACGAAGACATTTAATATTTGTTTGAAAACCTTGATTGGATTTTGCTTCAAACAGTCTGTGAATAAGGACACAAGTTCTTTCAGAAAACAGCTACAAAAATAAGAGGTCTGGGGGCTGCAGTTGTAGCTCAGTGATAAAACACAAGTGATAGAACACGTGAGGCACTGGGTTCCTTCCTCATCACCACATAAAAATAAATAAAATAAAGGTATCATCTGTTATGGTTTAGATGTGGTGTCCTCCAAAAGCTCACATGTGAGACAATGCAAGAAGGTTTGGAGGAGAAATGACTGGGATATAGCTTTAACCTAATCAGTGAATGAATTGCTAATGGGATTAACTGAGTGGTAACTGGGGCAGGTGGGTGTGGCTGGAAAAAGGGGTTCAGCAGGCACATGGATAAGGGGTATATATTTTGTATCTGGACAGTGGAGTCTCTCTCTCTCTGCTTTCTGATCATGATGTGAGCTGCTACCCTCAGTCACACTCTCCAGCCATGATGCTGCCTCCCCTGGAGCTCCAAGGAATGGAGTCGGCCTTCTATGGACTAAGACCTCTGAAACCATGAGCCCTCCAATAAACATTCCTCCTCCACAGTTGGTTCTGGTCACAGAGGTGAAAAAGCTGACTAAAACAGTGCCCATCTACAACTAAAAATGTATCTTAAAACAACAAGAGGTCTGCAGTGGGCAGTAAGAAACACACATGACCACACTTGCAGCTTCAACAAGGTAGGAAGACCTGACACTAGCTATGATTAGAGCAGATGATACCTGCCTCTGAGTGGAGAAAACCTGAGAGTGTCTTCCTGTACTGGTTTCCACATTGATCAAAGAAGATGTCGTAAAATCAGTTCAAGACAAGAACACTCAATGCAACAACTCTCTGGTCTTTCTCCAATGGTGCAGGAAAAGGCCAAAAGAGCACTTTGGGTTCAGAAATTTAGAGTACTAAGAAGCAAACCACAGGCTTCTCTTTGATAAATGTGGAAACTGTACAGAACACACTCTAGCCAGGGTCGTTGGAGCTCATTGCTAAAACAGGCCTAAAAGGGCTTGTTCCAAGAACTGAATGAAGGGTTCCTTTCTACAGGACTATTAACTCCTGGCTGGATGTAAGACAAGCCAGGCAGGAACGTTCTCATTGAAGTCTTCCTATAAAATCAAAGTTGGAATAAAGAAATACTAATGACTGAATACGGAGAAAGGCTAAGTTATACCCAATAATAAGAGCTACACTTCTATTTTACTACTGCCAAGCACTGCTCATGGCACTTTACATGTGTTGACTCTTTTAACCCTCACAACAACCCTGTGTCCTTGCTAGCACTATTCTCATTTTGCAGATGCTGAAATGGAAACAGCTACATTAAGGGATTTATTTGAAGTCGCACCACTAGAAGATAAAACAGTCAGGATTCCATCCCATATTCCAGAATCTGAGGTCATTACTCCTGGGACAGAGACAGGGTCTCACAGTGTTGCCCAGGCCGGCCTTGAACTCCTGGGCTCAAGCCATCCTCCTGCCTCAGCCTCCTGAGTAGCTGGAACTGTAGGCATGCACTAATGTGCCAGGCTCCAGAACCTTTTTGTCCACTGTATGCTAATTATCAAGGCAGTCATATCATTTGAAAATGTGTTTGTGTTCCATAAGAATTATCTTTCTTGGGCTGGGGATGTGGCTCAAGCGGTAGCATGCTCGCCTGGCATGCGTGTGGCTCGGGTTCGATACTCAGCACCACATACAAACAAAGATGTTGTGCTCGCCGAAAACTAAAAAAAATAAATAATTCTCACTCTCTCTCTCTAAAAAAATAATAATAATAAAGTTGCTTTGTCATCACTAAAAAAGTTAAAAAAAATTATCTTTCTCTTGAGTTAATAGTGGCTAGTGCAGCCCTTCCTCACCAAAGATATTTTAAGCTGCATTTAGTTGTTTGGGACATATTCCTAAGCTATCGCTGCCATCTGCCGGCAATATGTGGTAACAACCTCGTGGAAAGCTGGAAGGAAACATTAAATGAAAACGCGGCACAGTTATAGCTACAACACGATGGCACGTATGACAGTTAGTGCGTGAAAAAGGCTAATGTCCAGGACTGCTTCAGCTTCTAGATAATCTACTCTGAGGCCTCCAAGGAGATTAACTAATTTTAGATGTTTCAAACATTATTTGCTCTCTAAATATGAAAAATAAAATCTTAAAACGCGGGGCTGGGGATGTGGCTCAAGCAGTAGCGTGCTCGCCTGGCATGCGTGTGGCCTGGGTTCGATCCTCAGCACCACATACAAACAACGATGTTGTATCTGCCGATAACTAAAAAATAAATATTAAAAAAATTCTCTCTCTTCCTCTAAAAAAAAAAAATCTTAAACACATAAATGGAATATAAATGGAATTCCTCTCCCAACACTGACCATGCCTTTGACCACATCCTTTGAGCTTCCCCAAAGACTAATCATGAGACAATGGGACTGAATGACAGGGTGTGGTATATGACCTGGGAAGAGACTGGACCAAAGGAATCTGATTGTATCTTATTATTGGCTTTAAGACACACACTAGAGAAATGATCTCCTGATACTCAAGGGTCATATCTAACACTTCTTTTATAGACCCATATAGTACAAAGCACTTACTAAGTGCTTTCTACATAAGGATGACCTTTCATTCCATAAAGACATTAATCTCTTTATCATCAAGGACACAATTCCTGTTTGTGTTCCTATATCTATTCCATCAGGATTACCATCAAAAAAATAAGATCATGAAACTCAGACTATGAATTCAAAATTAATTTAGGGTTTTTTGATTCAGAATGTAAGAAAAATTCCATTTCCCCAAACCGATTTCAAATTATTTAATACTATGTGAAAGCAACTGGCAAAACCACAAGTGTCATTTATTTATGATTAAGTCATATGGACAATACCATAATAATTATAAATAGCTGTCAGTTTCACTCTAGTCACATTTTAAACAAATCTTTATTAAACTTTATAACACTCTTTCAGAGGTACTCCTGGAGGAAGGGAAACTAGAAAAGAGATTATCTTATTTTCCAAATTCATGGCTAGAAAGGAGAATGAATGAATGTGAATAAAACTTTCCCCCAAATTAAAAACAAAACAAAACAGGACGTTCCTGGTCAGTGGTCTAAGTGGATTAGAATTACTTTCCAACAGGCCCAGGTTTCAGCCTCCCTTCTCACGATCACAGCTTCACAGGTTGAACAGAAAAGAGCTCCACACGAGAAGTCCAGTACTAGGCTACGTAAGTGCTTCGATTCTCTCCTTTTTCAATACTCCTTGGTAAGAACCTCTCCTTTCAGAGAATTAGGGGAAAATGTACCAGTGGTGGGATGACTGTCTGCTTCCTCAACACCCATAGGCTTACCTGCCCTGGTGCTCAGGAGAAAAACAAAGATGGGCTGCTGTCCAAAGCTTTTGATGGCCACGTGTCTCTCTTCGCCTCTCACAGAACTGTCCACACGCTCATAGCTGTAGCCTTTACGAAGAGAAGACAACAACCACACACAGGTCCTTACTCTTTGCAAGGACTCTTAGGAAATAAAATAATCGAGTCATTCCTAAGCCAATGCCTATTTGTCCTTTCCACACCCAAGCCTGCCCTACTTTCAATAAAGCCCAAAGGAAAAATCTCAATTGTTTTATAACTTGATCTTGTTTCTTATTTTATGTGGTACTGAGGATTCAAACCAGTGTCTCTCACATGCCAGGTAAGGGCTCTACCACTGAGCCACAACCCCAGTCTGAAAGATCTAAATTTAGGGGAACAATTCATCACTTCAGTCAAGAGCTTTGTAATGTTGTGAACAACCAATAAAAAAAAAAAATTCATCACTTCACCAAAAAAATCACCATAACACACTATCCTGGGTTTTAAAACCACAGGCAGCCAAAGTCTTTGGCATTTTCATAGGTAATATTTGGTTTTGACTCTTCCCAGGCCACCCTAAATATCCACACACTGGCAGTTGGTGACTACTGAGACACAATCCTGACTTAGGCAAGCAGTAAGACAAGCGCTTGGGAGCCTGCCTGATGACCCAGCACCTGCTTTTTAGTGAAGCTCTAGGGCTCTCCACTTGTCACCACGCATCAGGTCAGGAAGGGGAATTATAATCTCAATTCATGTTTTGGTACTCGAGATTCCTCAATGTGCCAGTAGCTGAAGTGTCCAGTTACTGCAGTACTTGGGGGGCATCAAGTAGATCTGAGAGACCACTCCCAACTAAACTTTAAAACAGTTATTTCTGCGGCTGATACTCTCCCACAGGCTCAAAAATCAACCCCTGTTCAAGCTTTGTCCCATTATCCCACATCAATTTTATTATATATTAAGCAGAGTTCTCAAGTAACTGCCTACATCCCCTATTGTCACAGAAATAACTGCTCTCACCCTCCCTCTGCTTGATTTGTGGGATCTCCATACTATCTATCTTCCCTTTCTTACTAATCCTGCATAAGTACACAACTGCTGAGCTGTCGAGAGACGCTGCAAGTGTTTGTCGCTGAAACTCGACTCACACATTTTTGAAGCCACTCAACATTTTCACAATGTCTGCTCCATACCCATCACCTACATCACCTGGTGAGAATGTGGGTGTTACTTCTGCCCATGCGTCTCTACCCTGCTGTTGATCTTGCTTCACACACCACTGTCCCCTCTCCTCAGCCTTTTCACCTTCTTTGTCTTTAACTTTTTCCTCGGTAACCTTCCCACACCCCTTAAGACTCTCAGATGATGTAGTGGCCAAGGGGAGTCACCTTTGCAGTCCATATAGTACTGGAGAATATCCAACATCTGGGTCATCTGAGAGAAGAGTAAGACGCAATGGCCCCTGGCAAGAAGAAGAAAAGGAGAAACTGCCAACTCTAGTAGTGTTTACGGGGAGTGACCCTCAGGCAACATGACAAAAGGGGGTAACTTTACACATAAGGGAAATGCTAAAGTAGAAATATCAATGTCCTGTACTTTCTCAGAAACTCTGAATACTTTATACAAGAAGACAAAGTGCCTCCACATGTAGCTGCATCCCTCAGAGCAGTCCCAGGGCACCTGTCAATTCACCAGGGAGTGTGGAAGCCCTGTCGTAACCAAGGATCCTCTTTCCGGAATATCACTTCACTCAATGAAGACAGAAGTTTCATTTCAATAGTAAAATAAATATACATGTGAAGAGTAAAGGCAAGGTACAAATGTGTGTGCACCCACTCCCCAAGATCCTGAAGAGCTATGGAAGGCTATCTACTGCTATTCCCACTTGGCGGTACAAGTCATTACCATCTAGAAAAGTTGAAAAGCATCATGTTAGAGAAGCAATCCCCCATGGTACACAAGAAACTTACATATAGAGTGTGAATAAAGGAAAGGATAATTCAAAATAATGTAGAAGAAACAAAATCAGGGTGACAGCCCTTATCATCAGACATTGTTTTAAATTTGCCTGAACAAACAAGGACAATGCTGTCAAAAAAATTTTTTTTCTAAGAAAACGAACTTACCTTAATGTTGCCAGGAGAGTAAGACCAAGAGTTAGGGAGAACATCGGCCAGACTCCAGCCCCATATTGTTGGAAAAAGCACTGAGTTTGAAGGTGAGTACCTGGATTCTTATCTCTCTCTGCCACTTACTACCTATAATGACATTGGGCGTGACCTTTCGAGGTCATGAAAAACTTGGATGGAAGGTATCTATAGGTTCTTCTCCATCTCTAACACACACACTTATGGTAGATACGTCAAAGGCCATAAAATACAGTAAGACATGTAATTATGATTATTAACAATTTTTCATATTTACGTTTTAGTCATAGTTGAACACAATACCTTTATCTATTTTATTCTTTTAATTTCTTTAGTTGTAGATGGACACAATAACTTTGTTTTATTTATTTATATTTTTGTACATGGTGCTGAAGATCGAATCTCCTGCCTCACGCATGTGAGGCGAGTGCTTAGTCACTGAGCTATTTATTTATCTTTGTGTGGTGCTGAGGATTGGACCCAGGGCCTCACATGTGCTATCTAGGCAAGCACTCGACCACTGAGCCACAACTCCAGCCCCAGGACATGCAATTATTTAATTTGCAAAAGACTGGGCAATTTTGACAAATCTGAAGTTTTAAGTTAGTTCAGGCCACACCTGGGGCAATCATCCTAAAGGCACAATTCTGAAATTCTTGAGTCTCTTGTCTTTTCCTAGACTCCCCCTTTCCTGTGGTGATGAAGATGTACATGCTGGATACCAGGCTGCTGAACACTAACCAAATGTCATCTTCTGATACCCAACTTGCATTTCAGGGAAAGAGTATTCCCCAACTACGCCTTGAGTTTAAATCAAATCCCAAAGATTAACAAGAACCAATGTTTACTCAACCTTTATTATGTGTCAGTTCAATTCAAGGAACCAGCAGGCAATTTTAAAAGAAATGCTCAATGTTGACTCATCCTTGTGGATGCAACCAACATAGCTGGACAGATGAGGTGAACACACATTGATCAACAAGGTAGCAGAGTAAGGTAGGGCTTGCCAAGTCCTGGACTGGGATCCTAAATGCTGCAGGAATTCAGGAAAGAAAGGATCAAGGTGGAGGAGTGGGGTTGGATGAGATAGAATGGGGTGGGTGTACAGTTGCAGAGAAAGTAGGCCCTGAATTCCAGGCTTCTAAAAAAGGGAACTTGAATCAGTCTCAAGAATCAGTAAGTTCTTCATTACTCAGGTTTGAACCAGTCACTCCCCAAGAGCAGTACATGTCAACCTATTCCTACCTGGAATTCAGGAATGCCAGCAGCTTATCCAGCAGGTGAAGTTTCCCACTAGCCTCAATCAGGTGGTCTCCAACTTCAAAAGGCTCTGGCTCCACACCTGGAAAGCAGAGAGCCCAATCCTAATTGTGTGCCCTGAGTCAGGGCAAAATTCTTAAGTAGAAAACCCAATAGGTAGGCAACAGAGAGAGCCCAAGCTCTTTCTAATGCAGTAGGCCCTTCAGTCTCACCTATTCGAGGCATTTTCTAATTATTTGCTTAATATCAACTGCAGAGCCTGGCACATCCAAAAAGTCTAATAAATATTTATCTAAGAAACAAACTCACTCTTTAGGAAACTGAGGGAAAGGAAGATGCCAGAGATCAAGAAGATCCACAAAGGAAATTCTAAGGCTCTCACTCTAGATAAGAAATCAAGAAATAGGCTTAGGTGTGTATAAAAGTGATTCTCAAGGTACAGGCGGCAGTCAGAATATTCTGGAAGATGTCCTTCAAAATCTATGTTCCTAATGGCCTTTCTCCCTTAAAAAAATAGTTCTAATGTGCACTTGATTAAAGTTCTGTTAAACTTTTAAACAGCTCCTAATGGTACTTGGCAGACTCCTTAAAACAAGTACAGCAGACCTTTTGCAATCTTTCTACTCTAAGGAATTCCAGGGCCAGCCATCAGAGTGCATCCAAAAACCCCAATGGGAATGAAAATGAAACACTACACATAAATTTGTGGCAACAAGAGCAGTGCTTAGAGGGACATGTACAGAAGTAACTAGGATGAAAGGAGAGAGCAAAGGACACAGAGCAGGAGCATGCAGACAGGAAGAAAGGCAGGAAAAACTGCTACCCCAGAAGCTGAGTGAAGAGCATCCCAAGGAGGAAGCCATCTGCTGTGTCAAGGGATCTGAGAGGTTAACGAAACGTGAACTGACAATGCCTGGGCATCACAGAGAACACAGAGAACTGGGCGTAGTGACCAAGAGGGCTCAAGACGAAAGGAAATCCAATCCTAAAGAAGGGTCAGATGAATCGCCATTATGACCCATTCTGTAAAGCTGCCAGTTTTCCTCTCCACAACTGTCACTATCATGAAAGAAAGAAAAGCTCCCTGCCCTCCAAAAAATCTTAGAAACATTTCTAGATTGCAGAAAAGTAGAGTCCAGGCAAATGCAATGGATCCTGCATTAAGAGAGAAAAAGGAAAGCAGCTTAAGGAATATTACGGGACATGTGAAGAAATCTTCAGTATGAATAACACGAGATATCATTAATATACAGAAAATGAGAAGAAGCAGAGTAGACACATAAATGCAGCAGTTCTGTTGAAGACTCTGGCTATGATTTTGGTTACAGAACTACTAATGAAAAATAATGGGGGGAAACAGGACACTGGCTCACCATCAAACAAATACGGGTGATCCACGCACTTTCGAAGCTGGGATAAGATATTCTGAAGTTTAACTTTCCTTGCCATCTCATTTTCAAATGCATCTGAAATTTTGAAGATAGAGAGGAAAAGGGACTAACAAATCAAAACACAAACAAAACACAAACATAACCTTTCTCATTTCATAGTATTTCCCTCAAGTTTATACTACCCTCCCAAATGGCAATCAATTGCACTGAGAATTAAAATCATATCCATATGGGATTTTCTTACTCCTCACTTTGTTTTGAGAAGGAAGTCTACAAGGTGAACTTAGCAGTGCTTTGTTAAAACAATTGTAAACTTCTAAAATTTCTTCTTTAACTGCTATTGTGGTTTTAAGATGGGAGAAAAAAAAGCAAATAGAGGATAAAAATCATGAGTAGACACTTAAAAGTGTTTGCTATATTGCAGGCATAAGAAAAACCATGCAAGAGGAAAAAGAGAAATTCCATCATGCAACAACCAAGTCTGAGCTACACTTAACACTGCTATTGTTCCACATCAGGTGATTGGCATATCATTCAGAATACAAAATTCTACCTTATATTCTTGCTACACAAAGTGAGTGTAATCATAAATATTTCCCTGCACAAAAATCACATCCCCATTTAGTTTCTTAATGGACCAAGTGTCCTCTGAATACCTAGGTCTTTCATCAAAATAGCCTTGTAGTATTTTTTCTGCAATGCTGACATGCCATGGTATATCACTACTTCTGTCTTTTTGGGAAGTTCTTTAGCTACCACTGCTTTCACTCTCCTCAGCAGAAACGGCTGCAAGAGGTTGTGAAGTTCACTTGCTGTGGAAGGAAACAACATAAAAGAGTGTGGTACAAAAATACAGCAGAGGCGCCGAACTACTAGAGAACATGGAGCAACTCACTTTCCTCATTTTCATGCTAATTCTGTGTTCTAAGTCTGTACAGTAAGTTTTCAGTTACAGATGCTCCTGGACTTACAAAGGGATTACATTCCTATAAACCCATCACAAACTGAAAATATCTTAGATGTAAAAAGTGCCTTGAACGGACCTAACATACCAAACACCACAGCTCAGCCCACCCTACCTCAAATGTGCTCAGCACTTACATTAGTCCACTCAGCAAAATAATCTAACCCAAGCCTCTTCTATGAAAAACTGTGAATACTTCATGTAATGTGCTGAATGCCTGTGACTAAACAACTGACAACACAGAGCACTGTGTGGTATCAGTTACTTACCCTCAGGGTCTCTGAGTCATTGGGGAGTGGTGCCTCGCTGCTGCCACCCCGCCTCACAGGACAGTACCTTACAACCTATCCCAAGTCTGGGAAAAGACTGAAACTCATGCCTTCTTATGGCTGAAGAGCATCCCATCCTGTATCTACACCACATTTCCTTTTTATCTGCTAATGGACGTCTAGGTGAGCTCCACACTCTGGGTACTGTTAAGAGTGCTGCAATGAACACAGGAGCACAGACATCTCTTGACATGTCGATCCCCTTCTTCGACTATATGCCCAGTATGGGATTGCTGAATTGTACAGCAGTTCTATTTAGTTTTCTGAGGAAACGCCATCCTGGTTTTTACGATGGCCATACCATCTCCATTCCCACCCGGGTGTCTCAGAGTTCCACTTCCACCACAGCCTTGCCAGTGTTTGGTGTCTGTAATAACCATTCTAAGGGGGGGGGAGGTTTCCCATTATGTTCCTGATTTGCATTTCCCTGATGATTATATTGAACATTCTAATATAACTAACAATAATGCATTTTATATCTTAAACCAGTTAGAATCTAGAATTTTGAATATATTCACCATAAAGAAATGATAAAGGTTTTGCTATATGATATGCTAATGACCTAAGTGATCACTATGCAAAACATCAACAGGTATAAATATGTACCTCAAACATAGGTACAAATAGGTACACCAATAAAAATTTGAAATTCAAAGTACAGTTTCTATTGAATGTTGCTGCTTTTGTAAAGTGGTAAAGTCAAAAAATTATAAGCTGAACCACCATAATTAGAGGACCAATCATTTCTCCCTTTCCTGGTTTCTTCCTATTCATTCTGGACTTGTTACTGGCTTTTAATACCCAAACTACAACACTCAAAGAACTGGATTCTTCTTAGGAATAATCTCATTTTCAAGACACTGTTTTCCAGGGTATTCTTCATTCCATCTCACTGATCAGCATACAGCGTAGAAATGCAGGGTGAGCAATACTGTCTCCATGTTTATGACAGTTAAGTGAGGCTCAGAGAAATCAGACCACTTATCCATGGACACACAAGTGAATGTGAAAATGGCGAGCATTAAAAGTGGATTTTTAAAAACTTCTAATCCCTTGTTCTTTTACAGGCATCTTAGACTTCAAAAGCTACACTAAGTTGGAAGTATACATCATGTAGGAAAACCAGAAACAGAAAACAAAAATACAAGCAACCTGTTAAATGTGAAATTCAGATAAACAATTCATAGCTCTTCAGTACCAGTGTGTCCCTTGTCATTTGTAATTAGATGTCCCATATCTGACAACTCTAAACATGGGAGTAATCAATCAGAGCAGGTTTGCTGGTCATCTTTACCCTGTGGTTTGGGAATTTTTGCTCTAAGAACCCTCTGCAACTCATATTTAACCAGCACACACATAATCATTGGGAGGCCCCCTGCCATCTGTTTTGGACAATCATCCTAGGGTATTCAGATATTATGGGAATGTTCCACAAGGCAGAGTGGCAAAGGTATAAGAAAAAGCTACGGTTATACGAATGAAGGCTTCCCTTTTCCCTTCCACATCCCAATCATCTCGAACTTCTGGTTAAAAGAAAACAGCAGTGTTGTAGAATTCTTAACAGTAGTCTGGATCTATAGCATGCACTTACTTTTCTCCACTGGCAAGTGGAATGGAAAGTTAACAAAGTCTATAATTTTTATAAATTACAAGTTGAAGCAGCATGGTAACATGAACTTGAGGCTTGAGGATGGTAAGCTGAAGGCCAGCCTATGAAACTGAGGAAGACCCTGTCTCCATTTTTTTACAGAAGGACTGGGAATGTATGCCTGTGGTAGAGCACCCCTGGGTTCAATCTCCATACCACAAAGAGAAAAAAAATGAAAAAAAATTAGAAGTTGGTTTTTAAAAAAGCACACATATCAGTGGGTACTTTCTACTTTTTCCAAAAGTGAACCAATAAGCCCCACTGCAGAATCATGTAACAAACAAGTAAGAGCCATGGATAGCAAACAAGTGGATACCACATGAGGGACCATCATATGCCTTATATCTGTGGTGGTTTTTCTCCCTGGAAGGCATTCTCCAGTTATTGATTCTCTTCCTTTTCAATCTACAACTCTTATGCATTAGGGAAGTTTCTGTGTCAAGATCTCTTGGGGATAATTTGCTAAATGGGAATTAACCTGATTTGGACTCTTTTTCAATATCCCAGTAACGTTCAACAAAATCCTCCATCTGTTCCTTGGAAAACAGGTCAGGTTCCACAAAACTGAGGAGAGAGTAGAGCTCTTGGAGGCTGTTCTGGATAGGAGTTCCAGTCAACAGGAGACTGAAGACCACCGAGAACTAGAATATGTACATTAACACAATTAAAAATCTCTACCACTGGTAAGCAAAACAAAGTGACCCATCACAACATTTATTTGAACACAGAGGGACATGATATAACACAATGAACCAAGGCAAATGAAATCAGAAGGCTCAGGTTCAAGTTGTACACTCTATTTAATTGAGAAATAATACCTCTCCAGTTTCGACCATAAGGAGGGGATAATAATCTATAAGAAGACACTCTTGTAAGCATGTAAGTGACATCGAGTTGTAAACTCTTGAGTATTACATGAGTATTCACTAGGGTTAGTAAATGCAATCTATGTGAGGAGTCAAACTATGTTATGACCTACATGGGGGAATTAATGGGAGTATCTGAGTAAACACATTCATTCAAAGAGTTTAAGAAGCCAAAGTTATTTATAGCATCAGGCCTCTCTGCTACAAGCAAACAGCAAGATTTACACTGACACAATGTCTGTTCATAAACTTTGCAATATATCAGAGTCAAGATATCAAGATTTCTAGATGTTTCTGGATAGTAAGCCATGGACAGTCCAATATAAAAAGGGATTTTGTAAATTTTTGAGAAACAGGGCTGGGAATGTGGGTCACCAGCAGAACGCTTGCCTAGCATGCATGAAGCCCTGGGTCAAACCCCAGCATTTCCAAGAGAAAAAGGAAAAACATTGAGAAACAGACAGGAACACGGAGGATAAGAGACTAATGAAGGAAGAAAAACAGTAACAACAGATATCAGGCCAAGCAAGGTCAACCTCTGAGCTGACATTAACAAGAACTTACACCAGCAGAATTAAGTAATGTGGAAAAGTCACATCCTATGCATGTGTATTATTTTAAATATAGAGTACAAACTCTTGGGAAGGACATGTAATCAAGGGTCCCTAAAAAAAGGCAAAGAGGACAGCAGAGATAGAGGATGCCCTACCAGGCAGGAAATAACAATATTTGAAACTAATAAAAATGATGATATCTTCAGTAAAAACTCTAAACACTGCAACTTTTAGGCCAATAAATATTTTTTTTTTTTTTTAAAGAGAGAGTGAGAGAGGAGAGAGAGAGAGAATTTTTTTAATATTTATTTTTTAGTTCTCGGCGGACACAACATCTTTGTTGGTATGTGGTGCTGAGGATCGAACCCGGGCCGCACGCATGCCAGACGGGCGCGCTACCGCTTGAGCCACATCCCCAGCCCCTAGGCCAATAAATATTAAAATACATAATCCAGGTCTAAGATCTTCTTCTAAATGACCTCTAAATTTAAGTGATTTATTATAGGATGAGGACCAAATTTTGATTATCTCAGAAATTAACAAGTGTGGTCTCATGAATGAGCAAATTTTCAAGTCAACAAGGTACTTCACATTTCATTGGCTTCTCAGAAACAAGGGCAGGTCCAGGCCACAATGATCTTTCTCATCTACTTTGCTGAATGATACAAGAGATCAAGAGAAGGGAATGCAATCAAGTGTATCATACTAAAAATACAACAGACGAGAGACTGAAGGCAATATGCTGTAAGAAATTGGTCTCTTCATGACTCCACGTGAAAGGTAAGTTTCTAAATAGGTAAATTGGGGGAGGCATAAGGTATATCCAATGCATCTACAACTGCAGACAGGAGTATAAGATCTTTATTTGTAAAAAAAAAAAAAAAAAAAGAGAGAGAAAAATTAAAATCACTCAAAAGAGAGTTGAAACATCTCCAAAAATACAATGCATTTTATTGGGGTAGGGTCTGACTCATTTGATAACTAGATTTTAGTAAATGTTATCTTCTATATAAAAGAGAAAGGAATAGTAATTAGCCATATTAAATACTACTTTTGTCACTGCCCTCCAAAATAGGTTTATTTAGCTCTGCAGAAGTCTTAATACAGAAGTTTTAATTTATGAGATGGACATCATTATCCGACGAATGGTGTGACTCTACTTGTGTACAACCAGAGATATAAACAATTGTGCTCTATATGGGTAATGTGAATTGTAATGCATTCTGCTATCATATATTACAAATTAGAATAATAATAATAAAGTTTCAATTTAGTTGGCTCTGTATAGACTAAACTAAGTGGTTTTAAAGGGGAGTTAGAGGGGAGAAAGAACGGTGAACAGATGGGTATAGGATTTCTGAGCCAGGAAACTGCTCTGCATGATACTATAGGGTGGAAACATGCCATCACCTGTTTGTTCAAACTCACAGGACATGCAACAGCGAGTGAATCCAGCATTATGGACTCTGGTGACACTGCGGTGCCAATGTAGTTTCATTAGTTTTAACATCTCTCTTCAGGGAGAGGCTGAGATGGGGGAAGCTAGGCTTGTAAAGGGGCAGGGGATATATGGGAACTCTCTACCTTTTATTCAATTTTGTTGTAATCCTAACTTGCTCTAAAAAATAAAGTCTATTAAAAAAGGAAGGGGGGTGTGTAAAAACTATGACTATCCTTTGAGTTTACCTCTGAGAGTGTCTTATGCAGCAGAGAGCTTTGGCTTTTCAATCTGTGGGCTTCATCCACAACAAGAACACTCTAGGAGAAACTGTGAGAGAAAATCCAAACTTTCAGCTTCATGTAGCTCAAATATATTTCACAATCACATCTTACTATACAATTATGACTTGTTAGAAAAACTAACAGCCCACTCTGATAGAAGCATACCTGGCATCATGACCTTCCTATCTGGAAAGGTTACCATGTGCTTTGTTTTCCCCTCATATGAGAGAGCTCTATGCAGAAAGTAAGGAGCCAGAGACAGAAATGGAAGGATACATTTATCATATTGTACTCTGTAACAGACATTGTGCTTGTGGCTTTGTGTGCAATTTAATCCAAGGAATAAGACAAGTAACCATAATCGTGCCAACAAGGACACTAAAACTCTGAAAGGCTAGGTAACTAGGTAAAGATCATAAGAGCAGAGCAGAGATTCAAACCCATAAGAAAAATCAGGAGACAGTGATGTCACAGCAGCTAAAGGAGTAGGACTTTAAAATGGGAGAGTGGTGAACAGGATCACGGAGATGTCCAGGATGATGCAGCCACTGGACTTGTTAACGTGGAGGTCACTGGGGGCTGCTGCCACAGCAAGTTTATAGTATGGTATGTCACGAGAGCAATTTCTCAAGAAGTTTCAGTACTAGAATCATATTTTTAACAGATGCTACTGGTGGAAAGCTGTTTAAAAAATCCAAAATATGGAAAAAGATTGGATGATATTATAGATGCATTAACTTAAAATAACAAAAAATGAAAATAAACTATCTAATAATAGGTGATAAAATGATAAATGGTAGCTGCAAAATACAATAATGAAAAAGGTATAAATATTGAATATCCTTTTAAAAATGTGAAAATCATGCAAAAGATAATAAAGTGGGCGTTATAAGACTTTTAAGTTTTTAATTTTATTGGTAAACATTATGGAATCCCACTGCATTATTTTTGCACTTGTAAAACTAAGTGTGTCAAACAAAAAAGTGGGTAAGGAAGGACAATACCTGAAAAATTAAAACAAACGTCTGTGTAAAGGCTGGCCTATAAAAAGGAAGCCTTCCTTCCAATACCACGACAGACACTACAGACAAACAGGAAGATAATCAGAAATGATGTTGAAAACTTGTACTCCAATAAAATAGAAAACCTCAAAGGCATTGACAAATTTCTAGAGTCATATGATTTGCCTAAATTCAATCAGGATGAAATACACAATTTAAACAGATCAATTTCAAATGACGATGGGCTGGGGATGTAGCTCAAGTGGTAGCGTGCTCGCCTGGCTTGCATGCGGCCTGGGTTCGATCCTCAGCACCACATACAAAGATGTTGTGTCCGTCGAGAACTAAAAAATAAATATTAAAATTCTCTTTCTTTCTTTCTCTCTTAAAAAAAATTCAAATGACGGAATAGAAGATACTATCAGAAGTCTACCAACCAAGAAAAGCCAAGGACTGGATGGATAAACAGCCGAGTTCTACAAGACCTTTAAAGAAGAACTAATACCAATACTCTTAATTAATTTCAGGAAATAGAAAAAGAGGGAGCACTTCCAAACTCATTTTATGAGGCCAATATCACCCTGATTCCAAAACCAGGCAAAGACATCAAAAAAAGAAAACTTCAGACCAGTATCTCTAATGAACAAGATACAAAAATTCTCATAAAGTTCTGGCAAATGGAATAGAAAAACATCAAAAAGATTGTGCACCATGATCAAGTGGGATTCATCCCAGGGATGCAAGGTTGGTTCAACAGAAATCAATAAATGTAAGTCATCACATCAATAGAATTAAAGATAAGAATCATGTAATCATCTCAATAGATGCAGAAAAAGCATATGACAAAATACAGCACTCCTTCATGTTCAAAACACTAGAAAAACTAAAGATAACAGGAACATATCTCAACATCATAAAGGCTCTCTACGCTAAGCCCCAGGCCAACATCATTCTAAATGAAGAAAAATTGAAGGCATTCCCTCTAAAAACTGGAACAAGACAGGGATGCCCTCTTTTACCACTTCTACTTAACACAGTACATGAAACACTGGCCACAACAATTAGACGAAAGAAATCAAAGGGATACATATAGGAAAAGAACTCAAATTGGCATTATTTGATGATGATACGATTCTACACCTAGAAGACCCTAAAAGTTCCACCAGATAACTTCTAGAACTAGTAAATAAATGAATGTAGCAGGATATAAAATCAACATCATAAGTCAAAAGCATTTCTGTATATCAGTGTCAAAGCCTCTGGAAAGAAATGAGAAAAACTATCTCGTTCACAATAACCTCAAAACAACAACAATAAAAATAAAACAAAAACAAAACCAAAACCAAAACAAAAACCCCAGAACACACACAAAAAACTTGGGAATCCACTTAAGGAAAGAGGTAAAAGATCTGTATAAAGAAAATTATAGAACCCTAAAGAAAGAAATCAAAGAAGGCCTTAGAAGATGGAAAGATCTACCTCGCTCTAGGTTAGGCAGAATTAATGTTTTATCAAAATGACCATACCACCAAAAGCAGTTTACAGATTTAATGCAATTCCAATCAAAATCCCAATGGCATTCCTCATAAAAACTGAAAAAGCAATCATGAAATTCATCTGCTAAGATAAGAGACCCAGAATAGCTAAAGCAATCCTTAGCAGGAAGAGTGAAGAAGGGGGCATCACTATACCAGACCTTAAACCATACTACAGAGCAATAGTAACAAAAACAGCATGGTATTGGCACCAAAACAGACTGGTAGACCAATGGTACAGAATAGAGGGCACAGAGACTAACCCACAAAATTGCAATTATCTTATATTAGACAAAGGTACCAAAAACACACACTGGAGAAAAGATAAACTCTTCAACAAATGGTGCTGGTAAAACTGAAAATCCACGTGCAACATGAAATTAAACCCCTATCTCTCACCATGCACAAAACTCGAGTCAAAATGGATCAAGGACCTGGGAATAAAACCAGAGACCCTGCATCTAATAGAAGGAAAAAGTAGGCCCTGATCTCCATCATGTGGGATTATCCCCCAACTTCCTTAATAAGACTCCTTTGGTGCCAGAATTAAAATCAAGAATCAATAAATGGGACAGATTCAAACTAAAAAGTTTCTTCTAGGCAAAAGAAACAATTTGTGAGAGTGTACATCTTGGGAGCAAATCTTTACCCCTCATATATCAGACAGAGCACTCATCTTTAGGGTATATAAAGAACTCAAAAAGCTAAACACTAAAATAAATAAATAAATAGATAGATAGATAGATAAATAAATAAATAACCAACCAACCAACCAACCCACCCAATCAATAAATGGGCCAAGGACCTGAACAGACACTTCTCAGAAGATGATATACAATCAGTCAACAAATATATGGAAAAAAAATGTTCATCAATGCTAGCAATTAGAGACATAAAAATCAAAAGTACTCTTAAGATTTCATCTCACTCCAATCAGAATGGCAGCTATTATGGACACAAACAACAATAAGTGTTGGCGAGGATGTGGGAGAAAATACACTGCTGGTGGGACTGCAATTGGTATAGCCAATATGGAAAGCAGTATGGAGATTCCTTGGAAAGCTGGGAATGGAACTACCATCTGACCCAGCTATCCCACGCCTCAGTCTATACTCAAAGGACTTAAAAACAGCATACTACAGGAACACAGCCACATCAATGTTTATAGCAGCACAATTCACAATAGCTAAACTGTGGAGCCAACCTAGATGCCCTTCAGTAGATGAATGGATTGAAAACCAACCGTGGCAAACATACACAATGAAATATTACTCAGCAATAAAAGAGAATAAAATCATGGCATTTGCAGGTAAATGGATGGAGTTGGAGAATAATGCTAAGTGAAGTTAACCAATCCCAAAAATCCAAATGCTGAATGTTTTCTTTGATATAAGGAGGCTGATTCTTAGTGGGGTAGGGAGGGAGAACATTGGAGGAACAGACAAACTCTAGATAGGGCAGAGGGGTGGGAGGGGAAGGGAGGGGGCATGGGTTTAGAAGTGATAATAGAATGTGATGGACACTATTATCCTAAGTACATGTATGAAGACATGAATGGTGTGAATATACTGTGTATAAAACCAGAGATATGAAAACAACGTGCTCTATATATGTGATATGTATTGCAATGCATTCCGCTGTCATACATAAATAAAAAAACTAATACAAAGAAAGATAATTAACCCATAATGAATGTGTTGGTCAGCTTTCTGCTACTGTGACAAGTAGCTGAGATAATGAGTTTATAAAGTAAAAAGTTTTACTCTGGCTCACAATTTTGGAGGGTCAGTCCACCATCAGCTGGACCCCTTGCTGTTAAGCACACCATGGCAGAAGGGCATGGCAGAGCAAGCCAGCTATCTCAAGGCTGAGACAGAGAGAGCAAAGAAGAGGCTGGATCCCTGCTACCCATTACAAGGACACATCCTCAATGAATGACCAGAAGACATCCCATGAGGGCTCACCTTTCAAAGGTTCCACACACTCTCACCAGTTTCATGCTGGGGACCAAGACTTTAACATATGAGCCTTTGCGAGATATATAGGATCCAAACTATAGCAGTAAATCTCAATAAGTACTAGCTGTTAATAATATCAACTTCTTCCTCACTTTTACTCAACTCTTTTTTAAGCATCTCCCATTTTTCCCTCTTATTTAAACCATTTAATAAATATGTTTACACAGTTCTTGTGTCCCACAAGCACTGTAAGAGGAATTTTGGAGGGAAGGAATTAAATGTGGGAAATCTGATCACAGAGGCTCACAGTATAGGCGGTGGGCAGGTTAATAAATACACTGGCACTCTACCTACTGGTGAGCACATGCCACCCTTTTGCCTTTGTTTCTGTTTGTCTGCATCTGCTACAAGACTACACACCCCTGAAAGTCAAGGTCAATGTCTTAATTTTCTCTATCCCTATGGCCTCATCTGGACCATGATTCAATAAATATTTGCAGAAAAACAACAACAACAAAAAGGAAGCCTTCCTCCTCAGAGGAAGAAAAAATGAGAAAATTGAGAGGAAGAGAGCCAGAGATAGACACTCAGCTAATGAGAGTGGAGTAGGAGAAGACTGAACTGGGGATCCAAAGAGAGGGCAGGAAGTCCAAGGAGAGCACTGGGCAGAATAAGCAGGGGATATATTTAGGATTATAAGGAGACAGGGTCCCCATGAGGTTGGATAGTAGTTATGACATAGGTGGTGAGCGTTCATAGTATAGTTCCACTCAAAACAGACTAGGTCTTATTCTTTTGGAAGGACTAGACACAGATATGTATATACACAAACATCTAAAAATGCTTATTTAACGCAAAAGGCTAAGTGAAGTGGATTTTGGTTCAATGAGTGAAAGTGGATTGAATCACTCATCAAAGGAAATTAAAGATTGTTTCCCGGAAACGAAAGTAGAGGGAATTCCAACACAAGAATGGAGAGTCCAACAAGGGAACTCCTGATCTTCTCGATCCAAGATTTTACAAGTCTACTGTCTGTTGTCCAAAAGATTTCAATATTTCATGGCAATAACATACAACTTTAAATGGCCTTCATAAACCTCTTGAGTGCAGATTTTATCACATTGCCTATTTTCAGAATGTAAAATATAGCAATGGAGAAATATAACATTAACAAACATACTAAAAGAAACAACTATGTTGTTGGGATTCTTGATATGAGTCAATATTATAAATGTCTCTTTATTACTAAGGCTCTTAAATCCACCCAGAAATGCATTCAGAACAGACTGAAATGTAAAAATGTGTTTCTACTGAATAAGACATTTCAATGCTTCTACCTACTTAGAGACACTCTCTTAAAAACACGGTCCAGGGCCTGGGGCTGTGGCTCATCAGTAGAGCACTTGCCTAGCATGTGCGAGGCCCTCGTTTTGATCCTCAGCACTACATAAAACTAAATAAATAAAATAAAGGTATTGTGTCCAACTACAACTAAAAAAATAAACATTAAAAAAAAGAGCCCCAAAGCACCAAGTGCTGGGTTTGAATGTCTGCTCTGCCTTACTTGGATTCTTAATCTCTTAATTTCCTCATTTGTAAAATGAATAATAATCTCTGCCTACTAGGATTTTCATGAAACCAAAATGGGACAATTTACATAAAGTACCCAAGAACATTTATGTCCCAATCTTATTACCTTCTGAGACCTGCCAGATAGTACCATGTTTCATGGATATCTTTGTACTCCTCATCCCTCTATTGTACAGACCATGGGGCAGCTCTATAATTTACTTTCCTGGTTATTACCAGTAACTCTCCCTTTCCATGGAGAGACTTCAAAACAAGACAAGTTGGATATTAAGTAGCCAAGAAGAGCTGGGGGAAGGACTGAGTGGAAGAGCAGTTGGGAGGCTCTCAGCTCAATGCCCAGAACCATAAAATGAAATGACATGAAATAACGTGACACGACATAAAATGAAATAAAGTAAAAAGAAAGAAAAAGAGGGAACACATCATATGCTCATTTAAATGTAAATTAAGTAAAACAAAATACCGGAGGGAATCATAAAATCTTGGGCCCAGTCATCAAAGTAAGAGTAAAACAGAAACTCATTCACAACAATCTGGATGAGGAAAAAATATTTAAAATATTGATAAGGCCCTTTGAGAACAAAACCTTCTGAGTATGAAAGATGCACACAGGGTACAACGGGGCACACCTACAATGACAACTACTTGGGAAGCTGGAGGACTGCAAATTTGAGTCCCGTCCCAACGACTTAGTGAGACTATCTCAAAATAAATAATGAAAAGGGCTGGGCATGCAGCTCAGTGGTAAATGCCCCTGAGTTCAATCCCCAGTAACAAGACATAGTTAAATGGACAAATTACAAGTATACTTCAAGCTTCTTTTCCAAATAGTCAGTTCTACAGCACTGACTGATGCTTGGTAATTGCCAGGAAAAGGCTCCTATACTACAGTGAAATCTCAAGCAGCAGTCCTGAGAACGTGTCTGTGCAAGTTACAGTGTAAAGAATCCAGTTTCCAGGCTGGATGCAGTGGCCCACCTGTAATCCTGGAGACTCTGGGAGCTGACGCATGAGGATTACAAATTCAAGGCCTTCCTTGGCAACTCAGAAAGACCCTGTCTCAAAATTTAAAAAATTAATAAATAAAAAGGACTGGAGATGTTGCTCAGTGGTAGAGTACTCCTGGGTTCAATCCCCAGTACCAAAATAAAACCAAAAAATGATAAAAATCTGCTAGTAATAAAAATCTCTAGTAATCTGCTAAACATCAACCATGTAGATTTAATCTCAGTTGTCACAACAGTCATCCAAAGTAAAAAAGGTAACTGCCCCCAGTTTACAGATGAGGACACTGAAGTTGATGGAAATTAAGAAACCATCCCAATAACACAGAGCTAATCAGTAGAGGTTAGATCACAGAATTCCCACCATGCCTGCCTATACATCCACAGGACCCAAAGACAGACCAGACATATCAGGAAAGAGGCCAAGTATCAAAAAAATGTAAGAAAAGACAAGACTTCCACACATTCAGCACAGTTTCTGACAAGGTACAGTATACTCACGATTTTAGAAACGGTGCATCTTTCAAGCAAATCTGAAAAATTAAGGAAGACACATTAAAAAGACTGGTATTGCTGGGCATGGTGGCCCACACCTGAATCCCAGCAGCTTCTGTAGACTCAGGCAGGAAGGTGGCAGGCTCAAAGCCAGCCTTAGCAACTTACTGAGACTTTGTCTTCAAAAACAAAAAGGGCTGAGGATTGGCTCAGTGGTTAAGTACCCTTAGGTTCATTCCTTGGTACCAAAATAAAAAAAAGTTAGAATTAAAAAAATAAAGACTGGTATTGATAAATTCTGATTATTTCTTGTTAACTCTCTTAAACCACAGGATCTAAGCCTTTAACTTGTTTACTAAGTTAAAAACTAAGCACAATTTCTAAGTAGCACTATCACACAAACAGATAGAAGTTATGGTTAATTAGAGACTTCAAAACAAGACAAGTTGGATATTAAGTAGCCAAGAAGAGCTGGGGGAAGGACTTACTTAGATAAGGATTTAAAACAAGACTGAAACTAGGCATACTGCATTCCTATCCCCCGGTTATCAGACATGATGCCTCTGTACATGAAACCCTCTGCCCTGCTACCTGACTCCTCTTGTTCATCAACAAAGAGGGCTAAAGTGCCACTTTCTGGGAAGCTTTCCACTTAATCCACCAGTAGAGAGGGAAATATGTCTAGCTACCTTGAAGCACAGTGATCCTGCACTTCGTTTGGTCACAGTCCCTCTTTGACAATGTGATGAAGGTGGATGTCCTCCTAGAAAAATGTGTGCTCTCAAAAAAAAAAAGTCAATATAATTCAGTGGGTTCTACAACTTCTAAGGTCCCAGGTTAGGAGAAACGAATGAATACTTCATCAGTAGTCAGCAGCACATGAAAACATGACTTCTGTTTTAGGTCTTGCTGAAGATGGGCTCTTTCCTCCTCGTCCCCTGCATATGTTACACAAGAAAGACCTGGAGCAAATCTAAATCCAAGGAAAGAATCAGATGAACCCAAATGCCACAGCCATGAGATGGTGTGTGCATGTCATGGACGGACTGCAGTGTGCAGACGCCATTCATTAGGTGCTGGTCACAGAACTGTACCTAGAATAATGGTTAAACCCCAGGATAAGGTCTGTGTTAAGCAGGGAGAAGGATCAGGTCTAAGAGGGTCTTGTGCTAACTAAAAATGCAATAATGTTTCTCACTTTAGTTACTTCCTATGTTACTGTGAGAAGGACAGTTTCTCCTTTACATCAGCAAAATTTACTGAGAATAAGTACTAGCCTTTAAATTGTAGAAGGGTAACAGTAACACCCACTGGATCCTCCCCTATCAGATCTTGTGTCTTGCCTACACTGTTTCAGTTCAACCTTTCTGGAATAAAATCATTGAATATGACAAGATTTTGCTTTATGATCTTCTATCCATCATCTAGAAAAATATCTTAACATAAACAATACAAGTTCAGCTACATCTACTCTGTACCTTTCCATTTCTTCTTTCCAGTTGTCCAAAACAGACAGAGGACTAAGAATCAGAAATGGTCCTTCATCATTTAACCTTCCCGTCAAGTAAATGAGGAGAGCAATCGTCTGAAACAAAGCAGGCAGTTTAGATCACCTTTCCAGGAGACACAACCATAAAGTTCCCACAACCATAGGCAGAGAACACAAACTGTTATACATGACTTGCTTTATAAAGAAATTCCATACAATCTTCCACATATTAGGAAACTAGTACGTTCTTAGAACGACATCAGGTAAGCTCAGTGTCTTTGCTAAGGAAATTGATAGTGTTTAATTACTTCAAGAGTTAACGAGCAATGAGGCTCAATATTTATGTAACTGAACCAAAGGGAAAAACATCAGGAAAGAACAAAAATCAATGAAACCAATACACCTGTTGGAAAACAGCAGGAGTACTTTGAAACTATTAAGCCAGAAGTGCTAAGACCTGACAGCAAACAGTACCCGCACATCACAGCCTTGGCCCTTGGCTCGGCTGCTCTGATGAGAGTGCTTTCCTTCTTCCCCAACTTTATCCCTCTTTCTATAACCATTTAGAGGGTGCCTTCTACTGGCTCAAGTTTTAAGCTCAAGTTATATGTGAACAAAACAGATACAACCTTTGGTCTTTCATAATGGGTGCATTATAATCATACTGTATAGCGAGATCTATATGCCATAGTTGTACATGCATATATCTACAACACATATTCAAATGCAGAAAACAGACAATAAATCATTCTCACAAGAAGTAGGAGTATGAAATGAAACTTTGCAAAGCCAAATGTGCATACTTCAGGACATGTTTGAGTACACTTATGTCTCTAAAGTTGCTCTCAACAAACAAAAACATGTGAAGAGCTTGCATCCCCAAATACTGTGCTATTTCTGAGGAAAAAATATGCCCTAAGGATCAAATTCAAAATCCTGAGAAAACTATAGGCTCAAAAGTGTTCACATCAAAATTAATTTAAGTAACCCCAAAAAGGGGGAACTCATGATTCCTCATCAATAGGACGTTTAAGCAAATTATAAATTCTCGATGCCAGTTGAATGATTGTGAATATAATAAAATGCAAAACTACAGTGCCAATGTTACATTAATGAATAGAAACCATATAGGCTAGGCGTGCACTGTAACTTCAATGATGTAAAACATACCTTGCTGCTTATGGCTGTGGTTAGAGTGCTGTGATGACAGAGTGGCAGTTCATTTTTTTTGACACAATCATATTAATCTTATAAAGGAAATGATTTTCTCATTTAACTATCCCAGCCCAAATTGTTCCCAGAGCATCCCTCTAATAAGTGGCTTAACTGGATTAAAACCATTCTGTTGAGTGCTCCCTGAAGAAGCAATTTAGAGAAAGTTTGTCTTTTATTACCACAAATCAGAAGTGTCTACCAAATAAATTTAGAGTCACTAGTGAATTTTATCAAACATCTAAAATGGAAATGAGAACAATTTTACATAAACTCTTGCTGAAAATTGAAGAGGAACACTTTTCAATATATTCTATGAGGCCAGCTTTACCCAAATACTAAAACCAGACAAAATTAGTATAAAAAAGGAATATCACAAAACAATATCCTTCATAATATAGATGCAAAATTTCTAAACATTCTTTTACCAAAACAGACTTGGAGTTGGTATATTTTTTAGAGAATTTAAAGTAGAGGTGGAAAGGCAAAGGACAAGTGGAATTTGCTGGCTCTCTGTGAAGTCAGTAGGACAATTTCAATGACTGAGACAAAGGAGATTATAGGGAGGATACCTCCAGGAAACTGATTTTAGTTTCATATTTCTCGTTCAGGAATATACCAGGAACAGATTTGTTTGCCCAAGAGAGAGAAGTGATGAATCTCAGGGGACCTTATATAAGTGGTTGCATTGTTTCTGAATAATGCCAAGATTGATGAGATACATCTGGCCTAAGTAAAGGAGGCTTCAACATATGATCAGACTAGCCTATGTGCACCGCTGCTCCAGCTTAAAGTTTATATATATAGTGAGCATTGGAGGGGACAGTTGAACTTCTAAAAGGATGATGAGACCCTTGCTCATTCTCTCCAGTGACCACTGGTGAAACTTTCCTGGGATTGAAAAGTTTTTATCTTCCTGATTTCTGATCAAGCTGCCTCTGACGTATATCATGATTATACCAAGATATCTTTTGTATCCTTCAGATAAGTAATCCTTATGTGATTAACCCAAGAGGTGTTGTGACTGAATTTTCCATTAATCAAAGGCCATGTGTCAACCCAGGGCAGTATTGCTTATTATTCTCGCAGAAGCATCAATTTCAACACTCCACCATTAATCACTAGATCAATGCCCGAGGGGGCCACATCTCATTCTCCCCTTTTAAGGTCAGAGAGTCTAAGTTTTATTTTGGAAAACATAGGGTACTTCCTCCATATTTCTCTATCACTGTAGAAAAATGGACAGCAGCCCGACCCCAACCCACCCCCACTGAGAAAGAGAGAGTAATATTAGAAGTAATACAGTTAACTTCATATAGTATTACTAAGGAGCACAGTCAATTTGGTCCTTGGGCAAGTATACATGCTTCACACAGAGAAAAGCCCTAAACCTGGGCCCATTAACTGCACTTGTAACTCAAGTAACTTTTCTCACAGACACATGTCAATGCTCATATAAAGGTAATGACATAATTAATAACTACCCCTACAACTAGAAAAATCAATCCCAAGGTTGTGATCTCTTAAAAGTTAAGCATTTCACATTCTAGTATATATATACATATACACACACATACACCCTCACACACACATATATGTAACAGCACTTAAAGATGGTATTAAGCCAGGTGTGGTGGCACATACCTATAATCCCATTGGCTCCAGAGGCTAAGGCAGGAGGATCATGAGTTCAAAGCCAACCTTAGCAATTTAGCGAGGCACTAAGCAACTAAGTGAGACACTGTCTTCAAATAAAATACAAAAAAGGGCTGGATGTATGATTAAGTTTTTAAGTGCACCCGAGTTCAATCTGGGGTACCAAAAATTTATATATATATATATATATATATATATATATATATATTATATGGTAATGAGTTGTGAGGAGGTGTTTTGGTGTAGGTAAACAGTGCTTCTTCAAAGTAACATACCTGGCAGGTCTTACCAAGGCCCATCTCATCTCCCAGGATGCAGCCATTTTGACAGTGGAATCCCTGGGCTAGCCAGTTGACTCCCTTCAGTTGATAAGGGCATAAATGAACTCCTAGAAATAAAAAATAGAGCAAAACCAGAGAGCAGACATTTCAGCACATATGTGGGCTAAGCTCTAAGGCTTTGAATGAAGAACATGGCTTACATTCCCTTAATGTCAAACTTTATTGGCTCTATCTTTTATTGGGACGTTCTATGTATACAAACATTAGTTGATTTCCAAATTTCTTTTTGGGCAGACTTGGGTTACCATTCAAAGCCCTGAAATAGCCAGTCACTGTTATATAATCTTCTTGATCAATGAGAAACTCAGCTTGGGATTTGTTCTATAATACCCAGTCTCAAGCCACTGTCCTTTTCTGGAAATAAGTATTCCTGGAAGTGATGTGACAAACAACACATGGACTGTTCATATGCTTGCTTAATGGCACTCATCTAAATCTGCCATTCCTGCTATATTGTCCCTTAAAGAAAAGGGGGACAGTAAAACATCATGATCCTGAATGCTCCCTTTCTGTTTACAAAAACCTAGCAAAATTAAGGGACCAATGAGATCAAGCCTAGGCTGGAAAGTCCAGATACATATCATCTTGAGGGACACTGGCTTTCTCTATGCACACTGGGCACTAGGGCAAGTTAGTGTTATCTGTAAAAAGCTACTTTCTTGCATGTATGCTGGTCATACACACAAACTAATGCTGATGTCACTGCTTCCTCAGTCTAACATGTAAGCCTCCTCCCTTAATGGGGCTGGGCAGAGAACTGAGGGCTCTGTGGAAAGGATACATATCACTTGTTTGGCCAGAGCCACCAGGCAAAACACCAGGAGCAAGAGAGGTACTGCTTGGAGAAGCACCTTCAGGGACCCAGATGCTATCTGTTCAGTCTGTTGCCACGGAACTCTTCCTGGAACCGTCACTGATCTGTTAGAAGCTTTCCCAGATAAACCATGTCTCCCATGCTGTCTCCAGCACCTTATTTGGCCTCCCCACAACCTAGTACAACTGGGATGTGGACTGCTCCTGCTAAAGGACAAAATGAAAACAGGACTACACTGTGCGCCAACAGAGAAGCAGGGTTAAGAATGGAGATGCTGCTACATAAAGGGTGTTTAAAACTGAACAAGGATGGCAAGACACTATAAATATTTATGTTATATATATATATTTATAATTATCTCTATAAAATAGACAAAAGTAAAAGGTTGATGGGATGGGGATGTAGCTCAGTGGAAAGAGCACTTGCGTCACACATATGAGGTCCTGGGTTCGATCCTCATAAAATAATAAGTAAAAATAAAGATATATATTTAAAAAAGTAAAAGGTTAAAGTGGTGGATAAAGAGTGACCCTCAAAGAGTTCATGCACAGACCTCAGAATCAGTGAATGTTACCTTATTTGGCAAAAAGGACTCCACAGCCCTGACTAAGGTTGAGGGCCTGGAGGTGGGGAGACGATACTGAGTTACCCTGGATTACCCAATCTAATCACTCACCCTTTACCAGATGTGATTAGGAGGAGGTGACTATAATGAGGCAGTCCAGGTACCCCCGCCCAAAAGACCTTGCCATGATTAACCTTCCCCTCTTGTGAGATCAGGATGCCTTGCAGTTTGAAGCTTCCTCTTGTTCTAAATGATCTGTTGGCTCTCCAGAGTCAGGCCTCTGTTCTAAAACTCCAGTCAATGTCTGGACTATGATATTCTACAGAAGTTTTGCAAGATATTATCACTGGGGAAACTGAGGAAGGTTCCATGGGATCTCTTTTTTTAAAACTGCATGTGAATCTGTAATTAGTATATAATAACATGTTTAATTAAAATGATATGAAACTATACAAAGATAACAATATTTAATACTTAGAAGATGACTGCAAAAGTAAAAAAAAAAATTATCCAAAAAGAAGTTAGACAGAAAAGGATTTAATATAGGGAATTAGGTCACCATAAAATTTTTTGTAGGAAGGGCTGGAAAAGCAGCCCCCGGCTTAGCTTCCTGGTACAACTGCTGGATAACCATCACAGAACTGGCTCATGACGGTGGTATCTACCTCCAGGACCAGGAATCCAGGAACCCACCAAAGGCATAGGCTATTTCCCCAAATGTTTTACAAAGAACACACACGACTGCTGGAATCAGGAAAAGAAAAATCTTAGCTCACAAACAGTTTCCCAAAATATCCATTTACTTTAACAAACAGGATGACCAGTCGCTACCCTTGGGTCCAGTGTTCCCCCTCTTCCCTGCACTGCCTGGTAGTTTACACCCCGACTGCTCTTCCCAAGGCTTCCCCGGCGACCCGCCACCTCCGCAGTCCCCTGCAGTCTCTCCGGGTCACTGTGGCGGACCAGCTGCGCGCCCGCACACAGGCCCCTCTCCACCCGCCCGTTTCCCAAGAGCCACTGAACCGCGGGTGGGACCCCACAGTCAGGGGCGGGCCGAGACGCACAGCCCCCCCCCTCCCCGCGCGCTCCACCAGAGCTTCCGTGAGACGACTGACGGCGACTCCGCCTCCCACGGGCGCCGCGACCGTCCCAGGCTCCCGTGAGGAACGGGCCGGGGAGGCCTGCGAGGGTCACTGCGGTGTCTCCCCAGGGCAGGACGGGACCCGGACTGACCGCACAGGAAGGCGCGAGCGTCCCTGGTCCGAACGTGCGGGGAGGACAACCACCCAGCGGCCAGCCACCTGCGGGGCGCGCAGGCTCCTTCAGGAGAGTCAAAGGGGCGGTGCGTCTTCCAAGTCCGACCGCAGCGCCACCCTCACAGCCAGAGCGCCTGGACCGGGGTTTAGGGCCCCACCAGGCACATTTCCTCGCCAACCCCCCCCCTTCCCGGAAGTGCCCCAGGCCGAGCTCCACCCACCCCCTACCAGTGGAGGGGAAGCCCCGGCGCCCACGGGGAAAACCTCCTTGGAGACCCCGCTCCCGAAAAGTTGGTGTGCACCACGTGGCGTGTCTGGGCGGCCCTTCTCCTGCAGCCCACTTACCTGTCAGGTCGCACTGCTGTAAGTCCTGCTCCTGCACCCTCGTCCTCATCGCCTCCGGTTGGCCCTTCGCCTGGAAGGCTACTAAGAAGCCCGGCACTTCGCCCTCCATCTGGCTGCAAGAGGCTCCGCCCCGTGCGCTGGGTGTGCACAGCCTTTCCTGTGAGCCCCGGAGGACCCTGGGAGCGCCGCTTTTAACTGAATTCTATATTTTAGTGATAGTATGAAAATACTAACTGAAATCTATACTTCAATTAAATAATAATATGAGCCTTATAATTCTGTATTTGTACGTTTAAGCAAATGCATACTATTCTTATCATGTTTGGACTTCTGCATACCTTTCTGTTCTTCGTTTTTGGGTGGATTACTTTCTCTTAAGTCCTCTTTCATTCTTTCTTGTGCTAATTTTTTTGCTTCTTGTTTTTGGATCTTTCTTTTCAATTTTCTGTCTTCTTTCAGTCTTAGCTTCTCTAGGCTGATAAACATTTACAATTAGTGACAATTTACCTTTGTTAATTGCTCAATGAACTACTTTCTGTTGCCTACTATAGAAAACATTCTCCAAGCAATAGGCTGTGACTTTTAATTAAGAAAGCTATGTATAATTTGTATAGATGTTATTTCCATGTACATAATGTATATAAATTACTGTGTAGGGTAAATAAGAATAGTACATGTACTCTGCAAGCAAGATCCCATAATAAAATATTATTTTCACCCAATAACAACATGGGAATTTGGTTGATTTGGTTACACTGATTCCTTTTCAACAAATAATTCTATACATCTTTTCTTTTGGTTTTTCTTGGTCACAAATTATAAGAAAAAAAAAATCACTTTTTAGGATGAAAAACAAGAAGCAGGACAGAAAAGAAAAGAAAAAAGGATTGGAATTATTTGATCTGAACAGAAAGATACAGAGGTGAATAATTTTGACAATACACTAAGTATTTCAAGGTAAGAAATAGTCATTGGTTCAAAATGTTTAAAGTGGAGAAACATAAAAAAGCAAAAATGCTTTTGAAATTAAAAGCCAAAAGCTAACTATATAATTTTTGTTAAATGCCAAATCTGTTGATAAGTAATTTCATAACATGAAATGTTATAATTTTACTTACAAGTTCCACCACTAAATAGTGACCTTTTTCAAATTTTCAGTATTTAATCATTCTAAAGCTAGTTCTGTTTTAAATATCCATAAAAATAATTTTTAAAATACTTATTTATATATGTGTACACAGCCAATTTTAAAAAATAGCACAATTTAGAAATCTGCATTTAACAGAGTTATATACTAAGAGACAATATAAAAACTACTGATTGATTGATAAAAATCTTACCTAGAACATTTCTGTTTCAGAATAGGTCTTGGAGGAACCTTTTCTTTTATGACCTTGTGTTCAAACTTTAAATAAAACAAAGACATTCAAAATTTGTCTCATACTCCCATGACATAAAGCACAAAACCACAAGTAACAAATATTTCAGAAGCACACACAATGTTCAATTTGATACAGAACAGTGATGATGTTTTGACCCAGACAAAAGCCCAGAAAGCTTTAGCAAAATAATTTACTGAAAAGAGAAAGAAGAGAGTAGACACACTTTATGAAGAAACTTTAAATAATTAAGGGTAAGCAGAAGATCCAATAAATTATATATATATTATAATTTACCCACTCCTGCCACATTCAGATGGTGATGTTAAAGGTAATCCCTCAAGGCACTCTTCCCCTTCTCTAAAACCCACACCTCCACCACTACCCCTTTTGGGGTATTAATAAAATGGAAGTTATCAAAAAGAGTAAAACCACAATATAAAAAGTATGCTTTTCCTAGGAGGAAATAAAAGAATGTGAAAATGCTTCACTGCAATGCATGTCCTAATATTTATTTTCTAAAATGATATAACTTTTTTTTTCTTACAAAAGACAAGATTCAAATCACACAACTTCCTCAAACTTAAAACATTTTAACAGGTGTAAACATTTTGGTTACAAATTTAATAAAGTTTCTCCTTTATTAGATACTTACTTCACATTTAACTTGACCACCACTGCTAAAGATGATAAACTTAGAAATGATACCTTCACAGTCAGGGGTAAGACAAATTCCTTGTAGAAAATCCTATTTGATTTAAAAGAAGAATGGTATGTGTAGGAGGGATAAATCTATGCATGTATACCAATTTTTTAAACTACTTTTTTAGCTGATGGACACAATACTTTTATTTTATTTTATTTATTTATTTTTGTGTGGTGCTGAGGATCGAACCCAGTGTCTTACACATGCTAGGTGGGTGCTCTACCACTGAGGCACAATCCCAGCCCCAACACATATACTATTTTAACCACAAAGTACATTCAAAATATACCATGAAATTTCCTTTAGGGAGGCAACGAAAGTGCCTGATTGCTGCTATTTCAGAGCCTTCTTATAGGAAGACTGTATCCACACGTATGGGGCAGACCTGTCCCTGTGACTTGCTTTGTGGTAAAGGAAGTCAAACTTCCATAGCATACACCAGGTCTAAATGAGCACTCTAGGAAACACAGTGTGAACTGGCTATTGTTCTTTTCCCTCTGTTAAAGAAACATGTTCCAAAAAAAGTACAACTTGGATTTGGAAATAAAGAACATGGCCACAGAGAATAGACCCGGCTGCAGCTCAATCCTGGCCAACAACGACAAAACTTCAGGACAAGTAATATAACCAAGAAAAGACCCTCTCATTGTTAGTCATAATATTTGGGTTGTATATTACTTCAGCATATCATAGTGAAAGCTGACTAATTAATAGAAGGTATTTAGAATTCTGGAAATGGTTAAGACAACTAATGGAGAGTATATAGCTTACAAAACTCAATGTAAGTAAAAAGACAGTAGAAGTGGCTCCAGGGTTACAGTTATATCTCTAGCTATCTATGTGAAAATTAGTTTCTACCAAACTTAAATAATTCCAACTGCTAAAAGACACCTAATATAATCACATTTTTCCCACTAGAGATAATGGTTTGCATAGGGCTATTAAAAAAGGCTTTTTGTTAAGTCCACAGATTATATATATCAGAAATAAACATTGTAACAAGGAAATAAGACTGTAAAATTGTGCCCTCTTCCAAAGTATTCTAACTAATGCATTAACTAATCATTATATTGATAATAAGAATAAACCCCTGAGAAATGGCAGTATAAAATTTAAGTTAATTTCTTAGGACAAATTACCTTAACCAATTTTGGTAAAAAAAACTAAAATGTTGGAACCTTAATTCTACATCAACGCTTTCAATCTATGATGAGCTGAATTGTCAGTGCATAATTTAAGATCTGTATTTTAAAACAAGAAAAAATTAAATTTTTATTTCTGATTATAACATCACAATACAAAAGTTAGTTAAATAATTTTTAAAGGCCTCTACAGTTACTCCCTTCATACTTGCATAAAATTTAAAAACTCATTTTCCACTTTATTGTTAAAATCATAACTTAAAACTTTCTAATGAAGTTTAGAATCCTCAAGAAGGAATTTATATTCACTTGAAGACTTTTTAAAATTTTTTTTTAAACATTCAATATACATATTTTAAAAATCCAGACAATCTTTATTGTGGTTTACACCTTGTCAATTTTATCATTAAAGGTGGTTGTTTTAAACTTCCAGCAGTTCATGTGAAATTCTATATTACAATACTGGCAATAGCTGATTCGTATAAAACCCTGGATTTCAAAACATTTTAATTCACATTTTAAAGATGTCTATGCACATGCACTTACTCATTCCCTCATAGCACACATATTAAGATAAAAAGAACTGTTGCATTCACTTGGCAGATATAACTACATAATCTATCTCCTTGAAGAGGGATAAAATACTCTGTATTACAAAATGCTGAGTTCTATAGATACAGAACTTGGCAAAAATCTTCATTTCCACAGCTGACATCTGCATTAGCCTTTACAGAATATCAAATATCTTAACAAACATTTCATCTGATCTACTAATCTAAGAGTAGGACAGTTATCTTCCTGAATAAACCAAAAAGTTAATCACTTAATTAAGCACAAGTTAGGTTTTTGGGTTTAATTCAGTGATTGCACTGGCCTTTATATTCTTGGACTCAATTTTTTACAAGGCATTAGAAATCCAACAAATTAGAGGTAACAATCTCACTTTGTTTCTATGTTCCTAAGGAAGAGGCAGTTACATGAAACATGGCTAGAGGAGGAAATAAAATTAGCTAGCCTGTCTTCTATGGTCACCACACCAGCCCCAAACATTTATTTCAGTGTCCCTGGCTTCCCATGTGAGATGACCTAAAAAAGTCCAGGGTAAGGGGCAAGCAGGGTGACAACTTGGGTGCCTCCAATTACAGAATTTATTCTGGATTCATTTTTAAGGCATGACTTTGCAAGTTAATGTTCCATTGTACATTTCATTTTTTACCTTAAAGTCTGGAGCAGTTATGTATATCTGGATTTTGGAATATCCATGACACTTCTGATAGCAACAAATAGCATCTGGCACTGGAGGGAACCTGCATTCTTCAACAAATTTCTCTAACAGCATCTAAAGCAAAATAAGCAAATCTGATAGTATCACAACACTGATTTGTCAATAAAAAATGCTTGTGATTCCTCTTGCCATCAAAATATTTTTAGCATAGAAATGAATGTTTTTACCCAGGACAAATTATATGTATACAATTTTTAAAGATTTTCCTTTTAAAAGGAAGCTGATACAAAGATATGTAAACAAAGAGAAATGAACAAAATTCTTGTTTTTAGAATTTCAGTCAGAATCAAAATCTTGTCCTCTGTTATCATCAAAACTGGTTTTGTAATTTATAGTTTTTATAAATCTCCTTTAAGAATCAAGAGGGAAGCTGGGTGTAATGGTGCATGCCTGTAATCCCAGTGATTTAGGAGGCTGGGGCAGGAGGATCACAAGTTCAAGGCTAGTCTTATCATCTTAGGCCCTAAGCAACTTAGCAAGAACCTGTCTCAAGATAATCTACAAAAAAGGGCTGGGAATGGCTCAGTGGTAAAATATCTCTGGGTTCACAGCCCAGAAACCAGGAAAAAAAAGGAAAGAATTAAGAGAAATCGAAAAATTAAGATAAAAATAAGCCTTAGGGCAAGCCTGAAAATCCTATGATTCATCTCTTTCTCAATGTAACTTGATCTAAAATCCTAACACTCACATTCATCTATCTCTGCCACATGTATTTGTTAATACTCTAGAGAATTAGAAGCCCCCAAGAGACTAACACCATGCTTTCAGTACTGGTTTTTTGTTGACAATAACTTGTATATCTCCATCCCAATATGGTATAATGAGAGAAAAATCTAATAATCTCTGTGCTTTATTTTTCTGTAACAGCTTTGTTGATATAAATATAATAAAACTTACATAAGAATACAGTTCAGTGACTTTTAATATATCCAAAATGTTGTACAACCATCACCAATCTAAATTTAGATCATTTTCATCATCCAACAAGGAACTCAATACCATTAGCAGTTCCTCATCTTTTTCCCCTAATGCCCAGACCTAGACAATCTATTTTCTGTCTCTGTATACAGATTTGCCTATTCTGGATATTTCATATATACAGAATCATACAGCATGTGATCTTTGTGTCTGGCTTCTTTTATTTCGTACAGTGTTCGCAAGATTCATGCATGTTGTATCATATATCAGTACTTATTGTTTATCTATTCATCAGTGGATACTTGGGTTGTTCCCCCTTTGGGGCTATTATGAATTGTGCTGCTATAAACATTCATGTACAAGTTTTGGGGAGAACATGTTTTCCTTTTTTTGTACAAATCTAGGAGTGGAACTGCTGTGTCACATGGTAACCCTATGTTTAACTATTTGAGGAACTGCCAATCTTATTGTCCCAAAGCAGCTGCACCATTTTACATTACAACCAGCAAAGTATGAATGTTATAATATTTCCATACCCTTGCCAACACTTAATATCTATGCATATCCTCAGAGTATGAACCAGTATCTCACTGTGTTTTTATTTGCATTTCCTTAATGGTTAACAATATTGTACTAATGGGTTATCACTATATTTTCTTTGCAGATATGTCTATTATATACTTGTATATTTGATTATTTGTCTTTTTACTATTAAGTTGTAAAAGTTGGCCCCTGTACTTTTAAAAGCTTCATACAAAAGCAAGTTCTGGTATATGAGATAAAATTTATTAGTTTTTCTAGAATTGGTAAAGCATCCATATGGCTCCAAAAATGACACTAAATTCATAATTCAATTCATAAACTCAGGTACCATCTCAATAATTATATTAATATAATAAAACAGTAATACTGTACCTTCCTCTAAGTACAACCAGTACAGCATCCTGCTTAATAACACATGCTCTAATGTCAGAATGCCTGAACTCAAGTTCCAGCTCTACTACTTCCTTGATGCTTAACCATGAGCTCATCACTTCACCTATCTAAACTGTAAAATGGAAATGATTTTACAATCAGATAGAAAGAAAGGACACATCATTTTAGTAATGAAGATAAGAAAAGACTATGACATTATTGACACATTAATTCCACAGCCAGTGACTTCTCTCCTAACTACAGAAGGAAGAAATCACCCACCTAAGGCAGAGTGGTTGGGGAAAGGGTTGGTGAGGATGCAGCCTTTCTTTGGTCTTAAGATGAATGATTTGGACAGACTGGTTGGAACCCAAGAGTAGAGTTCATTTATAAATACTAAGTAAACCTGTACAATCTTAAGAGCTCTAGCAAGATAGAAGGCTAGAAAATGACTGCAAAGGCAGGCTGGGGTGAGTGTTCGCAAACCCTTTGCTTCAGATACCCATGAGTCATCAGGCTAGCCTTTATCCCACTGGCAGGAATCAAGCCTCTGTGTAGCAGGGGAGTGACACATTCAAAGCTACATGGAAGAGTGAGCATGGCAGAAGGACAGAGAATATGTGCTAGGTTTGTGGGGACAGCACAGAGCCAATCAAGGTCAATGAAATAAGAAGGGTGGAGCCCAAGCTGGCTTCAGTAGCTTCAGAAACGAAAGGTACAGGTGTCTTAGTGTAATTTCTGCTTGTGAGGTTGGGCAAAACTATTTAACCCTAATCCTGGGATTTCAAGTTCTTTTACTGAACGTGGATACTGATGAGAAGATAATATTTAAATAAATTAGTTAAATGTGTTGTCTGCTAAAAATGGCCTAAGAAATATTAACAAATTAAAAACTACCATTCTAAAAAAAAAAAGTTTAATCCTCAAAGATGTTTCACATGGTGTTGGAATCACAATAGGTTAGACAAACACCTAAGTTCCCACTCACTGTAAGCACACTAATTGCTAACGAACTGCAAATGTTCAGGGGTTCAACATGTGGAATTAGACACCAGAGAAGACAGAATGTAGGTAGTAAAAGATAAAAATGGATAGAAACAAAGCCATTCAAAAGAAAACAAATGAGAGAAAGTAAAGAGAGCAACAGGGTATCACTAACTGGAGGCCAACAATTCACTTCAATAACCTTGAAAGGTACTCTATATGAAAGCTTGAGATAAATAACTATTGGGTATAATAACCTTTAGAATCATTAAAAAAAGTCTATTTCCTTAAACTCTTGTTTTAAAAAACAGAGAAGCATTTAATCCACGTGAGAAAGATTTCCTCAAAATTAAAACTAAAAAGGAATTAGCCTAAAGCATTCTTATGGGCTGAATGTGTTGCCACAAGATTTGTTATGTTGGAAATCTAATCCCCAATGGTTTTAGGAGGTAGAACTTTGAGGAGGTGATTAGGTCATAAAGTAAAGACCTTGTACAGGAATTAGTGCCCTTATAAGAAGAGGCCCCAGGAGATGCCCCCATCCTTCTATTATGTGAGGACACAGCAAAAAGTTAGGCATCTACTGTTGGGCACAGTAGTACACCCTGTAATCCTAGCAACTCTGGAGACTAAAGCAGGAGGATCCCAAGTTCAATGTCAGCCTCAGCAACTTAGCAAGACCCTTTCTCAAAATAAAAAATAAGAAAGGCAAGGGATTGCGCTCAATAGTAAGTCCCTGGGTTCAATTCCCATTATCCAAAAAAAGGTCATCCATTAACCAGGAAAAGAGGCCTCACCAGATATCAAAACTGCTGGCACCACAATATTGGATTCCCCAGCCTACAGAAATGTGAGAATTGAATGTTTGTTGTTTAAAGCTACCCAGTTTATAGTATTTTTGCTACAGTAGTTCCAAAGGACTAAAGTATCCATTCTTTTTTTTTTTTTTTTTTTGGTGCCAGGGATTGAACTCAGGGGTACTTAATCAGTGAGCCACATCCCCAACCCTTTTAAAGTTTTTTAAATTTAGACACAGCATCTCACCAAGTTGATTGCCTTGCTAAATTGCTTAGGCTGGCTTTGAACTTGCAATCCTCCTTCCTCAGCCTTCCAAGATGCTGAGATTACAGGTGTGCACCACCACACCTGACAACAGACATCCATTCTCAACAGGAGTTGAGTATTACCCCAAATACAGTGAAAAAATTAAGTTGTTGGGAGACGAAAAAGCCTAGTTCTTTTTATATATAAAGCACAGATGAACATATTGTATGTAAACAGACAAGCAGTACGTATGGTATTAAAAATTTCAGAGGGAGATTGATTAGGGGGAAAATGTAAAAAAAAAAAAGAAATAAAGGCTGCTGAGATTAAGGAAAGGGAGATAATAATGAAAACTTTCAAAAACAAGAAACAAAGGTGGCCTAAAAGTGATTAAGGACAGATCAAGAAATGCTATGTGCTTAAGTGTTCCTTTCCATTCTTCTTATTGAAGTTCCAAAATTAAATGTATTAAGTAATGAAAAGACCGAGCATTGATTTCAAATACTCAATGTTTTCTTAACAATAAAAACTGCCATGTTTATGCTGAGTGTTCCCCAAAAGTCCACGTGCAAAGGCTTAGTCGCTAGGGTGGCAATATTAAGAAGTGCTGTAGAATCTTGAAGAAAGTTTGTTAAATCGCTGGAGAAATGCCTTTGAAGAGGAATGTGGGAGCCTGGTCTTGTCTTCTCTCTCTGCTTCCTGGCTCAGGATATGAGGAGTTTGCTCCACCACATTTTCCCTGCCATTGCAATCCACTGCCTTACCAGCACTGAGCCAATACAGGCACCATATCTTCACATCTCCAGAACTATGAGCCATAATATAATTCTCTTTACATCATAGCTAGCGTTTGCCAAATATTTCATTATAGTGATGGAAAGCTGACTTATACAGAAGCATTATAAATTAAAATGAGAACAAGAGCAAATATAAATGAGGCTTGTACAAATTTTAGGGCATAAAGTTTAGGTAATACTATGACAATTCAGCAACAATTTATATAAGAAAAAATACTCACTTGGTGGTGGTAAAAATTCAGGATGACTGTCACAATCATCTACCTTCAAAGCCTCATCTACCACCTGCCCATGAAAATAAAACTAGTGAGACTGTAAAAATAATATAGCCATTTCAGTTATACCAATACTCAGCATTTATACAAAAGAACTAAAGTCAATATACTATAGTGATCATGCATATCCATGTTTGTAGCAGCATAGTTCACAATAGTCAAAACTATGGAACCAGTCTAGGTGGTCATCAATGGATGAACTGATCAAGAAAATGTGATACATACACACAATGGAGTTATACTCAACTATAAAGAAGAACAAAATTATGCCATTTGCAGGAAAATGTATGGAACCTGAGCACATCATGTTTAGTTAAAGAAGCCAGACTGAGAAAGTCATGGGTCATATGTTCTCTCACACTTGGGAGCTAGAGAAAAAATAAAGAAAAAAAGAGGACCGGTCTCATGAAAATAGAAGAGAGACCAGCAGAGTAGTGGAGAGGGACCAGGGTGAAGGGAGAGGAAGTACTGGGGAATGAAATGGACCAAATTGTTATATGCATGTATGAGAATGTAACAATGGATTCCACTTGATGTATAATTATAATGTACTGTTAAAAAAAATAAGAATTCAATGGCCGTGTAATAGAATTTGTAGTAGAATATGATAGAATTCACTCAAGCGCTTAAAATATGCATCTAGTTACTAAGTCTAAAAGTATAAGTAAGCATACAAAATGATAACTAGTGACCAGAGATCAAGACAAATGACAAATTCTTGAATGACAATTCTATCTCTGATGCCTAGAACAATGTCTCATGTGGCAGCTATTCGACAATGACTAAACTGAATATTACCACATTATTCCTGTGCTCTTCTCCCTAAATTAATACAGCCTCTTGGAAATTTTGAGGACTTAACGGTATATTAAGAAAGTTCCTTTCAATGCCCATCACCCACCCAATGCCAAAACATCATGATCTTTTCTTTCCTCAAATCTTGAAGAGAAATATAATGTGACTTAGTGATAGCTTCTGAGTGTTGGATGTATATCACAGGTAGAGGAAAACTCAGACACATTTATCTGGGTCACCTGACCTCAGAGGCAGGCTAGAAGCCTTAGTGTGGTGCTCTGAAAAAAACCATCAGACCAAGATTGCTACTGAGCACAGCCATGAAAGGGCAACAGAAGCTGTAGATACACCCTGGCAGAGGTGGGGAAGGAGTGCCTCCTAGGCACACCAGCTTAGCACAAGTTGGCTGGTGAGCTGCTACAGTGCCAGGTCACAAACAGATTACAAATCAGAAAAGGGAGAAAAAGACAAATCCAAAACACAGGGAGGGGCAGAAGTGACTTGGCCAACAGACCCCATTGTCACTCATTCCTGAGACTGGCTGGGTGACCTAAAAGGAGGGTATAAAAATGGACTAAATGGCAAAATTATATCTAGAAAAAAATACTTTTAATACCTGTAAATATAGTCAGGCTTGACAGTACATTCCTATAATCCCAGCAACTCAGGAGGCCAAGGCAGGAGGATTCCAAGTTCAAAGCCACCCTCAGCAACTTAGAAAGGCCCAAAATAAAAAAAAATAAAAAGGCTGGGGATGTGGTTAACTCAGTGGGTAAGCATCTCTGGTTCAATCCCTGGTAAAAAAAAAAAAAAAAAAAAGATATGTAAGTGTGATTTCAGAAGAAATTCTGTGACTTTAAATATATTATTTTTATGTATTTGTATGAGGTATAATTGGTTGTAGTTATATGAGGAATAATTGCACTACGGATGTGGTTCAGTGGTTAAGCACCCTTGGGTTCATTCCCTGGTACCAAAAACAAAACAAAACAAAATCCAAAACAAGAATAATTTTCTTGATCTCAACAAGTAAGAGTTTATACCACCAAAATAGTTGGTTTCCACTATCACCAACATGTTACTATTAATAGCTGAAATAATTTTAAGTTTTTAACTGAGCTTACCTTTAGATTCTGATTACCACCATTTGCCATCTTGTAGTTAGTATTTTTGAGATCTCTTTCCGTCTCAACAAAGTTAAGTGAAGTACTAAAAGCAGGTGCTGATAAATTCCTAGGTATATAGGCCCTAAAATGGGATAAAAGAAATGACCCCTTTATTCCTACTAATTAATGAGCATTTTTAAAAGTTATCCTTCAAACAAACAGGTTGCAGCAATTATAGCCTTTCTTCCTTGAAAGCAAGGTACCACTGTTTTGAAAAGATCCTCTACCTCTCAGATAAGCCTTTATACATAAGTACTATTTAAAACCAGTTCAAGGCTAGTATTCTGGGTTCTAATATTAAAGTAAATAAATCTTCATGTTTCACATATTAACAGCTTCACTATCCTGTGTGCTTATCAAGGGAGAAAGGCTTAATCTATTTAAATTGCCAAATAAGCAAATGTAGAATCCTGGCTATTTATTTTCTTATAAGCATTCCTAAATCGATTTGTGCTCTTTGAAAAGTATCAAGAGGCTGGGGCAACGTTTCCAGGGCAGAGAGGAAGGGCATGAGGCAAAGGCTGTGTATCAGCTCTCTACTGCCAGGACCCCGTGACCAATTGCTCCTCGTCAAGCACAATAACTTCAAATTAACATTCCACTCCTCTTTTCTCACTAAATTAGGCTACTAATCATCCAAGTGGTTCAATAAAATAAATCTGACAACTCACAGATCACCTGATATTTTGTGTGCAAACACACACACCAAAAAAAAAAGAACCCTCTTATTCTCCCATCCCTAAATTTACTATAGTTGCGCTTAAGTTTTTAAAATGACAAACACAAGTGATTCTTAAGTTCACAGGGCAAAGTAATTCCAAGTAGTAGCTACTGATCTGATATTAACTCACCTGCTTTCATAAAAAGCTTTAATTGGATTCTTATTTGGTGTTCGACCTATAAAAATCAATCACACACACACACACACACACAGAGTAATCAATGGATTGGCAAAACAGACTTCAACACATTTTCAAATTTCCTTTAAGCTGAGTTAAGAACATCAAACAACTTTAGAAAGTTGAAAAATAAAACAATTTTACAATCCTAGATGTCAGTAATTTCAGAATGGTGTCAACAAACTGTTGTACACCATGTCTGACATCCCACTGCATGTGATTACTGACAAGATGACAGTAATATATTGATTTGAATCAGAGACGGTACCTGTCTTCAAGGAGCTCACAATCTAAGAATCTTGTTAACAGCTGGATGACAACATCCGCTAGTTACAAAACTGCTCAGCTCAGCTCGATAGACACTGAATATCCAAAGAAGAAAAAAAAAAAAAGGAAAGACCTAGATACTCAAAGTGTAAAGAAATTTTTTCAAGCACTGAGAAAGAAAAATGACTAAGTACAGAAAACAAGGTTGAAGAATGGAAATTTACAAGTCCTAGCCTGCACAGCCAATTTCTGATTATAGATGTTCAACATGCTATAGAATTATTTGCAAACTTGGTGCAAACAAATTAAGCAACTCTATTGAAGAGCCCTTTCTTTTAGAAATAACTTAAATGATGAAAAGTTTTACACAATTTCCTTTCAAAAGCATTTATTTTATTCAAAATTTCTGAAAAGAATATTTTTCTATAGAAGAATAAATAATTTAGTTACTGGCTGTTTCAAATAAAAAATACAAATCATGTATAATAACCTAATGGAACATATTACTAACTCTACACAGAAAGATATAGAAAACGTAAGTAACTTGAAGATAACATAACAAAATAAGCACAAATCATCTGAGAACTGATTTATGATCCTCTGATAATCCAAGAAACCCACCTTTGAAACTTTAAAGAAAACTCAACTGTAACCAAAAGAATCTTAGGTGAAATACCTTGTCGGTCTTCTATTTGTTTTTGTAACTTTACATGCTGCTGAATTAGATCCTTGATTCACTCAGGGTCATTTTTACAGAGTTCTTGAGCTTTTATGTTTGCTTCCAGGGCCCAGTCATATTCCCCCAGCATAGAAAGAGCAGCACAATAATGATAATGATAATGACCCGGTTCCAAAAAGATAAATTTAATTTTTTTTTCTCAAAAATATGCTTAAATTAAATAATAGGTAAGGAAAAATATTGTTTGAAAATGAATTAATTAAAATGTTAGATCAGGCCCCTATCATGAAAAATAAATAAAAATGTTAACACCTCAAGAAATAAAACTAATGAATTAGTAGAATGTTATAAATAGGCAAGTGATTTTTAACAATTAACTAGAGATAAATATTTTTGCTTAAGAGATTTTGGTACCCCAGCGAAGTATTTAACTTCTGTTATATTTTACTAATAAAGTACTAAACACAGTATTTTGTGAATAAAAGTAATTCATTATAAGAAACAAACTTTTAAAAAATACTTTAAGGGAATAATATTCACTAAGTCATGACATGCCCTACACTTTGGAAATCAAGATTTTGGAGCTGGAAGGAGCAACCAGCTTGGCCAGCATTCCCAGTGCCTCCAAGAACACAGGCTCAAATAACAGGTGTAGTCAGGCTAACTCTTCTCTCCATCTCTCCCCTTCAATCAGCTTTTATTTTATCTGTAAGTGTAGTTCCTAGCTTTAAGAAAAGGTCCAAAAATCACTGACTTTATTCTCAATTCAAATGGTAAGGTTTTGGCTTCTTGTCTTTGTTTTTTGGTATAGAACCCAAATCCTTACTGACTCCAATATTTGGAAAATCCATTATATCTAATATCTTAGTCTAGAAAGCGAATTTAACTAACCCGGCTCCCAGTTATTCACAAATCAAACTTCCATTTTAGGTACCATGTCTCCTCTAGAGAGACAATCTACCGTAAAAAAAACAGGCCAGAACCTGGCCTCAAGTCACAGTTAGAAACAAACTAAAGAACAATGATTTTATGATACCTAGTCCAGATCTCCTTCCTACTTACTACACATTTTTTTAAAGAGAGAGTGAGAGAGTGAGAGAGAGAGAGAGAGAGAGAGAGAGAGAGAGAGAGAGAGAGAATTTTTTTTTAATATTTATTTTTTAGTTCTCGGCGGACACAACGTCTTTGTTGGTATGTGGTGCTGAGGATCGAACCCGGGCCGCACACATGCCAGGCGAGCACGCTACCGCTTGAGCCACATCCCCAGCCCCCTTACTACACATTTTACAAAGAACATTCTAATTAGATGAGAACCCGGGAGAAAATCAAAATAAGTGAACCCTTTAAGTGGAAAAATCAAAAATAAGTGAACCTTTTAAAAAGGAGTAGTTTTTTGCTAAAAGAATCACTGGCACGTTTATTCAGAGTCAGTACTGTGTTCTTGTGGACCTACGAATTCTGAAGATTTTATTCTAAAGACTATGCATTTCATTAAACTCTGCTTCCCCTTAGAGGGTAGAAGTCCTGTTTCCTGACACCTGCAGTATAAGAGGACAAAGAGATCTCTCATATATACTAAAAGGTGGAAAATCCTACCACTAGATATTTGTCAACTTTCAAGTTCAGATTACTACATTTAAAAAAATAAAACACAGAATAGAAATAATGTTAGATCATAAAACATACCTGCTAAACTTATAGTGAATACTTTCTTCTTTTCCCCTACTATTCTCACCACCTATTGGATCTTTTTCCCTGGACCCCATGTAACTTCTGCTGGTTGAGAAAGCGGTTTATCCAGCCCCCTGTGCTGAAGCTTAATGAAGCTCAGATTAAAGTATCTCAGTTTCTTGAACCCAATTACCATAAAAATTTTTGTTCTTCTTTGACACTCTCATTCTCTATCATATATGGACATTCCCTACTATCTTTTGGTCTAGCATCCCCTCACCTAGGGGTAAACATTTCCCACTCCTCATAGATATGGCATGGCAGTACTATCAGTTTTAGTGCACCATCCCAACAAGGGATAGCGGCTCTGATTGGTCAGTGGAAACATACCACTTCCCAGGTCACTGTAACTGATCCATGCTGGGACACATGACCCAACTGAAATCAGCCTGAGCCTTAGGCTTATTATATAGAAACTGACAGGGGTTTCTTTTCATTAGAATTAATAGCTATGACGGATATTGGTTTGGGGCTCCTACTACAAAGTCAAAGTTTTTTTTTTTTTAATGTGAATATGCTTTACTTTCTATATATATAACTGTAAAGTTTAGAGACGATCAGGGCACATCTAGAGTGGAATGTCCATACACAGCCAAGCAAAGGTCTATACTTGTTCTTTCTTTTTTTTTTCATGTATGACATGCTTCTGCTTGTGCATTGGTGTATATATATGGTATGCAGTCACTTTCTGATAAAAATTACTTAATTTAGAAGATAATTGGAGAGGGAAATTGTCAGTTCATCCCTCATATTGAAGGACCATAACTTATTCCCAATGATTAAAACTTTATCCTGTGTATATTATCTAAATAGCGACAGGGTATATTTATTTTTTTATTGAGTGATTTAAAAAAATAATAAATGACAGTGGAATGCATTACAATTCTTATTACACATATATAGCACAATTATTCATATATCTGGTTGTATATAAAGTATGTTGACACCAATTTGTGTCCTCATACATATACTTTAGATAATGATATCTATCACATTCTACCATCCTTGCTAATCCCCTGCCCCTCCCTTGCCCTCCCACTCCTCAGCCATATCTAGAATTCGTCTATTTCCCCCACGTTCCCCTTCCCTACCCCACTATGAATCAGCCTTCTTATATCACAGAAAACATTCAGCATTAGTTTTTTGGGGATTGGCTAACTTCACTTAGCATTATAGCAGCACAATTCACAATAGCTAAACTGTGGAGCCAACCTAGATGCCCTTCAGTGGATGAATGGATAACAAAAATGTGGCAAATATATACAAAACAGAATTTTACTCAGCCATAAAAGAGAATAAAATCATGTGGTTAAAAGTCTTTTTTTAAATGAAGTCACAAGAACCTATACTCAAACTTCCTCTTCTGGCCAAGATGGAGTAACAGAGACCAGATTTACCATCCTGCCTAAAATGATTTTTAAAAACAAAAAAGATATGATTCCCTGGCTTATAAAACACTGGACACTGGGCAAGAAAACTTGAGTGATCCTTGAGAGAAGAGAAACACACAAAGTAAGACTTAAGACTGCTCCAGCGTACTGAGACAAACCCTCAGCCCAGGAAAAAGTCACTACTCAAAGACTGGCAGTCTCTCTCAGCTAAGGAGAGAGAGGTGGGAGGCAGGATTAAGGCAAGCTTGAGTTCATGAAGCAAGGACCATAGAGGGGAGAGCTGCCGAGAGAACTTCAAGGAGTCCTCAATGGGTCTTCAGCTGAGCACTGTCAGCACATGTCTGTGGGAAGAGCTCTCTATCAGGGAAAGAGCTATCAGAAAGGCTAACAGTACAAGAGTCGGACTCATACAGTGCTGCTACACCCACAAACCTGAGTGGAAAATGTCAGAATTCAGGGAGCATTAAGTCCTCAGAAAGTTTTGCCTCAGTAGTGAAGGAAAAAGTTAGCCTTAGGTTAATGACACTATGGCCCCACATAATAGAGCAAAAAACAAGATTATTAAAAACTAACCTACTTGTATGTTATTTCACTGTATTCCAAAATAAAGCTCAAAGGTAATCAGAGTAAACCAAAGATATGCAGCACTAAACAAAGTAACATTCACAATGTTGAATTCCAATAAAAAATGCCAGGTATGCAAAGAAAGGAAATGTGTTCTATAGTGAGAAAAATCAATCAACTGGAAGCCCATAAATGACATAAATGATGGAATTCAGGATATTACAACAGTTGCTATAATCACATTCCATTCATTGTAGAAGCAAGTAAAGACATGAAATATAAGACCCAAATTTAATTTCTATAGATAAAAATTAAAGTATTTAAGATGAAAAACACCTGAATGTTAAGAAAGGCAAATGAAGCATTATAGATGAAAATATCCACGAACTTGAAGATACAGGAAAAAACAACTTTGTAAAATCAAACAGAAAAGAGAAAAAAGAACGAAATATGAAACTGACAAAACAGGGAAACACAGCTGAGAAACAGAAGGACACACACAGCTCTTGCCCAGCCACCACTGAAGCCAACCCCTAGACTTCTCAGGTACAACAGCCTACAGATTCTCTCTACTACCTACACCAAGGACCTGAGTCAGGTTTCTATCGTTCACAAACAAGAATCTAACATACCCTTCAGAACTCCATCTCTTGAGGACTTTAGTGAGTCTATTATTTTGTATCTTGTAAACTACAGCAAAACACAATACGCACATAAACATTTACATATCTCTATTGACTATACCATAAAATTTCTCATTTTTTAAAGCACAATGACTTATCCTCTCTCAAGCCTGAAAGTACGTCTAGAGACAGGTGACCCTCTAGTAGTCTCCCCTATCTGAACCAAAGAAACCAAAAATGGCCCATCCTCATGCAGAAATGGAAAGTACCTGCCTCTATAGCTTATATCTTAGAGCTGTGACCCCATAGACTTGGGCTCATAATTCTCAAACAAAATATTCTTAGAAAAGTAAAGAACGCACCTTGCATGCTCTCCTTTTTTTTTTTTTTTTTTTTTGGCATTAGGGGCCTCAGAGGGGTTTAACTACTGAACCACATTCCCAGCCCTTTTTATTTTTAATTTTCAGATTCAGTCTTGCCAATTTGCTCAGGGGCTCACACTAAGTTGCTGAGGCTGGCCTCAAACTTGTGATCCTCCTGCTTCCTGAGTCTCTGAGATCATAAGTGTGTGCCACCATGCCTAGATGCATGCTCTATTTTAGCTTCTGAAGTAAAAATATTCTTCAATGAATACTTCTATCTGGTCAAATAAAAAGGAAAAATAGCTTACATATATAGTTACCGAATTTTGTGAATACTTAACTAGTGGTTGTATGTTTTTAATCTATGCAAATTTTTTGCAATCATATGACATATCATAAAACATCCCAACTTAAAAATTAGTAAATATTTTTTCTGAGAAACAAAACCAGGAATACTCTATGAAAGTCTTCAAAATAATTCAGAAAGCCTTAATATTCTTCCCTAAATTTGATAATAGATTAAAATTTGCAAGAGGTATCTCTGGAAAACCAGTATATAGACTGGGTTTCAGTATTCAGAACATTATCAATTCATTTGTTCTACAAATATTTATAGAGTACCCACAAAATGCAAGGTGTAGTCATCAGCAAAGATACTGTTTCAAGCAAAAGAATGACTCATAATGGAAATACCAACAAATTTATCACCCTCTAATGCAAGCGCCATCCAGTTTCATCCTTCACTTGCAATGACACCTTGAAAAGTCATTTCACATCTGTTGAACTCAATTTCTTGATGCATAAAATTAGACATTTAAAAAATTACTCAAAAACTTAGATGTAGAAGTCCACCTGGAAAACTTCACCATCTCCAGACCACTAGATACACTCCTAGGCTGCCTAAATTGTAACTTTAGGGGAGGGTAAGAACATCTTTAAAAGGTTCCCAGGCTGAGTCTTCCCTTTTACTTCACAACCTTCTGTACTTTCTCTTTTTTTATCATAGCAAATTAGAATATAAAGAAAAAATATAATTTTAACAACACTAAACAAAATAAAATTAAGTCCTGCAAAGAATTTAATGAAGTCTATCTGCAAAGCAGTAATGGAAGTATGAATGAGAGTAATTCTCTAAGGCCCTACTCACTGTAATTTTTTTTAATTATGTAAAATCAGGAATACAGTATGAAAGACATGTGCCTTTGTGTGTCTTATTTGAATCTTTACTTTGAAAAACTTTTTGAATATTTTTACAAATTGGAAAAATACAGAGAATAATGTAATAAACATCCAGAATTTTGTTTTTATAACATTTATAACATTATAACATTTTGTAATATTTGCTCAGATTCTCTTTTTGTTGTTGTTGTTGGTACTGGGGAGTGCACTCAGGGACACTCAATCACTGAGCCACATCCCAGCCCTATTTTGTATTTTATTTAGAAACAGGATCTCACTGAGTTGCCTAGCACCTCACTTTTGCTGAGGTTGGCTTAGAACTCACGATCCTCCTATCTCAGCCTCCTGAGATGCTGGGATTACAGGTGTGCACCACTGTGCCTGGCCAAATTCTCTTTTAATAAGAGAAAGGCAATGATATCAATATGGCTGCTTTGGAATCTCTTCAATCTCCTTTCCCTCCCTGACTTTCCAAATGCAAACACTATCATGGGTATTGGGCTTTTATTTATTTTTTCATTTCATGTTGTTTTTCAAATCCATAAATATTGATATGCCAGTCAACTACAATCTAATATTCAACTACTCATTTACTAAGTCAACAAATACTACTCCTGAGTGCCTGCTATGAACCAGGCAACTTGTCAGACAGTCCAGATTTAAGAGCAAACCAGAAGAAAAAGCCTTTCCCTGTAAAGCCCACATTACACTGGAAGTCACAATAAACAATATAAATAAATAATGTAACAATATTGAATAGTGTAACAATATTTTCAATAATATGCCAAATGCTAAGAGGAAAAAAGGGAAAGAAGATAGGAAATGTCTCAAAGGAGCAGGGTTTGCATTTTAATAAGATGGCCAGGGAAGGTTTCATTGAGAAAATAAGGGAGCTAGCTATGTTCTAGGGGTAAAGTGTCTGAGGCAGAGGAAAGAGCAAAAACAGAATGAAATGGGCCTGGCCTGATGGGAGCAACAGTGAGGAGCCCAGGGGCCAATTCAGAGAGAGTAGCAGGAATGAGGTTTGAAGAATGAAGGGTGTTCAAGATGGGAACAGATTAAACAGATCAGAGTAATAACTTTGATCAAATAAAAATACCAACTCATCCACTGCTTTATCAATGGAGATTATCTCTTAGTGATAACATTTTTTTAAAAATTTTTGCCTACTAAGAGTTGTTTCAGTGTAATGTCTTTACTGTTTCCACAATTAAATTGCTGAAAACAACTGTGTTGTAAAAGATGGAGGACAATGGGAAAAGTTTAAGCTGCATTTGGACTAATCAAAGAACAAATTAATGTATTTTCTGACTTTAAAAAATACTAAAAAATATGAACAACTTTTAGCTCATGAATATTCTTCCAAAATATAACAAGTTATATATATATATATACACATATATATATGTATATATATATAGATATATAGATATAGTATTTATATATGAAGATTACTGTGACATTGTTTATAGCATCAGAAAATTGCTTGTAGCTTCTACAAGTCTATATAAAGGAATGGATTTAATTTTAGCATATCCATTATGTGAAAAAAAATTAACTTAAAGTTATGATGCCAATTTATTTACTCTAATAATAGGTATAAAAAGGTAATAAAGTTGAAAAAAAACATGTTTGATCCTGGTTTTGAAAAATGCTAATCCAGTAGTAATGATTCATAAGATTATACAGAAAATATTAGCCATAATCAAGAGGATAATTCTTTTTTATTTTACACTGAACTTTATGAACATAAAAAATTGACATCCTATTCCTAAAGTATTGTTAGATGTTTGACAATAAATAGAAATAACACAAAATTAGAGAATGAGTACTAATGCTAAAATTTAAGCTACAACTTTATTACCACCTATGTGAATAATGAAACACATTATTTTTAAGTGTTCCTCATTCTTTGGTCATTTGAAAATGTAAGGCTGTATATGAATATACTTTGAACATGAAATAATATTTATAAAATTACTTTTTTTTTCCAGAATAAAGTCTTAGAACCCTAAATTTTCTTATGCTTCATAAAAGTACTATTGTTGTTCTTACCAGGCCAATAATAATAACACTAATAATAAAATTTTTTTCAAGGCTGAGATTTCCCTTTCATGCTCAGAAGATAAACAGACAATTGGCACCAAATTATAGATTTGGGACAAACAAAACCTTGATCTCTCAGCACAAGTAGAGAAAGTGAAGCTCAAGTGCTACAAAAGGATTTGATAGTACAACAGTTTGTTTGTTTGTTTGTTTTGGTACCAGTGATTGAACTCAGAGGCCCTGGACTACTGAGCCACATCCCAACTCTATTTTGCATTTTTTTAGATATTTTTTAGTTGTTGATGGACCATTATTTATTATTTATTTATATGTGGTGCTGAGAATAAAACACAGTGCCTCACACATGCTAGGCAAACACTATATTATAAGCCACAACCCCAGCCCTCATATTTTGTATTCTTATTTAGAGATGGTCTCACTGAGTTGCTTAGCACCCTGCTGTTGCTGAGGCTGGCTTTGAACTCATGAGCCTCTAAGCCACTGGGATTACAGTTGTGCACCACCGTGCCTGGCTGATAGCACAACAATTTATTAAAGCAGAAGCATCTTCTGTGAATTTATTGGACAGCTTCTGCTAACACCCTTTCAAGTGCAATCATGGGCTTTCTTTCATTCTAACTGATGACTGATTCCTTTCTCTTCTTCTGTCCAGATAACTTTAAGCTCCTTATCTTTATTGAATCTAACTTAGAAAACAAATGTGTTGTATTCTAACATCAAATATGAAACGCATTTTTGTAATAGAACATTGTTGTCTATTTTATTCTAATTTTATTCTGTTTAAGAGGTAATTTATTAAAGAATAGTCAGAAATCATGTATCTAATGGAAGGTTAGATTTTATTAGCATAATCCCAAAGTAGCATTTATTACTGGGGAAAGTAAGTGGTGTGGGGCTTTCATTTGGGCTTTAAAGTTTGTGTCCACTTGCACTGTAGAATTATTGTAAGAAGTTCCTTGTCACAAAATATAGAACTAATATTATAGCTCTGAATATTGGATATAATACACAGTAACTAGAAACTTTAGATATATTTTATATTTAGATTATTCTTTCACTTTTCCTTTTATATACTAGATGTTGATGATATAAAAAATGATACAATATGATACCAATCTTAAAAGAATTTGCATCATAATGGAGAAGATATCTATTTGTAAAAACTGAGACAAAGCACACTTAATGTTATGATTAAAGCTTTTGAAAAAGTATATGGATATTAGATTAATAAGCTCTCACTTCTATTAGGATGGGAAAGCAATGATGGTGCAGCAGAAATTCTTTGGGGCATGAAAAAAAGAGAATTCAAGGTGAAGCTTAAAGAGCTAGAGGCAATGGAGGCTATGTTGGCAAATGTTAACCATAAATAGAGACAGAGAAGCAATAAAAATCAGAAGAGGTAGGAATTGTGTGAAGCAAAGGAATTATGTGAACAAGTATTAGTGGGGCTGAGTTTGTTCCTACGGGGAATTTGGAAGACTATTTGTGATCATGCTTGGAAGAGCTGGGGGACATATGAATAAATATTGAGTTTATTGTATAAATAATAGAATACTTTCTCACTTTTGTGGGTATGACATGGTTAAACGTTTATTTTAGAAACTAATGCTTGTGAGAGGGGAGAATGGCACACTTGAGAGAGGCTCATGACAGGAAGAGCAACTAGGGGCAGGTCACTGTTCTCTAGGCTAGAGATAAGAGAAAGGAGGGTTGTAAGCACTGGCAATAATGACAAAATGAGAACTTATTTAGAAAGCAGAATAAACAAAACATAAGAGTAAGGATTTGATTTTTATAAGGTTCGTTGTAGCTAAAATCACAAAATTTAGAGATTTAAAATTGCCTATAGTTATGTCTCAATTATGATAAAAACTGCATTAAAATAATTGAATACTTGGTGTGTCGCAGCAACTCATGTGGTGGGAACAGCAGCAGTGGCCAGGCAGCACAGTTTCAGAAGGTTCCCAAAAGCCACTGCCTGCAGCACCTGTGTGAGCCTTGTGCTCTCAGCCAGGAAGCTCCAGAGGAAGGTCAGCTCTGAAGAATGTGAGGCTAAGTAAAAGCCCAAGAGGAGGTCTTCCAGGCTGTCTTCTCCGACTGCTGCTGCCAAGGCGGATGCCAAAACCAGAAAGGTTTTCTTTCATAGTCAGCAAATGGAAATAGTGACGTGAATGAATAACTGTGATATGAGGTAATAAATGCAGTTTTGCAAATATTTCCAAAATAGAATCGACGGGAAGCATCAAGTCATCAAGTTGACTGTATAAAGTGTATCCACAAAAGGGAGATTTTTATAAGGATCCCAAAGAGGAGTTGGATATTTACAGATGGAGCAGAGCGAGACTGAGAGGTCTGTGAAAAGAAAATAGGATTTCAGGAGGTGCATCATCATTTGCCTAACTAGAAATATATTAGACAGTTAAGGGAACTGAAAGATTTTAATTTGATTGAAATGCACATTATATTTCTATATCAAAGGGAAAATAGGCAAAAGAGAAATTAGAGAGTACATTGCTTGCTCCTTTAATAAGCAAAGACAGGAATAACATGGGGACGTTTACATTTTAGAATAATCTCATTGGCTTTATTGCTGACGATGGGATAACAGATGTAAGACCTATGAATGAGGGGTTCAGAGTAGAGCTTACTATATTTTAGCAGAAAGATGATACAAATTTTAATGTCACTATCAGTTACCAGACGATGTTATTTAGAGTCAACAAAATATGATTACATTGAGAGGTAAATTGAGAAGTAAATTGAGAAGCAAAGTTGATATATGTTTGATTTGATATATTTTGACCTGGAATTTATATATTTAAAAAAAAAACTTTTATAATTTACACTAAGTGTGTACTGTGCCTCTATAGATGAAATATTTGAAGGATTTAATAAGTCTGACAATTTTAGTGTTTTAGCCTCCTGATTCATTAATATAAAATATTACATTTTAAGTCAGGGAAGTATTTTGTTTGAATTACTGCTGTCTAAAAAAGATATTTAAATGATTATATCAAACAAGAATTTATTATGTCTGTTTTTATTATTTAATTTTCCCTTTAATGTGTTATGGAAAACAAAAGTTTAGTAATGGAAAATTACATTTATTTTACATAATTTTGGAATAATTTTTAGTTAAGTTATCTAAGGCAAAAAATAAAAAGTAAAGTTTTAGAAAGCCTGATATGTGGTAGGAGGTGGAAAACTAGAGGTGTGCAGAATTTGTGGTTAGAGAGTGAGCCTTCCCATCTCTTCTAGATGCTTCCCTTACTCTTACCATTTCTCCAAATTTGATATTGATACTCTCTTCCCATCTTTTACCGAAGAGGCAATTACATTACTTTCTATGATTGCAGAAAGTGATGATTACATTATATTAGATTCTGACATTAAATTACACACTGGAGAGAAAGCCATGTTCTTCATTTGGTTTTTATTTTCATCACTAAGAAAATACAAAGGCGACGTGCATTCTGTAGTCACAAGTTACTTCAATATTCCTAGTAAAACATAACAGAAACATATATATGTTTTATTTCAGTAAGATCTCCTGAAGGGAGACAATTCTTTGTTGTATACTAGAGCCTTTTCCCCCAAGTTTTGAAAAGCAAAATGTCTCCAGGTATTGTCAACTATCTCCTAGACTATGAATATGGGGTAGAGGCAAAAACTTCTGTGATCAAGATGCAAAAAAACATTAAATGTTTAAAGATATTTCATCTTTTAAATTCTAATAAAATGCCCAAACACAATTCTTTTTTTAATTTAATGTTTAGTTGTAGTTGGACACATAGCTTAATTTTATTTATTTATTTTTATGTGGTGTTTAGGATTGAACGCAGGGCATCGCACATGCTAGGCAAACACTGTATCACTGAGCCACAAGCCCAGCCCCACCAAATACAATTATTGTTTAAAGTAATACGGAAAGAAAAATCATCACTTTATATGCCTGTAGATCTAATAGATCTACAAGTGGTTTTGTTATATCATATTTATAGAAAAGAGAAGAATGGAAGATAAAGTTTTCCCATTCAGTTTTCTCAATCTGAATGCTCTTGTACTCTAAGCAAGACTTGTTGATTTTCCTCATAATTAAACATAATCTACATTTTGTTACAGCAACACATTCAAGGAGAGAATAAGGTACCAATCATTTACTTGCAGAAAGAAAATTAACAATTTACTTCATGTTGCTTTGAAATAACCATTTAGGTTTTTAAAAAGTACCCAAGGTTTTCACCCACTTTCTCCTTACATTATCGTCATTGAACATAATAGACAGCTAATAAAAATGTGACCTTATGTGGGGGAGATATTATTTTCAATCAATCACTCTTTGGATAAATGTTTTGAGTTATTCAATGGTAACTGAGTCCTTCTGCTCCACTGGCATATATGGGAGACACAATTAGGATTATTGTAATTATCAACTACTTTCTATAAGCAAATAGAAATGATAGCTAAATAATCTTTAAGTGATTAATATTAAATATCACAATTATGAAAAAAGTAACGAATATGAGTTACTTAATATTTTTTTCGAATTCCAACTCACTGTTTTGCCTGGAATTACACTACATTATGTTGAAGTAATTGGTAAACTATACTATTATGAGTGTAAATTTTACAAATATTGAAATTACTGTGTTCTGAATGAAATCACAAACTCTTAAAATGGGATATTTAAAGAGGGGAAAACATTAACTAATACAACTATCTAAAATTTTTTTTTATACTTTACTGGGCAGTCATAGTCATAGTATTCTTATAAATACTTTTTAAAACATTTTTTTTGTAGTTGTAGATGGACAGAATGCATATATTTTATGTTTTTTTATGTGATGCTCAGGATCAAACCCAGTGCCTCACACATGCTAGGCAAGCATTCTGCCACTAAGCTACAGCCCCAGCCCCAAGGCATTCTTTTTAAGTATCATTAAGTTTATAGATATTTTTTTGGAAGGGATTGAGTATTTGTTCATCTATGATCAACACTTTTAGGCTAATTTTCTGTTTTAACTCAAGTTTTTAAAATCCTGCTTTTATTCACATTAAAAACAAACTGCTTGATATATACTGAATAATTAGATGATGAATTAAGATGCAATTATTCCTATAAGTAGGATGTGGATGCACTGGAGCAAACACCAGCAAGAGTGAGGGCATGCTGATAAACTGTCTCACCTACTTTTATCATGCTGTATCCACTTTAGGGATCCAATTTATGTGGTTAACAAAACTTTCAAGAAATTCATTTCATCCTCACAAAAATTATACAATGGGGAGATCAACTTAATCTTCATTTTACAACTTGGGAAACTGAAGAACAAAAATATCCCATAACTTATATAAAGTGGCATGCCAATAGTGGCACAGCATGGATCTGAACAGTCTTGCTTCAGTAGCAGGATTATAAAGTGGCATGCCAATAGTGGCACAGCATGGATCTGAACAGTCTTGCTTCAGTAGCAGGATTTTTCCAACCTCAATAGACATACAATTCAGTTAGCAATCTTACTCAATTCAGATTTGGACTCAGTACTTCTGGTTAGGGGAAAACAACATACTGAGTTTTAACAATCACACCTGTGATACAGATGTTGCTAGTCTGAAGATCACCCTTTAATTAGCAAAGTTCTAATCTACACTGGACAATAGCGAGAGATATGGCAACCATCAGAAACACAGTTTATCCTCAGAAAATTACTCTTATGTGCAAATTGCCAACATCTGACTTAGAACTTATGCTACTTCTTTTTCTTTCTTTTAAAAAGGGAAGTTAACAAAATTTGCAAGTATTATAATATTTACAAGTATCATTGTAGCTGATTTCAGGTTTTGATAGTCAACATATGATTAATATAAACTTGAAGCTGTAATATCTACCCCCCCATAAGGCCTTCTCCTTAACCAAAAATGATTTACAATTACTCTTGAATATCTTCTTTAACATAGATTCAGTCCAAACCCATTAATATTTAGGAGTACATGTTTGTACCCTCTATACAGGAAAAGAAATTCAAGATTAACTTAGAAATCCAGCACCTTTCTAAACTTTTGCTGTTTACACAAGTGCTGACTGTAAGTGAAAAAGGAAGCACATCCTTTGAAAAATAGAACATAAATGTCAACACATTACTAAACAACTATCGTCCATAACTTTCTGTAAAACAAAGGGATGTTCATAATAATTTCCCTTCCCCCTTACTGGTGAATTGATTTTTATACCCTAATCTAAAATATAGAATGTAAAAAGTACAAACGTAAACCAAAAAACATATATTATTTCCCTGTGTTTAAAATGCATTGGCCCACAGGCCTTCAATACTTAAAACCTAAAATACCATCAAATCATTAGAAATTAAATATTTATAAACCTTTTTTTACTAAAAGAAAAAGAAGTATTCCTATTGACATATAATCAAACACTTTTAAAGTCCTGCATTTAATTTGACAATGATATCTACCCAAAGGCCATCCTGGATGTGTATATAGACCTAATTATGTAACTAAAGAATAACTTATTAATTAAAACAAAAGATGGGGTTTAAGACAAATCTCCCTAGTACAAGTAAATCTAGTTTTCCTATATCTCATTCAACATTTTCCTGAATGTACCCAGATACAATTAACATTTCTTCCCTGAGGGATAATTAACACTGTCACATACTTTGACAAGTTTATACACACACACACACACACACACACACACACACACACACACACCTTACCAAAAGCCATAATTAAATAATTGTACCTGGAAGTAGCAAGCATAAGGTTTTAAAGGTCTCATGCAATATTAACCCACAAATTATAGATGTACTTATGACTGTGGAATCCCATTTTTAATTACAACATAAATTAACAAATCTAAATAATACAACCACCATAAAGCTAAAATTCTCATTTATGCAGCTATGAGTTAAAAGAAATATAATACCAAAATCTATTGCATTTTCTGGCATGAAAGCAAAAACACAATACAAATTTAGGCTTTTCTATCAAAATTACAAGAAGTAACCTTCTACCCAGAAGAAACCAAAGACACACAAAACATCTGCATTATTTTACATATGAGGTATATGGAAAAAAGTCTCTCCCCAAAGTAGTAAGAAACAACTTCTAATTTCCTAAGAAACTTGTATTTTACATTTGTTTTTTTTCCTGAATCACACAGCCACAAAGAAACTCAGATATTAAAGAACAAGAGAAGTTAAAAGATGTCCTTTTCAATAGCCAACAGTCACCAAAGACTGTGACAAAAGAAAATAGATATAAGTATTCCACGATACTGTGCACAAGCCAAGCCCAAAGTTTTACTGCTTCACTAGTTAAATCACTAAATGTTAAGCATTATTTCATGAACTTAAATGAAATCTGGTATATAAAGAGAAAAAAATATGCGATAAGTGAAACTTACTTTCTATTTCACAGAAAGATTTTACTCCATCTAAAATAATCCTGTGACCTTGTGGAAACAGTCCTGGGTTAAACACTTAAAGTACATTCCTTTACCAAATGTACCAATACATTACTGCTCTGAAAGCATTCAATATGTCTACTATGTTCTCTAGATGTATATTCATACACTGGTTTAAGCCATTTGCAGAAAATCAACAGAAACCCTTAAAAAAGTTTGACCTGACATGCAACTTTAAGACATGTGAGTTTTAAATTGACAGATCTTTACATCTTTCATAATGGAAATTATCAGAATATACTCTGAAAGTTAAGTGATTCTTCCACAGAACAAATTTAACTTGACCTCCTACATGGTACAGATTTGACACACCATTTAGAAGGCTAAAAGAAATACTGATTTACTTCTTCTCTAAAGCAATACTGTTCAACAAAATTATAATGCAAGTTATACACGTAATTTTGAATTTGCTAATAACTATGCTAAAATGATAAAAATACAATTTTTAAAACACTTACTAAACATGCCAAATATTATTTCAACATGTAATAAATATCTTTAAAATATTTATTCTTTTACAAATTGTACTGAGTTTTCAAAATCCAGTATGCATTTCACACTTACAGCATATCACATTTTCAACTAACCACAACATCCTGGTCCATAGTCAGAATGTGGCTAGTGGCTACACTATTGAGCAGTATACTTTTTAAGTAATACTTTGAGATCTGAAATATCACTCTGTTTATAATTATAATTATATAATAATTATAATTCACATTCATGTCTCCTTTTAAACTGAAATGGCTGCGACTACAAATATAAGCAAAACTGTTAATTCACTGGATAAATCAGGATCAGATCCCCTTTATCTGGGGATCTGGTTAACACAATAAATAGCAAATGGATTATTCCTTATTATGTCTCAAGTAGACTTCAGAGATGGTGCTGATCAACATGAGCAAACACAATTTGTAGCAAAAACACAGGTTAAACACCAAAATATTTTTATATCAAATCATAACACTTCCTTAATTATAGCATCCCTTCCCCTCTCATTCTTGAGCACATACTTCTATGCAATTTATTTATAATATTGCTCTCTAAATTTGATAAATTTTGTCAACCACACAGTCACCATTCAATAATAAACAGAACACTATATAAGACACAAATAAAAAAATCAATCAGCTACTTTTAATACAATTTGTCAACCAATCTTAAATTCTGAGTTCCACTGAATTTGATTCTTCTCACAATTCCAATTAATTTACTGCTAAGAATTTTCCCAAGTCATTAGGATATTTGCTTAAAATGTAAATAATTCCAACAATGTGTTTTCTAGAAAATAACAACTACAACCATAGCTTAGCACATAAAATTTTTCCTTTAGGCAAGTTACTGAATAAATCAAACAGATACAACTATACTCCTGTTTAATGCTTTTACATTTTGTAACAGCATATTTAAAAATTTCTAAATTTGGAAAATCAATTCAGATTGCACACAAGCACTAACTTTAAATCTTAAAACCTTACAGGTTTCTACAAAATACTTGTGAATAAATATATTCCACAGAAAAACAACAGAAAAATCAACACCACTCAAACAAATCTCAGCAAGAAGCACAAGATCACTATATTCATAAGTACAGAATATATGATACATGCTAATAGTATTTTTCTCCTAATTTAATTCACCTAGGCAATTTTTGTTTAAAGCACTTGCAAAGCTTTAAGGAAGCAAACATAGCTAGCTAGCCTCTTCTGCTGCACATACATACAAGGATAATACATTCATCTCCTGATATTGTTCCACAATTTAGAAATCAAAACAACAAAATTTGTTTCTTACCTGCAGTTAGGAGAGGATTAAGGGTTACTTCAGCTAAATCCTTCTGAATTCCATTAGTGAAATGAGAACAGACAAAAAAGATTTGAGACAGTCTACAGAATAACCAGAAAATCAGAATGCCCTCTATCATCATGCAGGTAAATGCAAGGCTGGTTTTGCCTTCAGTAATGCTAACATGGCTGCTTCCTCTTTGTTCTCAGAGGCATAACCCAAACTCCTTAACAGAAAATTGCAGATTTTTTCTCACTTGCTACTGTAAATAGATAAGTCATTTACACCTGATTTGAGAAAGTCCTCCACTACTACTCAACAAAAGGATATAAAATCTATTTTAAAACTCTTCTTACCAAAGAAATTCTCTTTTCAAGCTTATATGCAAATGAGACAAAACGGAAGGAGAAAAAGCACTAGAATATTTTTGACAATGACTTCAATCCACTTTTACTGTGGTAAAAATTAGAAAGCTATTGCAAGAGTACATTAATAGTTTTGACAATATTTTATCTGTTTAAAAAAAAAGTTTAAAATTTACAAATACCTTTACCAATGAAAAACTTCCAAGGACTATTTTAGCAATCTTAACCATTTCTTTTCTCTGATCTTAGGTACAGCACGTAAATTTAAATTTCATACTCTTGGAGGAAAGAGGGCCTTGAGGTAAGGGGAAAAAGAGCATTTCTCTGATTTTCTTGAAATTTAAAATGTTTTCAAAAGTTGTTTAATGTTCTCTCCATAAGATTACAACACACTGAGAAGAATTTTAAATTATTTCAAAGACTGCTGCTATTCAATATAATATTCTCAAGTTCATTAGTGTTTGGTTAATGGTGCAATGACGGTAAAAATGTATAGAAAAATAAGAACATGAATCGCTATAAAATACAATAATAAGTTTTTATATTTTCTTTTTCTTTTAGTTGTGATCAATGAAAAACAACAAAACATCAACATTAGGTAATGCTATAGGTACATTTTATGTTTGATACAAGAGTTCTACTCAATACAACCACTATCACTGATGGAGTCCCATTGATGGATTTTTTTTTGCCATCATAGAAAATAAAAGTCAGCAGGAAACAAATAATCTTTCACTTACAACCAACAAAATGTTTTTTCCTGCTGTTGATTTTCACTACTATGTCAAGAACATCCACGAGTTTTAAAGATGTGCAAAGTTTTAACAGCAAAGTGACACCTGAGATTGTTAATGGCTACTTTTCAGTTTTATTTGTTCTCACAAGAACAAGGAGGGATAACTATAACTACAAAAAATTATATCTATTATGCAGGATTTAAAGACTTGTTTGTAAAACTAAGCAAATTTAAAATCTGCTTTCAAAAAAACCAATTCCTGACATTCAACATTTTTTAGCAAATATAAACTTTTTTGATCATTTCCTTTCATGAAAAGTGACACATTTCTTTTTATGAAGCTGCCACCACAGATGCCTGGACTGACACCCACGTGGACACATGCTAATTTCACTCAAGAGTATAACTCACAAAAGGAAACAAAAGGAAGCATCTAATTGCTTGGAAGACAACCTGACAATGTTACCTTTTAGCACTAGTGGATAACTTAGCAGTGGTTTTGCTAGAGAGTTTGGTGCTCTTCTTCCACTGGGTGGCAGAAGGTTCTTTCTTCATGATCTTCAGGCTCTGGAGCAGCAGGGTCTTGCTGGTCTGAATCTGAACTGCCAGTGCTGGTGCTGGGGCTGTCATCATCATCGGACATTTGCTTATCACTGGCCATCTTCATGAAGTTTTCTAAGTGATAAGTTTTCCAAGTTTTCCAGCAGGAACGAGGCCACTGAACAGAAAAGAGAAAAGGGAAGACATGTTAATCTAAGAAATCAAGTAAGAGCTTTTCCTTATCTTAATATCATTCCCAAATTGTATCTTTATAAAAAGGCTTCAAAAGTGTTCACATTTATTGTATGAAAATGTTACTGGGGATAGGATGAGTCTTACAATGCCAGCTCTCAGGGACTGTGGAAATAACCCACTCACGTTTTTTTCCATTCCTTGGATAATCTATCAATTGTCTACTTTCTCAGAAGACATGAAAAAGATTTGCTGGGGAACTTAAGGCAAGGAGTATTAACAACATATGACACACTGTAAATAACAGATTTTTATGAAAAATGTTAAAAAGTCACTACAGGTCTAAATATTCACAGACTGACATGGGTCAGAGCTACCAAATTCCCTTTCCAGAGGAAAACATTCCCTGTTATCCGCTCATATGCTTACTTAAGGCGAACATTCCTCTTCTATGCACTTAAAACCTTTAAACACAAACTGGGAAATTTAAAACTCAACTAACAAGCTGTCCTAGCCTTTTCCAGGGCCAGCAGTGAAGATTCATCTGGCCATCACCAATGAAAAAGCAGAATCCAAACTGCACTTTCTGCAAAGCTCCCCATGTCACCAATGTTCCTTGCTCTATCTTTACATCACGGGGGTCATTTTATCCAAAATTAATGAAAAGAAGGGTAAAAGCCCAAGGAAAAACAACAAAGACCCAAGAACTGCAACAAATGTCTGCGCCCTCATAGGCGAGCTGCTGCCGCTGTCGCTACTGCCGCAGATGACCACACAGCTCTGCAGCCCTTTGTGGGGAAGGCAGCCCACAGACAGCTCGCAGCCCCAGCTGCCAAGTTATAGGAGCATCCAAAAGGCCCCGCAGCTCCCGGACACCGGTAGCTCGGACACCCTGTGACAACGTAGCTGCCACCACCACCGCCAGTGCCCTAACTGCCCACCCCCCAGGACCCCGGCCCCGCCGCCCTACCTTGCCGCCTGAAGGAAGCTGCCGCCGCCCCTACTTCCCCCCAAGCGGACCCCAGCCCCGCTGACTTACCTCGTGGGAAGGAAGCTGCCGCCACCGCTGCCACCACCACAGCCCTAGCTGCCAACAACCCCGCCGGTCCGCTGGAACGAGGCCGCTGAAGGCCCCCACGCCAGTGGGCCCCCCAACCCCCGAAAGCCGCCCCCCCAACCCAGCCGGAAACAGGCCGCTGAAGGCCCCCACGCCGGCTGGCAACCCCACCCCCGCCAAACGGCCCCCCCCAACCCCACAGGCCGCCCCCGACCCCCGCCGTTCGGCCGGAACGAGGCCGCTGAAGGCTCCCACGCCGGCCGACCCCCCAACCCCGCCGGCCGGCGGGAAAGAGGCCACTGAAGGCCCCCACGCTGGCCGGCCACCCCAACCCCGCCGAGCGGCCCCCCCCAACCCCGCCGGCCGGCCCACCAAACCCCGCCAACCGCCCCCCCAACCCTGCCGGTGGCCCCCCCCAACCCCACCGGCCGGCTGGAACGAGGCCGCGGAAGGCCCCCACGTCGGCCGGCCCTCCCAACCTCGCCGGCAGCCCCCACCACTCAGCCGGCCAGCCCGAAAGAGGCCGCTGAAGGCCCCCACGCTGGCCGGCCCGCCCAACCCCGCTGGTCCGCCAGAACAAGGCGGCTAAAGGCCCCCCACGCTGGCAGGCCCCTGCAAAGCTGACGGACCGGCCCCCCCACCCCCACCAGCCGCCCCCCCCAACCCCATCGGCCGCCCCCCCCAACCCCGCAGGCCGGCTGGAATGAGGCCCCTGAAGGCCCCCACGCCGGCCAACCCCCCCACCCACGCGGGCCGGCCCCCCCAACCCCGCGGTCGGCCGGAACGAGGCCGCTAAAGGCCCCCACGCCGGCCGGACCCCCAACCTCGCCGGCTGCCCCCACCACCCAGCCGGTCGGCCGAAACGATGGCCGCTGAAGGCCCCCACACCGGCCGGCCCCCCCCCCTGCCGGCGGGCCCCCCCGAACCCCGCAGGCCGCCCCCCCAACCCCGCCGGACGCCCCCCCAACCCCGCCGGACGCCCCCCCAACCCCGCCGGCCGGCCGTAAGGAGGCCCCTGAAGGCCCACACGCCGGCCAGCCCCCCCACCCCCGCGGACCGGCCCCGCCCAACTCCGCCGGTCCGCCGGAACGGCTGCTGAAGGCCCCCACGCCGGCCAGCCCCCCCACCACCCCACCACCGTGGGCCGGCCCCACCCAACCCCGCTGGTCCGCTGGAATGAGGCCCCTGAAGGCCTCCACGCCAGCCAGCCCCCCCAACCCCGCCGGCCGGCCCCCCCCAACCCCGCCGGCCGGCCCCCCCCAACCCCGCCGGCCGGCCCCCCCCAACCCCGCCGGCCGGCCCCCCCCAACCCCGCCGGCGGGCCTCCCCACCCCCACGGGCCAGCCCCCCAACCCCGCCGGTTGGCCTCTGAAGGCCCCCACGCCGGACCCCCACCACCGCGGGCCGGCCCCCCCCAACCCCACCAGCCGCACCCCCACCCCCACCAGCCGGCCCCCCCAACCTCGCCGGCCGCCCCCCCCAACCGCGCCTGCCGGCCCCCCCAACCCCGCCGGTCAGCCAGAACGAGGCTGCTGAAGGCCCTCACGACGGCCGGCCCCCCCCACCCCCACCAGCCGCCCCCCCCAACCTCGCCGGCCGGCCTGAATGAGGCCCCTGAAGGCCCACACGACGGCCGGCCCGCCCACCACCGCGGGCCAGCCGCCCCCAACCCCGCCGGCCGCCCCCCCAACCCCGACGGTCCACCGGAACGAGGCCGCTGAAGGCCCCCACGCCGGCCGGCCCGCCCACCCCCGCGAGCCGGCCCCGCCCACCCCCGCGGGCCGGCCCCGCCCACCCCCGCGGGCCGGCCCCGCCCAACCCCACGGGCCAGCCAGAATGAGGCCCCTGAAGGCCCCCACGCCGGCCAGACCCCCCAACCCGCCGGCGGGCCCCCCACCCCCGCGGGCCGGCCCCACCCAACCCCGCCGGCCAGCCGGAATGAGGCCCCTGAAGGCCCCCACGCCGGCCAGACCCCCCAACCCCGCCGGCGGGCCCCCCCCACCCCCGAGGGCCGGCCGCCCCAACCCCGCCGGTCAGCCAGAAGGAGGCCGATAAAGGCCCCCATGCCAGCCGGACCCCTAACCTCGCCGGCTGCCCCCACGACCCAGCCGGTTGGCCGGAACTAGGCCGCTGAAGGCCCCCACACTGGCCGGCCCCCCCAACCTCGCCAGCCACCCTCCCCAACCGCGCCTGCCGGCCCCCCCAATCCCGCCGGTCGGCCGGAACGAGGCTGCTGAAGGCCCTCACGACGGCTGGCCCCCCCCACCCCCACGAGCCGCCCCCCCCAACCTCGCCGGCCGGCCCGAATGAGGCCCCTGAAAGCCCACACAACGGCCGGCCCGCCCACCACCGCAGGCCAGCCGCCCCCAACCCCGACGGCCGCCCTCCAACCCCGCCGGCCGCCCCCTGGCCGGCGGGAATGAGGCCCCTGAAGGCCCCCACGCCGGCCAGCCCCCCCACCCCAGCGGGCCGGCCCCGCCCAACCCCGCTGGTCTGCTGGAACGAGGCCGCTGAAGGCCCCCACGCCGGCCGGCCCCGCCCACCACCGCCGCCGGCCGGCCCCGCCCACCACCGCCGCCGGCCGGCCCCGCCCACCACCGCCGCCGGCCGGCCCCGCCCACCACCGCCGCCGGCCGGCCCCGCCCACCCCGCCGCCGGCCGGCCCCGCCCACCACCGCCGCCGCCCGGCCCCGCCCACCACCGCCGCCGCCGGCCGGCCCCGCCCAACCCCGCCGCCGGCGGGCCCCGCCCAACCCCGCCGGCCAGCCGGAATGAAGCCCCTGAAGGCCCCCACGCCGGCCAGCCCCCCACCACCAGCCCGGCGATCGGCCAGAACGAGGCCGCTGAAAGCCCCCATGCCAGCCGGACCCCCAACCTCACCGGGTGCCCCCACCACCCAGCCGGTCAGCCAGAACGAGGCCGCTGAAGGCGCCCACGCCGGCTGACGGACAGCCGGAACAAGGCCCCTGAAGGCCCCCACGCCGGCCGGCCCCCCACCACCGCGGGCGGCCCCCCCACCCCCACCAGCCGCCCCCCCACCCCCACCAGCCGCCCCCCCACCCCCACCCCCACCAGCCGCCCCCCCACCCCCACCAGCCGGCCCCCCCAACCTCGCCGGCCGCACCCCCCAACCACGCCTGCCGGTCCCCACAACCCCGCCGGTCGGCCGGAACGAGGCCGCTGAAGGCCCCCACGCCAACAGCCCGCCCACCACCGCGGGCCGGCCCCCCCCAACCCCGCCAGCCGGCCCCCCCCAACCCCGCCGGCCACCCCCCCAACCCCTCCGGTCCGCCGGAATGAAGCTCCTGAAGGCCCTCACGCCGGCCGGCCCCCCCACCCGGCCCCCCCAACCCCGCCGGCCGCCCCCCCCATCCCCGCGGGCCGCCCCCCCCAACCCCGCCGGTCCGCCGAAACTAGGCCGCTGAAGGGCCCCACGCCGGCCGGCCCCCCCACCACCGCTGGCCGGCCCCCCCCAACTTCGCCAGCCGGCCCCCCCAACCCCGCCTGCCGGACCCCCAACCCCGCCGCCGGCCTGAACGAGGCTGCTGAAGGCCCCCACGCCGGCCGGCCCCGCAACGACGACGGACCGGCCCCTCCACCCCTACCAGCCACCCCCCCCAACCCCGCCGGCCGGCCCCCCAACCCCGCCGGCCGGCCCCCCCCAACCACGCCGGTGGGCCGGAACGAGGCCGCTGAAGGCCCCCACGCCGCCGGCCTCCCCAACCTCGCCGGCAGCCCCCACCACTCAGCCGGCTGGCCTGAAAGAGGCCGCTGAAGGCCCCCATGCTGGCTGGCCCGCCCACCCCCGCGGGCCGGCCCCGCCCAACTCCGATGGTCCGCCGGAATGAGGCCGCTGAAGGCCCCCACGCCGGCCGGCCCCCCGACCACTGCAGGTCGGCCCCCCCCAACCCCGCCGGCCGCCTCCCCAACCCCGCTGGTCGGCCGGAACGAGGCTGCTGAAGGCCCCCACGCTGGCAGGCCCCTGCAACGTGGACGGACCAGCCCTACCACCCCCACCAGCCGCCCCCCCAACCCCGCCGGCTGGCCCGAAAGAGGCCGCTGAAGGCCCCCACGCCGGCTGGACCCCCCCACCCCCCGCGGGCCGGCCCCCCAAACCCCGCCGGTCGGCCTGAAGAAGGCCGCTGAAGGCCCTCACACCGGCCGGCTCCCTCAACCCCGCTGTCCGGCCCCCCCAAACCTGCCGTCCGGCCTGAACGAGGCTGCTGAAGGCCCCCACGCCGGCCGGCCCCCCCAACCCCGCCAGTCGGCGGAACGAGGCCGCTGAAGGCCCCCACGCAGACCGGCCCCCCCCAACACCGCCGTCCGGCTGGTAGGAGGCTGCTGAAGGCCCCTACGCCGGCTGGCCCTCCCACCCCCGCTGGCCGGCCCCCCCAACCCCGCCGGCCGCCCCCCCAACCCCGCCGGCCTGCCGGAATGAGGCCCCTGAAGGCCCCCACGCCAGCCAGCCACCCCACCCCCGCGGGCCGGCCCCCCCAACCCCGGCGGTCGGCCGAGGCCGCTGAAGGCCCCCACGCCGGCCGGCCGACCCCCCAACCTCGCCGGCTGCCCCCACCACCCAGCTGGCCCAAAAGAGGCCACTGAATGCCCCCACGCCCCCGCGGGCCGGCCCCCCCCAACCCCGCTGGTCCGCCGGAACGAGGCCGCTGAAGGCCCCCACGCCGGCCGGCCCCCGACCACCGCGGGCCGGCCCCCTCCAACCCCGCCAGCCGGCCCCCACCAACACCGCCGGCCGCCCCCCAAACCCCGCTGGTTGGCTGGAACGAGGCCGCTGAAGGCCCCCACGCCGGCAGGCCCCTGCAACGCCGACGGACCGGCCCCCCCACCCCCAGCAGCCGCCCCCACCAACCCCGCAGGCCTGCCCGAATGAGGCCGCTGAAGACCCCCACGCCGGCCGGCCCCCCCCAACCCCACCGGCTGGCCCCCCCCAACCCCGCCGGCCGGCCATAATGAGGCCCCTGAAGGCCCCCACACCGGCCGGACCCCCACCACCGCGGGCCGGCCCCCCCCAACCCCACCAGCCGCCCCCCCAACCTCGCCGGCCGGCCCGAATGAGGCCGCTGAAGGCCCCCACTTCAGCCGGCCCGCCCACTACCGCGGGCCAGCACCCCCCAACCCCGCCGGACAGCCCCCCCCAACCCGGCCGACCGCCCCCCCAACCCCGCCGGCAGGCCGGAATGAGGCCCCTGAAGGCCCCCACGCCGGCCAGCACCCCCAACCCCGCCGGCCGGCTACCCCCAACCCCGCCGGCCAGCCACCCCCAACCCCGCCGGCCGGGCCCCCCCATCCCCGCCAGCCACCCCCCCACCCCCACCAGCCGGCCCCCCCCACCTCGCCGGCCGCCCCCTCCAACCCCGCCTGCCGGTCCCCCCAACCCCGCCTGCCGGTCCCCCAACCCCGCCTGCCGGTCCCCACAACCCCGCCTGCCGGTCCCCCCAACCCCGCCGGTCCCCCCAACCCCGCCGGTCGGCCGGAATGAGGCTGCTGAAGGCCCTCACGCCAACCGGCCCCCGCAATGCCGACGGACCGGCCCCCCCACCCCCACCAGCCGCCCCCCGTAACTTCGCCAGCCGGCCTGAATGAGGCCCCTGAAGGCCCCCACGCCGGCCGGCCCCCCACCCCCGCCCAACCCGCCGGTCCGCCAGAACGAGGCCGCTGAAGGCCCCCATGCCGGCCGGCCCCCCCACCACCGCGAGCCGGCCCCCCTCAACCCCGCCGGCCGACCCCACCCAACCCCGCCGGCCAGCCGGAATTAGGCCCCTGAAGGCCCCCACGCCAGCCAGCCCCCCCAACCTCGCCGGCCGCCCCCACCACCCAGCAGGCCGGGCCGGAACGAGGCCGCTGAAGGCCCCCACGCCGGCCGGACCCCCAACCTCGCCGGCTGCCTCCACCACCCAGCCGGTCGGCCGGAACGAGGCCGTTGAAGGCCCCCCCAACCCCCCCGGCCGGCCCCCCCAACCCTGCCGGCCGGGGGCCCCCCCCAATCCCGCCGGCCGGCCGGAACGAGGCCCCTGAAGGCCCCCACGCCTGCCGGCCCCCCCACCACCGCAGGCCGGCCCCCCCCACCCCCACCAGCCGCCCGCCCACCCCCACCAGCTGGCCCCCCCAACCTCGCCTGCCGGCCCCCCCAACCCCGCCTGCCGGCCCCCCCAACCCCGCCGGTCGGCCGGAACGAGGCTGCTGAAAGCCCCCATGCCGGCCGGCCCCGCAACGCCGACGGACCGCCCCCCCACCCCCACCAGCCGCCTCCCCCAACCCCGCCGGCTGGCCGGAATGAGGCCGCTGAAGGCCCCCACGCAGGCCGGACCCCCCACCCCCCGCGGGCTGGCCCCCCAACCGCGCCGGCCGGGCCCCCCCAACCCCGCCGATCGGCCTGAAGAAGGCCGCTGAAGGCCCTCACACCGGCAGGCTCCCCCAACCCCGCTGTCCGGCCCCCCCAAACCCGCCGTCCGGCCAAAACGAAGCCGCTGAAGGCCCCCACGCAGACTGGCCCCCCCAACCCCGCCGGCTGGCCGGAACGAGGCCGCTGAAGGCCCCCACGCCGGCCGGCACCCCCAACACCGCCGTCCGGCCGGTAGGAGGCTGCTGAAGGCCCCTACGCCGGCTGGCCCTCCCACCCCCGCTGGCCGGACCCCCAACCCCGCCGGCCAGCCATTCCACGCCGGCCGGAAGGAGGCCGCTGAGTTCGCCAACGCAGGCCCCCATGCCGCTGCGGCTGCTGGCCGCCTTACCTTGGGGCAAGAAGGAAGCAGCCGCTGCCACTCAGGGTGACGCCCACGGGAGCCCAGACCCGCTGCCTTACTTCAAGGCGGGAGGGAAGCTGCTGCTGTGTCACCCATGCAGACCCCAGCCTCCTGCCTTTCCTCACTGCCTGAAGGAAGCCGTTGCCGCCGCCCCCCTCCACTGCCCCCACGTGGACTTGGAAGCTGCTGCTGCCACGCCCAGCTACCCCCCACGCAGACCTCAGCCCTGACCCTTACCCGAGGGCCAGAATGAAGCTGCAGCCTCTGCCCTGGCTGACGACCACCGTACCCAAACCCTGCCAACTTACCTCCCTGTGGGAAAGAAGGTTCCGCTGCCACCGCCCTGGATGACCACCAAGCGGACCCCAGGCTCCTCCCCTGCCCCTTACCTCCTGGCGGGAGCTAAACTGCCCTGCTGTTGCACCCCCGGCCCCCCCCCCTGCGACGGCTGCCCTCCATGCTGATTCCAGCCTCACTACCTTAACTCACTGCTTGAAGGAGGCTGCCGCTGTTGCCCAGGCTGCTCCTCAGGGAGACCTCACTTGCCACGTGAACTATGCTGCTCCAGCTGCCCTCTAAGTGTACCCCAGCCCTGCTTCCTTACCTCACCTCGAGAGTAGTTTTGCTTGTTTGTGTATAACTACTCCACAATAGACTTTTGTTATTTAAGAGGGCTATAGGAAATCTTTGCCTGCTCTTATATTTAGGAATACAATGACAAGGAAAGTGTGGGTTTCTGCATGGGTGCACTCATAGCTATGTGAATTGAGTGCTTAACCCACCACATTCATTCACTGACTGCAGAACCATGCCCTGTGCTCCTGACAGAAAATATGTGCAATATGTATCTCAGCAAAGCTAAAACCATCACCCATCACAGACTACCCCAACTTCTGAGAAAGTGTGGGAATCAGTAATCTTTATATTCTAAGGGTCTCCCTATCATATGTAACATATAAATATATATGTGATATCATCAATTCTAACATGTGCCTTTTATCATCTCTAAAATCAAAATGTACCATCCAATAAATGATGTTTTCAATCACTCTTAGGCAGCAATTGTGATGCAATTACATTGCTTGGGACTGCATGAACTTGTCCATTGCTCTTTATATTGTGATGCACGATAAAAATCCAAGAACAAATAAGTTTAAGAAAATTATTTCAATAAACATAAAATAAAAATTCTAAGTAACAAAAAATATTATTACAGTTTAATTGGTAATGATTTTTCACTTATAATGGCACATAAAATGTTGCATCTTTGAATTAACTCTTTAACTTGATATTATAATTTATGCCATTGTTTAGCTGACAACAATTTTTCTTAGAGGCAAAATAATGATTATATTATAATCAAAATTTCAATTTAATGTCATGGCAAAAGCACATACTAATTTTTAAGACTAGTCATTTATCAATTTGTTGACTATGTTAAAGAACTCAGAATTATTGATAGAGTTAAATGCATTTATCTATTAAGCTAGGCAGTAGACATTACAAAATGTTTACACTAGATCTGGAAAGATGATTATAGCTAATAGTTCTTAAGCACTTACCATATGTCAAGCACTATTCTCAGTTCTGTACGTGTCCTAGGACTTAATCCTTTTGCAGCACTGTAGGGTTAATATTATAACTATCCCCATTCATTTCATATATTAAGAAACCGAGGCACGAGAGGCCAAAAAATTATCCAAAAGATACATAATAAGTGTGGAGACAGGATGTACGTTAAGATTGTCTGACTGCAGAAACTGATCCACTTAGACATTATAGTCACAAATGTTTGTCCCTGCCCTTAAGCAACTAAGTCTAACAGAAGAAAAAATATACCAATTAAGTTTAAGGGTAATGTCATAAAGGAGTTAGATATAAAGTTCAAGAGATGTGCAAGAGAAGGATCATGTAAGTTCGTTTGTCACGACATATTTGTGTATCGTTATCTAATAAATGTCTGTCTTATTAATAAATCTATAAGCTCATCAAGAGGCAGGGACTTTGTTGGCTGGTTGTTTGATCAGCTGTTGACCTACTGCATAGCACTTACTTGTTTTCATTTTTGCCTCAGGGAGTAAGAAAGGCTAAAGAGAAGCAATATTTGAGTAGACACTCAATGAATATGCTGTATGATTTTTGTAAATTTAACAATATGTTTCAAACCCGTACAGTAAGCAACATGTTGGCTCTGCAATTCCAATGCTCATAATTTATCCTAGAAACTATATGTAGTGCTGAGAATCGAACCTAGTGCCTCACACATGCTAGGCAAATGCTTTACCACTGAGCTACAACAAAAGCCCCCTCATTCTAAGGAAATAATAAAAATTAAGGCACTTTGTCCCAGTTGCTATTAAGGCTAGGTTTATTAATGTAGTAGTACCTTTTCCCATGAATAGATAGATGTCTGAGAGTTTGAGAAAGAAGGCTGACTCAAATAGCTTTTGAATTAGCTTCATATTTTAGTGTACATGTTATATCTGTTCTTCTAATAATTCCATAGATAATGGAGATTAATTAAGCTGCCAAATATATTAGGCATTTCATGCACTAAAAAATAAAGCCAAACCATTATCTCATTATAACTCTGCTCCTAAAATTATCCTATTTGTTTATGGAATTCTGTAACAAATATATGTTGAATCATTGCACTGGAAAAATCTCATAGTACTAGTGACTTGGGGAAAGGGATTGGGAGTATGCAATAATAAGGTTTGAATTTTATAACTTGCCATCTTAGGCAATAAACCTAGCCAAGTTTCTTAAAAGACAATTTGAGACACTAATAAAACTTCTGCCAAAATAATCTTTTGCAGAGCCAAAATAACTATAGGTATGATAAACTGGCCCTAATACATGAACTTATGAAAAAAACAGACTATCTGTAATTCTGATATTGCTGTTTTCTTGAAAAGTATGCATGGGAGAAAGCAATATTTTGTATAGCAAGTGGCAGAAATGCAGACAGGCTTCCAAATGATAATAATTTCTATTCATATAAAATTGTATAATTTCTAAAGATTCTTCACAAGAAAATTCTTTATTTGGTTTCTATGGTTATTTAAAGAAGTCACTTCACTTTTTGGTAATGTTATTTCTTTTTTTCTTTTCTTTTTCTTTTTTTCTTTTTTTTCAATGCTGGAGACCCAATTCCAGGGCCTCATGCATGCTAGGTAAGTGCTGTACCACTGATGCACATCACAAGCCTGATAATACTCTTTCTTAAATAAAATTTTTTATAGCTCCAACAGTGTGATAATAAGGTAATTTGAGAGAGAATTCATGATTGGTTGATGAGAAATGATCACCATGCTGTCAGGAAATATAAGGTAAGTCACTACAATGTTTATATCTGAAATTTTCATTGTTTCTAATTAGCGTATTTATCTCTGCTTCAGATTCTACATCATTATCCTTCAAGACTCCACTTTACATATATTCTTATTGTTATATCCTCTAAATAGACAATTGGAAACCACAATAGTAAACACTGCATAAGAGGAAAATTTGACCTCTTAAAAGGAAAGAGTTGTCTACTGAGACTTGATGTGAACAAATGAATATTCATTCAGATAAACATCTGTTACTTCTACAAGCCATTGCAGTAAATCAGTTTTAAGAGGCTGTACAGAGATGAATATCATATCATCCTCCCTTACCCCAAATCAATCTCTTACAATGGAATCTCTTTGTTTGGATTTCATATAACACATACTACATTAAAATACACTGTAGTTATTTAGCTCAGGCAACACAATGCCTGTGCATATGCTTCTGAAATCAGTCCCTAATGGCTGTTTGTAATTATTTGGTATTTGCAACACACAACTTAAGTGAGTTTATTAAGTTTTATGGTTGTTAATGCTGCAATGTTGAGATTTGCAGTGTCTTTTTAGTAAGCAACTACATGTTCTTGTAGCAAATTGAATACCTGTGCACACACATATACATGTATATATATGCAAACACACACACACACACACACACTCTCACACACACACATATATACAAGAGGAAAGAGTTGCTTTGCTAGACTGATTACATCATATTTAGTTATTAATTCAAACATTATTTATATCGGACTAGGCACGGATTGCCAGGTGATGCTTGGAATTTTCCTCAAACAACAACCATGACTATTATTTGAATATGCTAACATAGTTAATGTACAAATATAATTTCTTAGTATCTTATGTTCTTTACAGGAATTAAGAAATTTCATAATTCTACAAACTATTCTTCAACCTACATTATGGATGTTTTGTGAGATAGGTAGATAGAGTAAGACATTAGCCTTTGGAGATTAAGTTCAACCTTTATCCTTTCATGCCTTCTCAGACTTCAAGTAATGCAGAGGAAATTTCCATGCCTCTAATGATTTCTTGGTCTTTCTGGCAACCAGCTCCCATCTTGTAGGTATGTAGAGGTAGCATTCAGTCACCAGTCCTTACGAGCATAGAGAAGGCACTTAGACCACTGGAGATTTCAAAGATTGTAGGAGCAATGTGTCAAGAACCAGGTACAAATACCAAATATTTAATTTTTATTGTACCACAGAAAGACATTGCTAGCATTTTTTAAAGATTTGCTGCCTACCATACATTTTTTGTCCCTGATTTCCTTTTATACTGTCTTCTTTAATATTTTATTGATTTTTTATAGAGATATGTTTTGATTTCTCTTTCTTTTCCATATATTTAATGTGATTTCACTCAGTCTTACTTAAAATTTTGTATAGTTACAACAGTCTTCTTCAAACTAATAAAAACTAAATTGCATATAAAAACCATATTATTAATCTTTTCCATGGACTTTATATTATTAACATCACAATTTATATCATTTTGTTTTGTGTAGCCAAGAACATATCTTATACTATTGTTTTAAGACTTATGTCTTTAACTTTTATACTAGAATTTAACAGCAATTGCCACAGTACTGTTACAATGATATATTATTCTGCATTTATCTATGCATTTACCTTCAATAGAAAGTTTTATACTTACCTATGCATTGATGGTGCTATTTAGCTTTGGTTTGTTTTAACTTGAAGAAATCTGTTTAACATTTCTTGTAAGACTGGTCTTGTAATGATAGACTTCTTCAGCTTTGTTTTTGAATATATGTCTTCTTCAACTTTAAAGGACAATTTTGTCAGATATTACATTCTTGGTTGTTGCTTTTTACCTTTCTGCATTTTGAAAATGTTCCACTGCCCTTTTGTCTGCAAAGTTTCTGCTGAGACAGCCATTGACTACCTCGGGGAAAATTCCCTGTATGTGATATGTCATTTTTCACTGGCTGCTCTCACAGTTTTCTTTGTGTCTGACTTTTCACATTTCAATTATAATTTCTCTCAATGTGGAATTCTTTGGGTTCATCTTATTTAGACTTATTTGGATTTTATAAGTCTAGTTGTTCCTTTTTTTTAAAATTTCAAGTTTTTTCCCCATTATTTATTTGAGTAAGTTTTTGGGTCTGTCTTTTCCTTCTTGGACATTCATTATATATATTGGTCTACTCAATGGTGTATTCACCAAACTTCCTTCATTCTTTTTCACGTTTTTTCTTTTTATCCAATTAACTGGGTAATTTCAAATGACCTGTCTTCAAATTCAGTGATTCTACAGCTTGATCTAGTATGATGTTTTGATGCAGACTGAATTTCTTTGGTGAATTTTTCAATGCAGTTACTCTTTTCTTTCAGGTCTAGACTTCTTTTAGCTCACATGTACCTTTGCTAAAATTTTCATTTTCTTTATTTATTTTTTTCCAAGTTAATTTTGAATACTTTGCCAGGTAATTCATATATTATGTGTCAGTAAAATTGGGGTCTTGAAGTTTCATCTTGTTCTTTTTGAAGAGGCATGTGTTCTTATTTGTTCATTTTCCTTGTCTCTTAGAGTTAATACCTGCACATTAGAAAAAGCAACCATCTTTTCCAGTCTTCATAAATAGGAGTTTTATAGAACAAGACTCTCAGTAGGAAGCCCTGCCAGGGACCTTTCAAATTCTCTGTGTATGTGTCTTTGCTGGATTTGGTTGTGTAAATTCCCAGTTAGGGAAGTTCTTTTTATATTTGTTTGCATTTATTTATTTCTTTCCTTCATGAATTCACAATCTTCTGCTGCTTCTGGATTCTGTCTGTGGTATCACTGGTTTTCTGGTGCAGCAGCACACCTGGACTCTTTTGAGGTCTCAGAAGCACACAGACATCTAGATTATACCAGATCTCATTCATGCTCTGAAAACAGTGAGACTGAAGCCAATTCTGAATGTTTGGAATATTTTTTCTTTCTTCTCTCTTCATTGCAGAAATGAGCCAGGCTCTGAGATTCTCATTGATTATTTTGTGCTGAGCCAGGAGAGGGCAGAAGATGACTGCATAGTAGTCCAAACTTTGCCTTTATTCTCAGTTTCCCTTGTATATCTAGAATATGCCTGCTCTCACCAGTGCTCTTAGACAGATGAGATAAAGTCAGTCCCTCAGACAGTCTCTGAAAATGCTGAAACATTGCATGCTTGATCCAGCTATTCCCTTGCAGGGAAAAACTGAGATTTGGTGATTTCTTTACCCACTTTATTGAACAACAAAGACAGGATATGTATAATAAGTACTTACTTGATAGTCCAAACTGCCACCTTTCCCCCCAGTGTGTCAGGTATCTGGGGGATACCATCAGTGCTTTAAGGTAAACAAGACAGAAGCAAGTCTCTATGGCAGCCCCTGAAAAAGTTGGAAACTTATACATACAGTCTAATCCTTTTCCTCCTCGGGAACTGGAATTTGGTGGTTTCCATCTGCTTACTTTTCAGTTCTACGAAGTTGAGGGACTGTGGCAGGTGCATACTTGCTAGTCTAAACAACTATCTTTGTTCTCAGTGTCTGCTACATGTCCACAGCATGCCAGCTTCTCACTTGCTTCAAGATATGTGAGAAGGAATCAGACTCTTGGGTAGAATTCAGTCCCTGGAAAATTTAGAATGTTGGACACGCAGTCCATCTCTTTCCCTCCCATGAGGAACCTGGGATTTGGGGGTTTCAGCAGTGAACTCTGCACTGAGCCTTGGGAAGGGCTACAGAGCATACTTGCTTAATAAATATCCTCCACATTTTTCTTTTTGTTCTCAGGGACTCTCACCCAGGGTCACTTTCTGTTAGGACTCACATTCATGCAAGAAGTGAAGTACCCAAGGGTTACCCTTGGGTAGCCCTCAGGAAAGTCAGAAAATTGGATTTGGATGTATAGTTCAGACACACCCTTCCCTCCTCAGGAAGAAGCTGGTGCTGCAATTTCCTAGTGATACTCTGACACTGTGCTGGGAAGGACTTATGTTGTTAGGGTTTTATGGGTTTTGCTACCAGTTTCAATGTGGCTAGTTTTGTGCTGCTCATAAAATAGGGTTCTTCATTTTTCACAAAGGAACTTGATCTGTGTTTCTTTGAATCTGTGTGTCCAAGAGGGAAGGAAAAGCCAAAGCTTCTCATACCATTTGTCTGAAGTCACCTCCCAATTTTTCTTTCTGCTTGGATTTCTTTGCTTTCCTTCTGCCTTCTCCATGCAGAGCTGTGTTTCCTCCCAACACTGACATGTTATTGGACTAGTTTGTCTAGCTTATTGCATCCAGCATAATCAAATCTCATGTAGATCTGTCACAGGCTCATATTCATGTACATGTTTATAAATACTCATCTATCTGAATTTGGCAGTATTTACAAATACACTTTTCTGCATTTTCTGACTCAATAACACATTGTGGGAATTTTTTTGAGTTATCAAGTATGGTTCTATTGTCTAGTGGCTATGTAACATTCCATTATGAAAGTGTACAAATATTTTCTTCTCTTTTCTACTGAAGGTAATTACCTTATCTCTACTTTTCCCCAGTACAAACATTTGCATAGGTGTTTGCAGATACTGAGGCTTTTATTTTGATGGGAATTTTCAGGAGTGGAATTTCTTAGCCAAAAGGTTTTTCACCACTCCACTTTCCTAATATCCTCCTTTACTGTATTTGCAGGGAAATGTGTTATTCTTTTGTTCACATCCTCAAATCCTGTGACCTCCTGAGCTCCAGGAGTTATTTGGCTGAACACCTCTAGAGAGGATTCAGTGGCCATCAGTTTCTAATTTCAAACGTGGAACAGAGATGGGCTGTTGCTGACAAGTCAGTTTCTACATTGGGCAGGGGCTCTTGTCCTTGTTCTTACTGATGGAAAACTCAAGCTGAGCCTGTGCCCGCCTGGTCATCCAGTTAGAGCCATCTGAGCAGGTGAGAAATCACAGGTGCCTTTGTATACTCATCAGTGTCCTTACTCATAAGTCTAAAAGCAGTCATCTTTGAAATAAATAAAAAAATGAATCAATGAGATATTTATAATACTAGTAGAAGTAACTATAGATTCTGTTCCTTTTTAAATAAGAAGTTCTAGGTTGCTTATGGTGAGTCAGCATGCATAAGTCTGTCTACATGAAAGTAAGGTTGTCACAGAATTTAAAATGTGACTCTTATCTGAAGTTGAGGGTTGGTAACCAGATGTATACTTGAAACACTAGAAGACATTAGCCTAATTCTGGGTAGTCTTGAGAAAACAGATGTGTCTCTTTTTAACTGTCTTTCAAACCTACATACTCACTGATTATCAAAATACAGACAATCTGGGACTTAGAATAATTTGACTTATGTTTTTTATCATGTTTATGATAATGCAAAAACCATATATATTTGGTAGAAATCATACTTCGAAATTTTAATGTTGTCCTTATCCTTGCCAGGCAGGTTTATGGCAGATGCTCTCTTAGTACTAGGCAGCAGCAGCCAGCTTTGTCTCCTAATCAGCTCTGTGATCAGGAGGGGAAACGACCAACACTAACACCCTGTGGTGTTCTGTGAGTTCAGTGGGTTTTTTGGATATAGGCATTTGATAAATTAAATGAGATATTCAGTGCTTTATTATAAAATGGGTTTTATACTATAGGCTAAGCTACGTGTTCTGAGCATGCTTAACTTAGGTGAGGGTAAGTTATAATGTTCTGTAGATAAATTAGGTTTGTTAAACAAATTTTCAACTGTGATATTTTCAACTTATGACGGGTTTATTGGGAGGTAATATCATTATAATTTGATGAATTCCTATAATTTTAGTTATATTTCTCCCCCTTATGCCAGAGAAAGTACCTCAGATGGAGGCTACTTGTTTTGGATGCAACCTCCTCTAATTGTAGAGTATGATATCTTTGAACATTGGGGACAATTTTGAATTTGAGCATTAATGACAATTTAAACTCAACTTGAACCAGGGCAAGTCACTCCATGAATGTTGAATATGGAAGGAATGTCTTGCTTATTGATATGAAAAGCTGGGAGTAAAAATAAATTTTTTCTTTCTTTTTATAAACCAAAAGATTTTGACCACCAGCATGCTGAGGTCCCTTGTTAGCTGAACTGAGGGAACTAATTCAGTCAGTGTTTTGTCTAAATCTTGGTTCATTTAGCATTACAATCTGTATGCAATATTACCTGGAACTGTTTACAGTTGTTTTCACATGGATACATGCACACACACTCATGTGTATATGTATACACACATATTTATATATTTTTGTATACATATGAATATATATATATATATATATATATATATATATATATATATATATATATATATAAATTGAGCTTTTTTGTTAGCCATCATTATTATAAAACACTTTTTTTTTCTTTTTGGGAGCGTGATGCTATAGACTGTGAACCCAGGGCCCTGTACATGCCAAGCAAGTGCTCTGTACTGAGCTACACTTCTATCCAGGTTGAATGGATTTTTAAGCTTCTACAATGCAATATGTGCTATTTTCTTGCCTTAAACAAAAAAAAGGTAAATTTCTTCTGATATTTGATGCTTAAGTTTGATATAGATGAAAAATAAGACTGATTACAATTTTTTTACCACAATTTTTAAGTTAGAAGCATTACATGGAAAGACTACAAGAGATTTTTTTTTCATTTAGAGTTGTTCTCCTAGCTCTAGGGTTACACAGTTTCTTTCTGAACTCTATTTCAGAGTTAATATCATCAAATATTTTAAGCATCTAACCTAAATACTCTTATTCTTGTTTTAGCTCTTCCAACTCTCTAGACCAGGATCTATGAATTTGGGGGGTCACACTAGAAATATGATCTACATAAGAGTCCTGGCTGACAGTAATGAGATGCATCCCAATTTCAGACAAGTTAAAACATGAAGAATACATTTTGAATATTAAAATATACTTTTCAAGCTTGAAATGTTTATGAGATTCACACCAGTGCAAACAAACAAACAAAAAAATCCCAAGAGCCAAGGAATAAATGTGTTGAGCAGAAAGCTATCGAAACAAAATATTATCATTAAGATGAAATTTGCAAAGGTCCAATTTGGTTTTAATTCCATTTATTACTGTATGGCTTACATATAAATTTTTTGAACTGGATATGAAATCCAAGTATAAATGTTCTTCAGTCATTTAGTATATTTAAAAGCCAAGTCACTAAGACAGAGGCTCACAATTGCCTTTCGTTGTATACTAATAAAGGACCCTGTCTGGGATCAGTGGCCTTCATCAGTAGGTGCCCTCCTTTGGCGTGCAGATCTGATTCTGTGTGGGGAGGATGAAGGGTCTTCTTCATGAAGGCTCATGATCTCCCTCCTGGGATCCTGTGTCTCCCACTAGTTCCCGTAGAAACTTGAATTTAGATAAAAACAGATGCCACACAAAATACCAACCGCACACCATCAGCAGCAGGACGATCAGCAGCGTGGCCACGAACACCAGCAGCGTCAGCAGCCCGACGTTGTGCCACATCTTGGGCGGAGGGTGGTCGCCACAAGGCGGCGGGCGGGCGCGGCGGGGGCAGCGGACAGGCGCGAGCGGGCTTCAGCGGCGGGCACCGGGCGCGGCCAGGCGCCGAGGCGGCATGGGCGGCGTGCGCCCCTCGGCAGCGCCCCCAGGGGGCGGGGAGGCGCGGCGCAGAGGCGGGCACCTCACCGAGGCCGTCCACCGACCCTCCTTCTCGCCTGTGCGGGCGGGGCGTAGGAGGGAGCTGGGCCTCAGGGCACTGTTTTCCCCTCTTCGCTCCGGGAAGCCCGGGACCGCGACGCCCGAAGACCCCCGTGGCAGCCAGATGCGCTTCCATGGCGGACGCCGAGTGTCTGAGGAGAGGGAGTGAGCACGGAGACACGTAGCGGCCACAAGGCCCAGGTTGTCGCCCTCCCGAGGATCCCAGGGCCCCCAGGGACGCCAGATGTCAACAACTCCCTGCGGCTGCAGCAGCGGCTTCTCCTGTACCATTTCCTTCAAAAGGCCTGGAGCCAGGATCCTACAGGAACTGGACAGAAGTTGATAGAATGTACAACAATGAATGAAAACACGAAACACTGACCCAGCTGAGGGCATAATTTTTATTTCATCTCCTACCCTTACCTGCTGGTAAAAAGAAGATGATGGAAGGTTTGATCAATGTCTTCACATCAAGATATATTTTCTTTGAAATATTAAACACTGGTGAAATGAGCAGTATATGGCCCAGGACTGAGATGCAGAAAAGAGGTTACAGGGGCAACATGCACAAAAGCCTCTTTCCCAGAAAGAAATAGAAAGGCAAGAGAGTGAGTTCCTGATGGAACAAATGCAGTTCTCATTCTAGGGCTGTCAGGCGGAAGACTGCTGTGCCCCGGTCTGGGACTTCCTGGTACCTGTCACTCCAGTGTGGCATGTCTGCCCTTATGGAACCCCAACAGCAAGTTTCTGCCAAGTTTCACTGCCTCCCCTTTCCGCTATGTGCTCACATGCATCTTTGTTCCGAAGGGAAGACTAATGGGTGGTGTGCTCTCATCTGGGAGACAGAGGGTGGTAAGAGTTTCCAGGAGGACAGAGACAGGCTGATTGGCTCAGCTAATCAGAGCATGGTGTTAATGAGGCCAGGTCATTTCCTGGTCCCCTACCACACCCAACCAGCAGTCTCCTTTCTGAGGTCACAAATTACAGTCTTCACCGGAAAAGGAGGGACCAAGGAAGAGGGTGGGGAAAATTCCATGCAAAAGCATCCTCTCTGCTGAAAAAAAGACTTATGCCATTGGGGGGTTATTGGCATTTTCTCCGCACATCTCATCTCTTGTTCATTTGGGACATGAACACAGAGGAACACTGCACCAGTTAGTTTTGGCTGCATAACAAATCACCTCAAAAAATTGATAGTTGAAATCAACAATGCATGATTCTTTGGATCACCTGAGCTTGCTTATGAATTAGCGATAGAGGGTGGTTGATTTTCATGGTCTGGTGGTCGCCATGCTGGTGGGCAGGTTAATGCAGGACACAGGACTCCTGCCTCTTCTTCTTCAGCAGACTAGACTTCTTCCCATGACTCTAATAGATGAGATCACAAGGAAAAGGAAGAGAGGGAATACTCCCATTTATGCTGGCTTATATTATTGGAATATTTTGGATTATTCCAATAATCCCATGATTGTATTAGATTTATTCTAGAAACAGAAATGATAAAACAGCATTAATACATTTTAAATGAATGGTGGTGATTTTAATGCAGAAACTGTACTGAGTGCTTTACACACATTAGCTCACTGAACCCCATGAAACAGGCAATAAGCAACTGCTCCAAACTCCAGCCAGAAAATGTCAGAATCAGTATTCAAAATCCAAACTTGAACCACCATAATGGACAGTCATCACTCATGCACTCTGGGAATTCCATGCCTATGCCAACAATGCCTCCATGGTTCAAAACTTTACGGGAATTCTGCTTTTAAAGTCCACAGAGTTTGGGCACTACTGAGGGAATTGGTCAGAATAGGCATTGCTTCCTGTGGTTGCTGCACAGAGATCAAATTTGGCCCAGATATATCAGATGACTGAGGTGAGTGATCCAGCTGGATTAGATGGATGACAACCAATGTGTGACAAGAGAAAAAAAAATGATTCAGTTGTCTAGATGACAATGTGATGTCTGGCTCCTGATCATTTTATGGACGGAATTTGGATTTTTAACTCTAGTTCAACTGCCAATTCTGCTTAGTCTCTCTGAGACATGGGGCTGATTCCTTCCTCCTTCCATGTTTCCATTTTCTCCTCTGCATAACAAGAAGCTTAGATTACATGAATTCCAAGATTCTTCCAGGTCTAGGAATAAATGACTCTGCAACACACTGTTCCTTATAAGAGATCATTTTCACCTAAAGTAGTGTAATTTCACATCTTCAAAATAAAGGCATGCCTTTGCCACAACTTCCTACTCAGGACATGGGGACAGAGGTTACTGTGTAGCAACAGACCTGATTCCTTGGGAAATAAGTAATTTCAGGGAAGAATAAATATCATAATCTGGCCAGGAACTCAGGCTTGAATACTGTGCATCTTGCCTCTCAACCTCCATGCTTCATAAATTTTTATCATTTATGCGTTGACTTTCCTGAGCAGGAAAGAGACCAGATAAAGGAGCATATTAGACCTTCTTATTCCCATGCAGATGTCCGAGGCTTTCTTTGGTCAAATCTGATCTGTATTTCTTCTTGGTTAATACCCCCAGAGTGCTGCAGGCTGCTTTCTGCCTGAATGTAGCATAAATAAAAGTGTGTAATCTTGCAAGGGTGAGCGGAAGTGGAGAGCCAGCAGGGACCCAGACACTGAGGACAAGATGAGCCGTTCCATTTCCCCACTTCACAGACCTTATTCTTGCCCTCCTGCAAAGCCTTAGGAAGGCCTCATGGAGGGAGTTTGAACTCACTCCCACCCAATCCTAATGGCTCTAGCTACTCAAGCGTTCACTAAATAGCTCCTCACAGCCGTTTCGAGTTAGGTGTCTGTTTATGATGTTGGCGTATGTGTGCTTATGTCCTGTGTGCATGCCTTGTCTCCTTGGTTCTCCAGCTACCCAAGGCCCCCAGCAAATCCACCTGGACTCATTCAGAATCCCAAGTGGAGGCAGATCACAAAGCAACTCGATGTTGTAATTCAGGAAGCGTTTACAAAGGTTGTATTTCATAGAGCATGCTCTCTGTCATTCATAAACCCGAAAGAAGACAGAGTTGAAAAAGAGGTGTGCAGAGAATTATGGATGTCTTTGGATTCCAAAACAAGTAAATTACTCTCTTTTACCATTGGAGTAAAATTCATTGTAATCTTCTTGAAACAGGTACCTTTTTCCTTTCTAAGTGTCCTTAATGACTAGTTTAAGACTTTTCACTGACTTTTCCATTTATTTGTTCTTCCATTCCTTCAACAAATGTTTATTAAGTTTCTCCATGTACATTGCCCTGTTCCAAGTCCCCAAGGAGATACGATGACATGCTTGCTGCCTCTGAGTGGAGCAGTGTCCCTCCAAGCCAGTGGATTTGGCTAAGTTATAGAGAGACTTTTTTTGCTTGTCTTCAGCTTCTAAGATCAGTCTGAACATGGGGTGAAATCACCAGTGTTTGTGGCAGGGGAGGGACCCTATTCTACACCCAACACATCATCCTAAATGGTAGGTTTTTGACACAGTCCTATTAAGTATTGAGACGTGACTCTGTCTAGGTTTATGTAATTAGTGCTGCAAAACTCAGATGCTTTGCCTCTCAAAGGTCAATCAGCAAGTTCAGTGCGGTCCTATAAAGAAGTTTAAAAGCACTTACACTCTGGAGGCATGCTCCCCATTTTGTCAAATGGTGATTTCCTAATTTCATCCTCCCCTCTGTATTTATTAGTTGACTTTGTAATGGAAGGAAGAGCTGTCCCTTCTCCTCAGTTTGTCAAGTCAATAGGCTGTTGTTTTATTCAATAGGCCAGAATCATTTACAATCATGATTTATTCTGCTGTCCAAACTGCCTCAGAGTTGCAGGTGGAAGCTCCTTTCTCTCTTCTTTTGACATGTCCCCATCATTCTTTGGGCACTTTCTTCCTTTCAAAAACAAAACAGAATTCCAGGCTCATCTTTCACTTTCCCTCTTCCACTATGGATCCAGCAATTTCTTCAAAGAGCCCCAATTCCTTTTAATTGAAAATGGCATTTTGAATCTAAGATCTGGATGCCAGATGTGCTCATGTGCTCATTGCCATGGCTTCCATTGGTTTTAAGTCTTCTAAGAGAACAGAGCTAGGAAATAGATGTATGTACACACACACACACACACACACACACACACACACACACATCTCTACACCCGCAGACATTTCTATATTTATAGCCATGTTCATCGATCTCTTTCTATGTAATAATTGCCATGAATTCACACTGAAGTCTCCAGTTTCATAACACCATTGGATTTATTCTATCTTTTCTCTTTACCAAAATATTTTCACAACTGCCTTTTCTGAAAATGAGAACATTATCTATAATATATGTATTTATTTGCTTAATACACAGGGTAGTTTCAGAATGTCAAACACACCCATGCTTCTTTGAAAAGCAAGATTTATTCTACAGTGCAATAAATTTTTAGCCTTTCATTCTTTAGCTTGAGGTCACGTAGGCAATGGTGCTTTCTGTAGCAACCATTTAGAGCATGAGCCTCATTTCCTCTCTTGGGGGTCACTTTGAGATATTTGCCTGAAACCTTGCCTTGGTCATCTGAAGTCTCATTCTTCATGCTCTGTGACTGCCATTGGAGAGAGAACATGTCACCATGGGATTCCAAGAAAACATTCAATGTATGTTTGTTGACTCCCCCTTTTCCTGAAGATAATCCAACAAGTAGATTGTACAAATATCTCCATTTCCACAAACACACTTACATGCTTATGGCAAGAGTGTCATCTCCCAGGGCTATCCATGCTCCCTTGGCCTCCCTACCTCATGTTCAAATAATACCAACAGCTTTCCTCTCTTCCAGAGAAACTCCAATTCATCTTCCTTATGAAGGTTTCCCAACACCCTTCTCTCTAAACACAGAGCGTGTGTCCACAAGTGCAGGGGCCATAGAAGCTCATTTTATATTTGTCAAGTTCTCACATTCTCCATCTTCCACATTTAAAAATATTTTCCTAATTAAATTTATGAGCTAGAAATTGAGAAACATATGGAGTTGAGGGGAGGAAAGAAAGAGTAAAAAAATAGCCCATTCATTCTACTTCTCTCAGCTGGCACTCCTAGTGGGGACACGGGCTGAGCTCAGGTAATGCTGGGCCATAAACCTTCCATAGGAGCCAAATTTAGGTCCAGTATGAAAAGAAAACAAAATCCCTTCTACAAGACAAACTGTTCACTTTGGAAATGGGAGTTTCTTTTCAAGGTCCTGTATTAATCCTTCATACTTGATCATTTCCATGGGGCAAAAATCAGTGCTCCTCTTGGAAGCTTCTGAATGGGGCAATGCAGAAAAATTTTCAGACCTTTTATTTCCCTCAATAGAGACCTGTTTCTCCTGGGGGCTCTGCTTTCTCCTTTCTGGACAGAATCCACTTTGCCATATCCTGACTAGAAGGAGAGAAGGTATGAAGTGTGGGGTCGGGTGGGGGGGCAACTCCAGGTGCTAGAAGCTTTGCACAATGAGTTCTATTCTCTGCTGTTTACAATCTTTCTTAAAGTTCTTAAGGTTGGCTCACAAAAACTCCATCTCCTAGTGCAGGTTAGCCCTCCAGACTAGGCTACCTAAAAATTTACATGGATACTTTCCTGGCATATGTAAGTCCAACACACTACAAATGAAAGAACAAGATGAACCTTCCCTGACTCACATGAGTATTATATGTTGGCTACTTTCATTGTTGTATCTCTACCTATATACCTGTGTGTATGTGTGCATGTGCTTGCGCGCACATCATGCACACACACACATGTATTATAGAAAGAGCAGCTTTGTTGTATTCTCAGTTTTAAGATGGAAAGTTTGCAACCCAGGAAAACCTCAGTCCTAAGCAAATTGGCGAAGTCACCCAACTTCTTCAAATAACAAATACTAATTAGATCACACATATATTTATGTCCCACACTAAATTGCTCTGAAACCACATCTTCCTCACCAGTTGGAATTTCAGGCTTTCTCCAGTGTTCTGTTGACTTTCTATTCCTGAGAACATGCTAAGGCTGTGGATTCATTCTGCCCCATCTACTCTAAGCAGGGAAGGAGCCAGATGCTCCCTTGGAGACAAGATTGAAACAGACCTCGCATCAGGTAGTCAGGCAATCTGCCAGGGTTTTCCAGATCTGCTATGTCAAACGATGGTGAACTGAGATGACAGAATCAGAGGTCCTTCTCACAGCTCTTGTGCAATGGGCTGAAAAATGCTTCTCTGTTTCACATCACTGCTTGAATGCCAAAGCATGACAGTATTTATATTGAAATAACTGTATCCCTTCACTCACAGGACACATGTGCCTATTTGGATCTGGGCAAGGTCCCACTCAGGTGCCACGTTGTGTTTGCGTTTGTATTTTTTTCTTATAATTCAACCCTGCTGTAAGCTTAGTTTACAAGGCCAGATTGTTCCTTCCCTTGGAGTGAGTTCCGTCTCAGAAGCCTCATTCTGCTGTTTTGTGATTTATCTTCAGTCTAGGGCACCATTAGACATAGGGTTGACAATATCCTTGCCCCCATATCTTTATACATCTGTGGGTAAGTGTTACAAAGAGAAAGCAGAATGTCCTAGCCATCTGCCAGAAACACCTGGAGTTTTTATCACAGAGAATGGGGAAGGAGTTGAGGTGGCCTCTGCCATAGAACCTGTGCTGCAGGCCTTAAGACCAGCCAAAATATCATGTTGCCAGGCATTTTATTACATACAAATATCATCAGTCTTGGCTGTTATGAAAAATGGCCATTGAGTGAATAGCTTTGAAACTAACATATTTCTCCCAGTTCTGGGGAAGTCCGAGATCGAGGTGTTAGTACATTCAATGTCTCATGAGGGGGGCCTACTTCCAGCTTAGCCAATGTCCACATTCTCAACACATCCTTGCAGAGAAAAGAAGTAAGATCCCTCATATCTCTTCATATAGGAGAACAAATGCCATCACATTGATTCTACCTTCATGACCTAATTACCCTCCAAAGACCCCCATCTCCAAATACCATCACACTTGTGATAAAGGTGAATTTGGGGAAGGACATAGACATTCAGTCCATAGCAACCATTCTGACTATGTGGGACTGTGTAGGGATGCATGCTTTATTTAGCTGCAAGTGTGTCCTATACAAAGTTTCTCTTCTATATCATCATCAAATTCTCTCTTCTCGCTTATTCTTTTCTGCCCAGACACCATAAACTTAACTGGTTGAAACTATTTGCTAACGGAAACATACACTATATACCATGGACTTACTATGGTCCTGTGATATTTGGATAATTCCCATAATGCTGGCCAACTAACCCTCATTGTTCTCATTATTAGCAGTGGCAGTAGTAATAAGAATAGCTAACGTATGTTTAAAATCTTGGACATTATCAATAGTCTTCAACAATCCTGTAAGAGTGAGTAGCTGAGTGAATTACTTTTGATAACTTGGTTTAATAATGCATTCATAGAAGAGAACATGAAGCCTCAAGAGGTTTAATGACTCATTTAAGGTCACACCTAAGAAGAAGCAGGAGAGAGCATGTTTCCTTTCTCTGTTCTTGGCCCTGTGAGGCTACTATGAGAAGATGGTACTTGCAAAGCAGGAAGTGAATCCTTACCAAACAGAGCTATTCCCATCTTTACTGAATCATTGAGAGCCAGGAACCTCTCTGGACTCCTTGCTCTCTGAGTTACTTAAACAGAGACCCTTGAGAGAAAGGAGAAAACCCCAGGGGAAATGTTGAGAAGAAACTTTCCAATGTCATCAATTGGAGGCATCCCAGGGAAGGAGGATTTTGAATCCATGAGAACTTTATAGAGACCTTTAATATATGAAAGGCAAAACAGATCTGTCGGAAAGCAGTCTCTACTCACTTCAGAAACAAGAAGAGGAATTCCAGGTTGAAAAGACAATGGAGCTGCAGTTTGATATACATGCTCCTGGCAGCATAATACTTTAGTAAACTCCTTTAAATGTTTATTTTAAATGTATGAGGAGACAGTGGAGGAAAGTGATCCTTGGTAGATGCTCCTCTCTCACTTTGTAAAATTTCCTGCAACCTCTCTTAGGATAATGAATTATATCATCAACAGATTCATCATCCTTGACAAGGAATTTTAGCAATCATCACTACTCAAGGGGGCCCTTTGAGGGTCTCATATTGTCTGTTTGCACCTGCATCCCCTCCCCCACCGTGTGGGAATGTCATAGTCTTTGATAACTCCATGGGTGCTTTCCTTGGGCAATATAATTGTATCCATTTTGCTGCATTTCTAGGTACATTTTAGCATCTCATATGGATGAGCTTCTTCATTTATCTTTGGATTTATATACAGACATCAAATCGTATTAGAATTGAAAATGGGAGGAGGAGGAGAGGGAAGCAGAGATCACTGGAGTCATCAATTTGGTTCTCTCCTGCCTTTAGGCCTTGTTGACACAGCTTAGCTCTCTCCTGCTCCTCCCAGGCAGGCTTATCTGTTGCACGCTGAACTCCATTAATCTTCCTGAAAAGCAGATGCATTCAGGACAATGTTAACACTTAGCTCTCCTGAAAAGAAGACAGATTCTGTGAGGCACAGAGATAGGGATCTGGGGCCAGCCCTGGAGCTCAGACAAGCCTCAGCAGGATGGATTCCATGTGGAGAGAGGGTGACAGCAGAGAAATGGGCTGTGTGGACTGGGACACCTGCATTGGATCAAGTCAAACTAACCCAAACCAAGTGAGAAAAATATATATATATATATTACATATTAATAATATGCATCAATAATACAGTTTAATATATATTAATAATATACATTAGTAATAATATTTTAATATATATTAATTATATACATATGTGTATTTTTTTTAACCAATCCAGGACAGCAACAACCAAATAAATACCTGTCCTGTCTTGTGGCAACATCAACCAGGTTTATTTTGGAGGTTCTAATAGACAAAACAATTATTGATCATTATTATTTCCATTTTAACAAATGATTGACATTTTCTCAAGAGTCTACACAATATTAGTACATAATTTACAAGAAATAAGTAGTATAGAATGTATGTTTTTGTCATTAAAATGCCTAGCACATTTCACTTAGATCTCTATTGCGTCCTCTGCCTTCGGTCTGAATCTGCCCTGCACAGACAGACAGCCGATCGACCTGGCCCTGTTGAGGCTGCCTCAAGATCCCTACTGACTCTATATTGTCTCTTGATGAGGTCACTGCTCTGAAAAGAGGACTGAATTCATGTCTTTCTTCTGTGCCCTCTTTGTGCTGACCCTCTCCTATCATCCCTGTCCCCCAGCTGGCTGTGGCCACTAACAGAGTCCCTAATGCAAACAGAACTCTGGAAGCACCATCTGCCTCAAATCACGCTTTGGTTCACCAGGCCTCTCCTGGCTACAGATTTGATTTGTATGAATTTGGTGACTGCATTAAATACGATTGGAGTAAATTATGCTGTAGTTACACACTACCCCCAAATCACAGTGCCCACGACAGGAAAGTTTTGCAGAAAAACAGAAAGAAGAAGTGGGAGAACCAGAAAAATCACAAAACCTGGAGAATCTCTTCCTGACGTTCAAAAGGGGAAAATTGCAGATAACCCCTACGACGTAGAGCCAGGATTAAATAAACAGATAGCTGAACATCAGTCCTAAATGGACTAGGATCACAGAGATGGGGAGACACCATAAATAGATTGAGGGACATTTACATTTAGTTTATGTATGCATTTATATGTTGCCTCACACTCAAAAAGATTTAACGTAGTTATAAAACAAATAAAAGCAATGTAATAAGAAGAAACAGAATGAGAAGTAGAAAATCTAGACCATGACAAGCAAGGAAACAAATACAGAGATCAGAAAGACCAGCACAAACATAACAAGAGTTCCAAATTGCTCCTGAGTTTGTAGGCCTCACAAAGCAAAAGTGACATAATTATTATCAACTAAACAAGCAATAGAAAAAGCCTTTTAGTCCATTCTTTTAGATAAGCAAACTTAAACCAAACATAGACTTCAGAATCTCCCTTGTCAGCCAAGCTTTTGTTAGATGTTGACAGCAGAGGGTTCAAAGTCGCATTCATTGATGAATACTGAATAGTTGGGTATTTGTAGAAGTTTCTGAGAACAGCTCCCTAAGCCCCAAATCTTGATAGAAAAATTAAAGTTGAGTAGCTTCCCCCAGGTCTTTTGCTGCCACCTGCAAACCAGAGGTCTCCACAATAGGCACTTTGGGACCAATTCCAGGACACAAAAGAGCTCAACTGATTTCTCAGAGTGTGCCATTGTGGACCTTTTGCCAAGATTTTTAGCGTTGAAAATATTCCAACCAGTTGCTCAAGTTGTCTGTTAAAATACATAATGAAAGCTTTAATAATGCTCTACAAAATGACTGATTTGGGGTATCCTGACTCTAGGAAATCTACCAGACTAAAGTAATTGCAAAATATACTCTCCTAAATCTTCAAATTAAATATTTTGCTTTCCAATTTGCAGCAAATTGATAGAAATCAATTGAAAAGTGGTTATTTGGCCAATTATGATAATTTTGGTTTTGACTGTGACTTTTTGTATTGACTAGGGACTATCTATTAATCACCTCTGATGTGACAATGAAATCATATTGTCAGCATAAAGTATAGCATCAGAAATCACCTTCTATTCTTAACTGCAACAGTATTTATTTAAAGTCACTTATTTAGTAAAACTATAAGCTAAAATAAGAGGGACCAGAACACAATCTACTTTAGATCACTCTATCAGAGAGTTTCTTCAACACATATTTTTTACAATAGGAATAAGGTGCAGGGATGCAAATTAAATATGAGAAACACTCTACAAAAGTTTATATTATCTAGGTTGACCCTTACTTTTATGGTGGCTTTTACAGGTCAAATAAAGACTAAAAGTTCAAAAAAGTTGCAAGTAGACACATTATATTTGAGAGATTTTCTTGGAAGATCTTAGAAGTAAAATACTCACTTCTGAAGTATTAAAAACTCAGTCAAAACTTATCTAGTAATTGATGCTAGTTATTAAATAAATGTTTACTTCTTAGAAAGAAACTGGATAAATATTGATTGTCTACAAAGATAAGTAGATATATAATTTTGAGAGAGTAGAAGACTAACAAAAAATGAGCAGATGTGTTTTGAGTTTGTTTACACATTATTGTCTTTATGTTTAATAATCACAAAAAATTGACAATGACTAAGTCAACCAATTAGAACATAATTCAAAAATTATGGTTTGACTGCTAGGCAGGTCATTATGCCCACAGCATTATCACATTTGTGAAGGACTGGAGGTCTGCAGAAATAAGGAATACTGTAGATTTGTTAAATGTCTCCAGTGGAAAAGAAATAGCTGATATTGATCACATCACCTGGAAATGGTTTTCAGTCTCTGCAGTTTTACTGGTTCCAGTCCTCTGTGACCTGATGAATCTACTGCATCCTTCCCAGAAAGTGAGAGTTAGGCAGAAAGCTTGAAAAGGGAAGATATTCATGGTGCTAAGGAAACAAAGACCCACCAGGGGAGATTGCCTAACTCAAGACACTCACCAAACTGTGACTTTACATGGGGAAGAAGGTTAAAAAGCTGTGCTGAAAATATGTCAAGTTCAGAACTCATTCTCACATAGTTTTCAATCAAAAGCCTAAGAACCACACAGAACAAAGGGAATAAAATTAAGAAGTAAACTAGAGTTTACAACTGTAGTGCAACCCACACTAAGCTAAATTTCTGATTTTATGGAAGAGATCCATGACTCACCCTTTTTGCTTAACAGAGGAAAGAGGGCCCCTCTTGGTAGAAGTCAATCTCATCTGGAGTGTCTGTGGTTATTTTACATACAAAATGTATATATCCTACCATAGCAGTAGGCCCATAAATAATGCATACATTGGAGTTATTAGTTAAGGACTTTAAAATGTGTACAACTGATATTTTCAAGAAAACAAGAAAAATATGGTCAGAAGAAATATAAAACATGAATAAATTCAAGACATTTTGATTTTACATGCTTTTTAAAAGCATCAAATAGACACTCTAGAAATAAAAGTACAATGTCCAAAGTTAATTTATATTAAATAAATTAAATAAAAGTAGAAATAGTTATGGTATTTTTGACTCAAGTATTATGTTTGTTCAAAGGTCGGTACAGAGGATGGACAAGGGGTGTGGAACATGTTAAAAGGTATAACATATGTATGATTGGCATCGAAGAATGAGCAAAATGACCCAAAAGTAATATTGGAAGAAATAATGGCTAAAAATTTTCAAAAACTGCTGAAGGTCATAATGATTAAAAAAAATCTCAGTGAAACCCAAGCAAGATAAATACAAAGCAAATCATATCCAAAGACATAATGACCAAACTGCTGAAAACCAAAGGCAGAGAGAAAATCCAGAAGGGTAGAAGGGGAAGAGACATGTACCTTCAGTAAAGCAACATAAGAATGATATCTGACATAGTAATAGAAATGGTGGACACCAAGAGGTAATGGAATGGGTAAAGAGAAGACAAAAAGCACTGAGAGAATGAAATACCAAACAGAATTCTATACCCAGAAAACTGAAAAAAAATTATTTTTCAGAACAAAAGAGTAGAATTTTTGTTTCTAGGTATGTATCACGTGAATAACGAGATGTTTTCCCAGGCAAAAGAAAAATCATTCCAGATGAAAACATGGAAATTCAGAAAAGAATAATGACAAATTTTATGGAGTTTAAAATATATGTAAAACTAAAATTCTTGAAAAAAGTAATTGCTGAAAAGGGAAATAAAAGAGGTTGTAACTATGTCATGGAAGTGGTGAAAGTTCTAGTCTGTTGTGAACATGTTTCAATATCCAGGATAATCATTAAACAATATAAAAAATATGATCATAAAGGAAAAAATAATGAAATTATAAAAAAATTTTCTTACCAATGTGAGGCAAGAAAGGAAATAGAAGAATAGACAAAGAATAGATGAACTCTAGATAATGGCAGAGGGGTTAGAGGGGAAGGGAGAGGGCATGGAATTATAAATGATGGTGGAATGTGATGATCATTATTATCCAAAGTAGAGGTAAGAAGACACGAATTGGTGTGAATATACTGTATATACAACTAGAGCTATGAAAAATTGTGCTCTATATGTGTAATAAGAATTGTAAGGCATTCTGCTGTCATAAATAAATAAATAAATAAATAAATAAATAAATTTTTAAAAAAGAACAAATTATATTTGGGCACATATAAATTCAAGAATATCAGTAAATTACTTTAAATGTTGGCAATATTCTTCAGGGAAAGATTAGTATTCTAGATGATACAATATAGGTAATACAATATGGATTTGGAAGTCATTACTTTTGACTATGAGAACTACGAGAAAATGTTTTATTGGGTCCTGTCAGAAATTCTAGGCTCTGTCATATTTGACATAGTTGATCCAGGATTACAAAGTTCCAGGGTGAAATCCCATTATACAAGCCTAAGGAAATACAAGCCTCTGAATGAGGCTTAATAAATGTTTGGAGAGGCCTGACTGTTTCATGTCTAGTTGTTCACATTTCTTTAAGACTTAACCTAATATAGAAGTTTAATGTTTAATAAAAAGAGAAATCAATCATGAATCAGGCATGCAGTTTTCTGGAGATCTATTCATAAAATATGGATCATCTATATCAATCTGAAAAACACTGAAAACCTGTAGTTGAAAAAAAGCCTTTCCTGTCTGCCTCAAGAGCGAGGAAGGGTTGAGTCTTTCCTTGGAGGATGTATCTCTATCCCCTACAATATGTTATCTGTGAGTCTCAAAACGATTTCTCAGTCATACTCAGCTCTGTCAAAATATGAGAACTTCATGTTTTCTTTGGGAGCCAACAGGAAGAAATAGAAAGAAAATCAGAAAGGGGGCTTAACACTTCTTGCTGATTTTAAATGGACTAGAAACCCTTGTTTTTAATCTGTAACTGTCCATGCCATGATGAAGCGGACACATATGTCCTGCCAACTCGCATTTGTCCCCGTCTGAGCTTAGTCCCACAATGAAGCCATGTTGCAGAGAGAGCAAGGATGAGCTCAAGACGTGCCCTGCTGGCTGGCTGCCTGGAAACCTCCACAGCCAGGACAGATCCTTTCAAGATGTTCTTTTTATTATGACTTTGAACAAGAGACTGGAGAACTAAGGCTGCAAACACTGTTGGGCATTGGACTCCAAGATAAGCCCAGGTGGTGTTCCAGAGGAAATTGAACTTTGTCATGTCTCATTAAATAGACTCTAGGGTAGAGACTAGGGTCGAGAATGAGGGGAAGAAGCCCACCCCTCCTGAGAATGTTCAGTATCTTGATGAATATGGGTCCAAGGAATTAAGAGAACTGAAAAGGCCATTCATTTCTTCTCACCCTGGCAGCTCCTTGATGCTAGTGCTCCAGGAAAAATCACAAAGGACCTGTTTTTCTGAGTTTGGCAGGTGTGGCTCCTTACATGGAAATGATTGTGTCAGTAAGGCTGGATTCTTCTGGCTAATTGCCTGCAATTTTATCTGAAATCTGAGCATTGCTTCACACATAAACTATTTTATCGTATGCTGATTTCTTGAAAATCAGGAATTCCTGTACCATTATATATATAGTATAGAAATATACATACATATATATCTTCAACTTCACTTTGTTATTCTGGAAACACACCAAAATCTTGTAGATGTCATCCTGAATAATAATTATTTACAGGATTTAAGGAAAAATTATAGTTAGCTACTTTCAAAATCTTCAGATTAACTAATTCTGCATAAGTGTGTATTCATCATGTGTTTTAGTCAAACTTTTCACCACTATTACCAAAAAACCTGACAAGAACAACACAGAGGAGGAAAAGTTTATTTTTGGCTCATGGTTTCAGAGGTCTCAGTCTATGGATGATCAATTCCATGGCTCTGGGCCCAAGATGAGGCAGAACATCATGGCAGAAGCATGTGGTGGACAAAAGCAGCTGAGGACATGGCCACCAGGAAGCAGAGAGGACAAAATACAAACCCCAAAGACCTACCGTCTCCAGCCACACCCTACCTGCCCACTCTTACCATCCAGCTAACCCATTCAAGTGGATTAATAAATACACTGATTACATTAGTGCCTTCATAACCCAATCATTCCATCTCTAAACTTTCTTGCATTTTTTTAAACAGATGAGCTTTTGGGGGATACCTCATATCCCCCAACATCATGATAGATTCAAATGTCATAGAATATCCACATGTACCAGGTACTTTTGCCTGTGTTTTTTCTTTACTCCTCTTAGCCCTTTGGATAGATTTTGTTATTCCGGTTTCACCAAGGAGATAACCAAAGGTCCAAAGGGTTCCACTATCTGATTAAAGCCAGATCTCTTAGTAATAAGGATTTGAATTAGGACTAAACACAGTGTTCTTTTTACTACTCTCCTGCTTTGTCTGTAGTCCTTATATTTGCCACTTCTGATAACCACACACAACAGCAACAGTAATTTAGAAAATGGTACTTTACACATCTTTCTATTTCATTTCATTTCATGAAGGGATTCTTTGGAAATTCTTGAAAGAAAAAAAGAAATCTAAACTGCCAAATCATTTAAACTCCGCAAAGCAAAACATCATCACTGCAATAAATTTACTAAACAAAATAATAATGATAATGATGAGATAGGATAAAGATGGGAATTGAATTTAAGCATTTATACTGTAAGGAACTCTGCTTTGAAATTTTCTTGGTTCTTTTTAAAGTTCAATGGTCAGAAACTTATTTTGGGGACAAGGGCAGGAATTATAAAAATGTATTTGGGCCTATGAGGCATGTGAGGGTTTATAAACAGGTGATTTAGCTTGTGTATATGTGTGAGTATGAGTCTCTGGGTATTTCACAAGACCATCACCTTAGACCCACATGCTCAAGGGCATGGTTAAGGCAGAAGGCAACTGGAAAAACAAACTGGAACTGCTAAAGGAAAGATGATTCAGAGCTCAGGTTTTCCTGTAAAGTGGCAAGTGAATTTAGTATTTGTGAAACTTTTCCAGTGCTGGTTGGATTCCAGAAGGACCCAGGGTGTGCATTCAGCTTGCCTCTGCCACCTTCTTGCTCTGGCTGGGGCACAAATTGCCCTGACTCTGGCCTGGCACCGCATTACACCATGTCAAGGTCCATGCTCCTCTGTCCTCATCTGCTCCGTCCAGAGATGCCCCTTCTGTTCTGCTCCTAAGGACACCAGCCAACAGAGGGGCCAGGAAATGTAGGCAGTAGGCAGAGCAGGTTCAAAGAGACTTGGAAATCTGAGCCAGAGAAAGAATCCGTGCTCTTAAGGGCAGAGAGCAAGAAAGAGAGTAGGCAGGATGAAGAGAGTAGATGGGAGCTCATGCTCCTCTCTACACCTCCCAAACCACTACCTATTCCCAGACAGAGGACAGAGACCAGCCCTTTCTGGTTTTTCCAAACTGTAATCACACAGCTCAAAGGCCCTCAAGGACCACTTAAGTCAACCTCATTTTATTGAAGAGGAAAACTGAAACTCAGAGCAAAGAAGTAGAATTCCAGGGCCATATTGAATTAGCCAACACCTGGGAATGGGGATCGTGAGACTCTAATCCTTCCTTCCATGAACCAATACTTTTGCCATGTTATTCTGACAAAGTTGAATTCTCTTGCTCTGAACACTCGGCTCCTTCTTACTCACTGTCATCCCACACTCTTTATTTTTTCTTAGTTTTTCTTGGTACATGAGATCCAAGCCTCACTCGGTTTAGTTCTACATCCAACAAGCATTGTTATTGAGCACTTTTATGGAACAGGTACACAGTGGACAAAGTCCATGCCCACCTAGGGAAGCCTTCTAGAAGGAGATTTTCCATCCTCATGTGGCCAACATATCAGAGGAGCTTTTCCACATCTCCTAATAAACTCCACTTAAACACTCATTCACCTGATGAATATTTTATGAAAACCATCTGTTCTTCAATTGAAATTTTTAATTTTAATCTGTATACTTTAATATCCTTACCCTTCCACTCAAATACCACAATATGAAATGATTTAAGTATTATTTGAAAGAACAATTCTGTTTTCTCAGAAAGACCTGGAGGGCTTTAGTGAAAACCTTGCAATGGTCCCAGGTCTCCCAGGCATAGTTGAAGTTTGGGGTGTAGTGCATTTTCCCGCTTTTTCAGTTCAAATGAGCATGGGGGTACATCTTGACTTAGCTGTGTGAGAAGCAAATATCAGTGAAACACATGAGAGGTGTCATGAACAACCAGGACAGAAAGTGGGGTGATGGTTTAGCTGAGTGGCCCTAATAGGTTTCTAGGCATTCACACATCCAGGCAGCTAGCCATGGAAACACCAGGGCATGGTCCACAGATGGACTGCATGACCAGGGAAGGTACGCAGCCCAAAGGGCATAAGTAGACAGTCGCTCAGGCCAATGAGAACTAGAGAGGCACCCAGCTTTCTTTTTCCAGTTCTCAGGCAGTGGCATTTGGTTGTCCATTTGTTCTATTTTAACACGGCTAATCTAAACCTGAGTCTCTCCCTTGAAGTTATTTATTTTCTTGTTACTATGTACCTAATCCTTAAGAGACAAGACTGTGACTAAGAAGTCACAAATCTGTGACTAAGAAGTAAGAAAAATGTGACAGGTAGGTTTAGCTGGCAGCTTAGAGCTTGGGCTTTAGGGTCAGACAGGCTTGGGTTAAAATCCTGACCTTCTCACTTGAAATTTCTGTGATCAGAGAAGAATTGTTAATTCTCCTGAACATTTGTTTTGTGTTCTTATATATAAAAGGAGGATGATAGGCACACAGGCAGGGTTACCTGCCACATGTCTCTTTTACATGTCCAGTGTGTTGTTAAGGTTTCAGTCAGGACAACAGCCACTGCAAGAACGGTGGGAATAAGAGAATTTATTTAGAATCAGACCTTCATTGTGCAGAAGAGTGGAGACCTAGAGGAGGTATTACAGGATTGCAGAACTAGTCACTTAGCTGCCTACCTGCATCAGTGGTGAGGCTGGACACATCAGAGCTTGCCAGAGAAGCTGAGAAGCAAGGACACACAGCAGCAGAAGAGGACCACCAAGGGGAAGCCTGGGGAAGGTCCCTGGAAACCACTGCATTGGTGGATCCACAACTGAGCACTTGGTGGTGGCCTGGGATACTGTTTGTCCAATGGGTATTGTGTAAAGCCCAGGAAGAACAGAACACAAAGCCCAGAACTAGTTTTAGCTAGTTTAAGATTCTTTCACTTGCACTTGAAGGGGTCTTAACTAATACAATAGGATTAACAGAAGATCAAGTAAGCATGAGCCTGTCAGACCGTAAGTGACATCATCGATCAGTGTTATATAGATTTCCATTCCAGGCTGTTCCATTTATACCCCCTCTCTTCTCTGTTCTATGTAAATATATTAAGGAGAGTTCTTTCCAGAGACATCAAACCATATAAAATGGCCTCAGAGGCCTCCTTTCTGTCAGTGCCTACAAGCTCAATCATCATGGTCAGTACACAAAAATGGCTAAGATGGAGTCAGTGTTTTTATAAAGAAACAGGAAATGAGTTTACTTAGGAATTTTATCTCATCCTCCAACTTCTGCAACCTGACACCCTTCTATGACACTCTCTTCCTGACCTTGAAGATGTCATGGCTGTCTACCTCTGTCCTTGTCTTTATCTTACTAGCATCGCCCAAGGAGGAGTGCAAGAAGAGTGCTGAAGTTTGAATAGTGTCTCTTTTCAGAGAAAAGTGTTTGGATTTCTCTGAAAAGAGACACTATGCAAACCTCAGCACTCTCAGGACACTCCAAATCTGAGACTGGAGGGGATCGAGGGGAGAAGGATTTGTAGGTTCAAAGAGTGGTAAATTGGATTTCCCTCCCATTTTCTATCAGAACAGGGATTAACTACACTTGGGAAGAGATGACTTTGGTAGCAACTGATCCCCAGCTTTCAAAACTATGAGAAACCAAGATGCTGAGAATAGGAATCACCTAGTTAATCAGTCAAAAACATTTTTATAAAGTCCGTGGGGTGCTCAGCACATAACAGCTGTTCTCTCTCTCTGTTGGGTTTGACTAGGAATTGGGCTTAGGATACAGCACAGGGGCTTTAGAGTAATCATTTGCAAGGAATTCTAGATAGTAACCACAGTTTAATAGCATTAGATAAATAATGAAAGTCACTTAAATACCTTCTCTGGAAAATGTTAGAAATTCAAGTTAAGTGGCTTAGAGGTGGGGGCAGAGTGGGGATGACTGTTAGATCTAAATCAGTACAAGGAAACCATTTTTTTCACTAGGATGATTACTTCATGTATCTAGTAACATGTGGTCATAGTTGTACACACAGGGAAGACTTAGGAGACAGTGTTCATGTCTTCTGCTTTCTTACTGAGCTTCAAGATTCATTCTCTCTCTCTCTCTCCCTCTCTCCCTCCCTCCCTCCCTCTCTCTCCTCCTCTCCCCTCTTTCTCTCTCTCTCCCATTTCTCTCTGACTCTGCATTATTCTCTCTTTATGTTCCACTCCTAACTGTGAATGTTTTAGAACTTCTGCTTAGTAGAGTACATAAACATATTTGTACTTGTTCAAGCTAATATTTATGTAGCTTTAGTCCCAACATCAAATTAAGCTCTGTTCACCAATGGACTGCCTGGAGACTACCTCTAAGAGTACATTTCTATGACTGAAAAGCCTCCTGAAAAAAGGTTTCATTAAAATGGATGAGTTGGGAGTAAGAATTCTAGCCAAATAAACAAGCCCTGAAGTTGTAGGACAGGAAGAATTTTAAGTGCCGCATGGTGTCTAGGGTAGAGCTGGCAATTCTTAGCAGAAGCACAAGTGGCACCCCACAGAGGTGACTGTGCTCAAGAGGAGAAGCAGTCTCCAGCAGAAGCAGTGAGAGTGCCCAGAGGATTCTCTGTTCAAGTGTATGTGCAAAATTATCAGCCACAAAGCTTTGGAGTGGCAGTGAGAGGTAGTGAATTTGGGTCACCATATTTGCATACTGTAAATCCTGCTGTTTCGCTTCTTATTCCCCCATGACTATGGAGATCAGTTCCTGAAGACTGCATCAAATCTCATCCACCAATCCCTGAGAAAGCCTCATCCTCTTGCTTCACTATCTGAAGCTTTCTGATGTCACAGCATGGGAAACTGGGAAACCTGTGGCCATTCAGTTAATGCACTAGCTCAAAAAGCTAGAGAATTAACATTTACAGAGTAACCTTTGACCAGTGGGAAATGGGAACTAATGGACAGATATCTTTTTGTCCCCCCCACCCCAAGTGAATAGTTCTAAAATGTACTTTCTAAAATTTATGCTATTCCCACAGGCCACGCCACTAGTTGTCCCTAGTGATGACCAGCTTAGGGATGCATCTTTGGAGCCACTCTCCCACCTTCTCAGTCCACTCTTCATGTCCCTGCTCCTGCACGCTGAGGCCACATTCCTGGATAAGTCACTCATACATCTGGCTTATCTCAAATTCTGCTTGTGACAGAATCACAGTAAGAAGTGGTCATTTTGAGGTAAGCGTTGTTCTCATTCTCAGAGTTCTTTAAAACTGAGCCTTGAATCCAGATTTCTATAAGTAGAAATTTTTGGAGTTCTTCTTTTCTGCCATCTCCTTGGTGATTTGACCTCCCCGCTTCTGGGTCCTATGACATCTATAGCCAGTACAGCAAAAGGTTTGTTGTTGCTCTTTGCAGCTCTGGGGGATGGAACCCAGGGCCTTGTGCATGGAACTCAGGGCCTTGTGAATGCTAGGCAAATGCTCTGCCACTTAACTACATCCCTAGTCATTTCCGCTGTGTTTTAACTGGTCCACAAACATATAATATCAATTGGAAAACAGGAATACACTTGGAGGCCAAGGGGAAAAAAACATGCTAATATGTGTCATGGAATATGTTGCCTAGGGTAAAGAAAAATGAGTGCAATGGACAAAGGAAAATTAACAAATTAATCCCTCCCTGGTGATTTAGACTTGGAGGAAGAGCTACTTGCAAGTTCCTCTTTTTTCAGATAAGGAATCTGAAAACCAAGAAAGTTGGCTAATTTTCCTGATTGAGCATGGCAGATACATAAAGAACAAAGGAATCTGTCTTCCTAATCTTGTGCTCAATCTTTGAGAAGATACAAGAGGCTGAAATGTATGGATTTAGCCAGAGATTTATTCTCAGTGTCTTCACTGAGGACAATTACTGACACAAGTAACATTAGAAGACTAATCTACTGGAATGGAATCTGTCAGGTCGAGATTCCCAATTATAAAAAGGACACACTTGAGGCTGGAGTTGTGGCTCAGAGGTACAGCACTTGCCTAGTATGCATGTGGCACTGGGTTGGATCGTCAGCACCATATAAAAATAAAATAAAGGTATTGTGTCCACCTGCAACTAAAAAATAAATTAAAAAAAAAACTACACACTTGACTCAATGAGACAAGTTAGTTTCTTGCTAATGGAATGCCACTACAGAGGGACCAAGTTCATGAAATCAGATCCCGCTCGTCTCCACCTACCCTGACTGGATTCATCCTGCTTCCCGTCTGTTCTGCCCTTCCCATTTGGTAACCCATTTGTGACATACCTGGCCCCTAGTACTTTGGTCCTTTTGCGTCAGTCCTTGTTTTAATATCTGCTTCCCTTCTCTTGGCACAGTACCCAAGGGCTACAATCCTAGTACCAGGCACCACTCAGGCTGGCTCAGCCCCAGACTGCACCCACTCCCTGGCCCAGGCCCCAGAGGACCAGAGAGAAGAAACTGGCACAATATCCCTGCAGGTGACCAGAGTCTCTTTCTGAGCCTTGCTGATAAAGGGGAGCAGGCTGTCTCACAAGAAAGTTGTGTGCTCCATTAGAAATCTTTGTTTAGAAATCACTCCTTTTACTACATGAGAATTTGATGTCTTGTAGCTTTTGTGCATCTGACCCGATTCAGCTTTGGGAAAAAAAGTGCATCCTACTCATTTGAAATCTCTTTTAATAATTCGGCATTTCTGACAGTTAGTGAGCATTTCTCAGATCTATTCTTTGTTTCTCAAGACTAACATCATATTCTTGGGCCCTTCAAGCTTTCCTCACTGTCCTACATTCTTCCTGTGTGTTCCATTCCTGTCCACCCAACCCAGGTGCTTTACCTGGGATGAATCTGCCTAGGGAAAGCACCATAAGGTTACTAATTTTGGATCATGTTGAATTTGTGGGCTAAGAAAATTCATAAGTCTTTATATCATGAATCTAATACAAATTAGATCTCTTGCCACAAATCACTTTTGGAACAAGGTGAACAATTAAGAAATACAACCAGAAATGAATAAGAATAATTTCCTAAGTGTGCTCAATAATTTCAGCCTCAGTCTGATCCAGGCTGTGTGCTTCAAGAAGGACACTTTATATGGCCAAATCATTAGTATCATAATGCTATGTTCCACAAGCCTTCACATTGTCACTGCCAGGCTCTTCATCCCTAAGAACTTTGAAGCTTTCATATTTTTGGAAAATCTTAATTGTAGCCATAATAGGATATCTAGGAAAAGCGCAAATCAGGATCGCTTCAGACTCCTGACTACCAGGAGTAGTGGAAGAATAAGGATCATTCTTCCAAAATAGTTTTTGTGATGTAAAGGAAAAAGTTGGTAATTTGTTTAGAGATCCATCTTTTTGTGATTCTTCTTTATGAACCCGGGCATGGTAAAGTTTAATAAAAATGTTGCAAAAGGCTCTTATAAGATGAATTTATCATACCAACTTCAAATAATCACATTTTCTAACAAAATTGTGAAATGGAAGTCCAGAGCAGCGTTATGGGCATCAATCAAGATGAATCCCAGAACTAGGCATGAGGTCAATAGTTACAGGGCTCCACCATCTCAAGACAAGTGTTTCCTGTTAGATATACATGGATGGTACACAATGCTTTGATGGCCTCAGCTACATCCCAAAGAGCACTGAGATCATGCTGAAGATGGAGTGAAAATCCACAATGTTGAATGAGTGTTAGGGTAAGGATAAAGGACACATGGAAAAGATGACATCCAACTGGGCCCCGAAAGAGTGAGTAGAATTTAAATAGAGAACATCTTGTACATTTGGGCTTATGATGTACTCTCTCTTGAAGAGAGGTTTTCTGAGAGTCCCACACAGTCCCCTCTTTTTTATCCACTTTTCACTGGGTAACAAGGCAGTTCAGTCCCCTTCACATGTACCTCAATGCTAAGGTAGATGAATGATGGAATAGAACCAAATCCCAGGGAGAAGGTTATGCAGATACCTGCCTTTCCAGTCTCTCACATAAGGTCCAGGTCACACAAAGCCTAGATCTAATTCAGGGTTTGGGCTGTGAATTAATGTCAAATCTAGGGAAATAAGGAGCTGAAGCCAGGGACTAAAGAGCACAGGAACATAAACATTAGGGGTAGGGGTTAGACAAGTCATCTCACCTGGGCCAATGGTGATGACCCTTATTAGGCAGTTCTATTCTGTCATCCCATAAAGATAAAGTGTCCCTTCTCCTGGAATAGTCAAGATTGTCCTAGGTGTTCTGAAATGAAATTAAGGCCTATGTGTATGTGGCCAAAGCAGACATGCACGGGGGCCTTTGCTTTCATTTGAGGTCTATTGAAACACTATATGGTAATGAAGAAAACTACCTGGCCTCATGGACCATTGGCCTTCAGGGTCAGAGGCCACTTCTGGGGACACCACATCCATAAAGGACTCTGTGAGTGCTATTTTTATGGAAATGTGTGACAGAAAGTGGGGAGTATATCATTGTACTTCCTTAGCCTAGACCTTAGCAGAGCCCTTAACCAAAAACTTAAGATGACAGTCCCCTTGGCATAAACAGTGGTGTTAAACTGGAGATTAACCTTGGTGGGGGTAGGACTGATTGCCCTGCAGGGCTTTGGAAATGGAAGAAACTACTCTAGGGAACCAGAGCAGGAGACAGAAAATATGACAAAAGGTAAAAAATGAGCTGGTTTTGACAGAGAAACATGTGAGTGAACCCAGTGAGAACCCAATAAGCGCCTGAGAGCTGCAGGATGCACATGAGCAGGCAGCAGCAAAAGCAGAAAATCTAGGTTATTACTGATCATATGTCCCCTTCACAGCCTCAGAAAAACTAAAGACTTCCAGCATTTTCAGGGAACCCCAACCAATTCCTAAAAAAAAAAAAAAAGAACCTTCTGAATCTCACTGGATTCAAAGTTTAGGAATGTTAATGCCATATAATGATTGATGCTGGCTGACTATGGAGAGCCAGAGTTATCCACTCCCAGTACCTTATGATTTGCTAAGCTCTGTGAATAGTTAGAACTGTCTGGGTGAAACCACAATAATTTGCTCTAAAATCTGTAAAGAGAAGAGTGGTCCTCCTAGCACATGGGGACCTTGTAATGAGGTGGACTCTAATGTTGAGTCTGTTCTCGGACAACCAACCATCCTGGTGTTTAGAACTCAGATGGTGATAATTCCTGGATGCAAAGCCTGGATGTTCCCCGGAGCTTCCTTTTCCAACACATTCACTAGGTCTTGGGTCAAAATTGTCCTTCAGATTCTGAGTCAGCTGAGCAGGCAGGAGAACCCATGGAGAGACACTGTATATTTTCAGTGGTTAAAGCTGACAAGTGATCTGTAAGGACACTCAACAGCAGCTCAAAACTGTAGAGGATGAATTTCTGGGGGCCCAAGGGAGATGATGCCTCTGAGCACAGTCAAAGCTCAGCTCCAGGAGCATTGTGTGGAGAGCTGACTGAAATACACGCTGTAGGAATGGCTGAGTCCTATGAAAACAGCCACTTGCCAATCTAAAATTAAAACTGCCCTCTTTACCCAGTCCAGAAAGCCAACCAGATTGATTTCCAAAATGAAAGACCTTAAAATCACCACCTAAGAAAGAGAGATAGGATCCAGACATCACAGGTTCCCTGTGTCCATGACTTGCCTTACTCCTGACTTTTGACACATAATGTTTAGGTTTAAAATCCTTATGAAGAATAGAGTGTATATGCTTTAAGGAAAAGCAAAGCACAATAGGGAAGATCTGAGCAAGCCGTGTGCTGGTTCACAGATGGTCTTGAAACCAGAGGGTAATTCTAGGAATTCAGATGAGCTGGTGGTGGTTAAATAGAAAAGAATGCAGCAAGCTGTCTCCCTGAGGCCTGCCAGCAGCTGAACTGTCTTGATCAATAAGAGGCCAGTCTTTGTGCACCTGAGAAAGCCATGCAGGCATCCAGGCCAGGGTGATGAGCACAGGCATGGCAGGAGAACAGAGCAGAGAAGACTGTGATATGAAAAATTAGCCTGGGCCTGGAACCAGACCTCTCCATTGCAGAGTCAGTGCCTGGGTGGCACCTGGCACACAGAAGAGGCACTGGGTGATAGTGGGCTAGCAAGACCTGGGGAATGCTGATATGAAAAAACATGTCTGCATCTGTCTTGGAAGCCTCTATTTTTTCTACTCACTTGCAGCTGATAATGAAGAATAAGAAAAAGTGAAATTTGCTCATTGAAATTTTCTGCACAGAGAAGCTAGATTACCGATAAGGTACACGGTACATGTTTGCTGAATGAATGAATGAACAAAAAAAAAAAAAAACAAGGGACAAATGAATCAGTGAACAAAGTGTTTGTGAGTGGATCATGTTCATCTTACATCTAATGAAAAGGAAATAATACTAGCCTTGGAATCAGAGTCAGAGTTCTTATTTAATTTATTCCTTCCACAAGTATGTCTTGAGCACCGAGGCTGTTTGCTGGGCTCTCTGACTCTTCCATGACATGACAGAATGTGGAGCTATGGCACACACATACCAAGTTCCTTTTTACAGACAGGAGGAAGACACCCAATAACAAAAGTCAATAGTAGTCCAGCTACCACAGTGGTATTCAGAATTGGGTGGAGGGTACTTATTTCAATCAGCCTTTTCCTGCAGTGACTAAAAGACTTGGCAAGAACAATTTTAGAGAGGAAAAATTTGTTTGGTGCTCTTGGGTTCAGAGGTCTCTGTTCAGAGACAGCTGACTCCATTGTTCTGGGCCAGAGGTGAGAAAGAGCATCATGACATTAGGAAGGATGAGGCAGAGGAAAGCAGCTCAGGACATCACACCAGGAAGCAGAGGAAGAGACTAAGCTCCGCTCACAAATATAAACTCCAAAGGCACCACCTCAATGACCCAGCTCCTGCAGCCACACCTACCTGCCTACAGTCATCACCTAGTTAATCCCTAGCAGGGAATCAATGCACTGATTAGATCGAGGGTCTCACAACCGTCATTTTACCTCTAAATTTTCTTGCCTGTCTCACCCATGAGTTTTAAGGGGACACCTAATATTCATAGAGGAAGGTCAGGGAAGGACTCCCTGAAGATGGGGCACCTGAACAGAACTCTACAAACCAAGAAGCAGAATAAAGGCCTGGTTTGAGTACCCTAGGCAGGAGGCACAAGACATGCAAAGATTCCAAGGCAAGAATGAGCACAGTCAGCCAAAGTAGAGAAACAAGAAGGCACCCTGTGAGTGGGGCAGGCATGGGAAGGAGAGAGGATATAACGTAAGAGTGGCAGGTGAGCTTCCTTTACCCAGTTATGGCCGTGGGTAGTGAAAATAGCAGCTCATGTCTACTGGGAATTTACAATGTGCCAATCATATCTGGACTCTCTCACTTTATCATCACAACTTAGGAAGATGGGTCGGGTGAGTCAAAGTATTTAAGATCCAGTAAATCACAGACACCAAACAACCCCAACCAACTTCTGGCCAACTAGTGCAGATCAGCTTGATGTTGGGTACCATTATTACTCCCATTGAATAGGCAAAGGAAGTGGGCTCAGAGATATGGGGGTCATCACGTCTAAATAATACATCTAGCCATTTACCATGAACTGTACATTAAGAGTGTCAAGTAATCTACCTTAAGAGGTCTTCAGAGAGACTCAGTAAATTCTTTATATAAAGTGAAAACTGCTAATTTGTGGGTGTTCTACCATACCATGGGAGAAAGAACACTAAGCTAGGTGTGTAAGATCATAGAACTACTCCTGGTACAGGCACTGACTAGCCACGAGACTTTAAGGAAATTGCTTTGTGTCTCTGAAACTCAAAACATTTTAGCTATGGGTGGTGCATGGGGTACCAATGGAATCTAGTGGGTGGAAAGCATGGAGGCTGCTAATTGTCCTACAACCCAAAGGAAAGTCTCCTCTACAAAAATTTATGAGTACTGGATTTGAGAGAAAAACCTGCTAGAGAGACCTGGGAGATAAGAAACACTGTGATGTTAGGGCGTGGTGGGGACAACAGCAAACAACAGTGTACACCCACTAACTAAGGGCATTTCATGTAAAAATAATTCATAAACTTATGTGAACAAAAGACAGAACATATCGACAGGCCAGTGTCAGCCTGCTTGTGGCCTTTACCAGACCTGGTTACCCATAATTTTCTTTTTATAGAAAAGAAAGGATGAGTCTCTAGTGGTGCAGAGGTGTGTGTATATGCACACACACACATTTGTGCTCATATGTGTGCAGTGGCAAGAAGATGTATTTTTAGTGTTTTCAGAAAGTGAGGCTCTTTATGCCTCTTAGAATCTAGCCTTGGCTCTTTCTCTTTTCCTTGGCTTTGCAATTTTTCCCTTGTCCATTAGACCACCCCCTTCCTCTTGCTTCAGCTTTAGCAAGATGAAGTCCAGCTGCCCCACTCCACCCATAAGAGAAACTTCTGCTTGAAGTTTTGATCCCTTCCTGCTGCCTCAAGTCCTGGGAAAGAGGCACCCTTGTTCATCTTACTCCTTCAGCCTTTGGAGACAGACAGGCTAACAGAGACAGGTTGGCCCCATGTTTATGATGTGTTCACATAATTATTTACGATTTGTTTATCCATTCAGTGTGCAGCAATTATGGCCTATGGCTTTCAGCTCCGAGTCACATGAGCAGATTGGGAGGGGGTAAGTTGGCAGTGTTGAGCTCTATCCTTGTGTTGAGCCTCTTCCCTCAAAGCAAATGCAGTAGCCATCCCAGATGCTCAGGCACTGTGGCATTTCACAAAGACGCCAATGACACCATTGGCCTCAGGGTTGAGAGAATGCCCACAGCAGATGAGAAGCTGAAGAATTCAGGACAGTGCAGTTCTCTGATTGCCAGACTCAGAGGAAGAACAGGAGAGCTGGGGACACTAAGTTACAGATGCTGGACAGGAGTCATAGCCATGGTTTCTGATATAGGCAGACTAAAGGCTGATGGGCAAAGCTCCCAAGATCCTATGAGCATCAGGACATGCTGCTGAAGGCTCAGCACTGCCCCCAGGTAAGTACACTTGGCAGCCACATGACATAGACCCTTGAAAACCCTGCCCCCTAAAATGACAGGGCCAATGGAATAGTAGGGTAGGACATTCCACCTAAATCCTGCCTAGGTGTCAGAGCATGAGCAAAAACAGCTGGAACCTCAGTGTGGCCAGACATAAAACATGCATAATGGTAACCAAGTGAGTGTGTCAGAAGCCCTTCATTTAGAGCAAGTCCAGTGGGTACTGGGCAGTGCTGATGACCCTGGAGCCTTGGGCTGTTGGGTCAGCTCTTAAGGCTTCCAAAGAACAGCCGCAAGTTGCCAACACACACCTGGGGTGATCTTCCTGGGGAAGAATTCCTAGCTACAATAAAAATTTTTAATTTTCTTAAAATGCAGTGAAAACATCCCTGTGCCTGCACCATGGCTACACTGAGAGCTTGTCTTCTTTCCTCCCACTGCTCCATGTTACGCCAACATCACTCTCTCATATGTCAAGGGGAGACATCAATGTGAATTACAGAAATGCAAGTAGTAGCATAACAGTCCCTGTAAGATAAGTATGGCCTGAGGCCCTAGGAACAGGAGTACAAGTGCCTACAAAATGTAAGACTCTTGGCCCTGGGTAGTTTCAGCTTGGATGGAGGTTGAACTTGAACTTGAGCCTAATAGGCTAAAGTGAAACTGGTAAGATCTTACGTAGTCTTAAATGCAAAAGGGGGATGAGGGCAAGGGGTTAGTTCCAGGAGCTGAGGAAAATGGAGCATTTACATGGACTCACTCACTCCCCAGACAGAAGGGGAAGCAAGATGTAGAACAAGGGTAGTCAGAACATTAGAGTTTCTACAAAGAGCTGTCTTTTTTTCTGGCAGATTGAAGAAGGTGGTGGAAGAAATGACATCTGGATAGTTTTCATGCAATCAACATTATTCAAATACTTTTACTAAATGATCAAGAAGTTGTACCTTTAATTTATATCTGTACTGAAGAGAGGAAATAGTTATAAAGAATATTAAAAGAATCTCCATTTACTAGGACCCAGAGGCCCAGGAAAATAGTAAGCACCCAATAACTAAAAAATCAAAGAAAGAAAGAGAAGAAATCCACCAATGATAGTACTTACCAGGTACGATTTTATTAGTACTTCTATTTAGTTTTCACCACTGAGGTCTCTGCTCTGCCTTCTACTTGAACTTATTCAAACCAAACCAATATAATCTAAAAGAGATATTGTCCCTCCATAAAACAATTTATTCACTGAGAAATATTGGAGAGAGTAATCTTAAGAAGGATCTGAACCTGGAAAAGACCTCAGTAGGTTACAGAATCTTAGTCCCTGCCTCCTGACTATATCCCTAGAGGGATGACCAGGCTCAAGGCCACCACCAGACAGAAAGAAGCAAACAGGAAACATGAGTTCCAATAGTCTATCTGTTACAGAGGGGTTAACCACACAGACAAAAGTGCACACACCAAGGGGTAAAAATTATACACTGTAACAATTTATATACAATTGTCTACAACCAATAACTCTAGATTTAAGCATGAATGAATGAATGAAATCTTTAGAGGTGTTTTTTTTTTGTGATACCTCTAGAAAAATAGCAATTCAGTTTAAGCATTTATTTGGTACCTCTTTTTGCAATCAACCTATTTGATGTCCCTCAGTTGCAGAGGAGAATACTTAGTGTCCCTGTTCTCTATAATTTATCAGAGGTAGGTGGATACAGGTTTTATGGCACCTCGAGCGTATGGAGTCTTTGAGACCCTCTCAAAGTAATATATGCAAAACTGCTTTGGAAGAAGCAGGTGGAAATTAGGGGCTCTAAAGCTTAAGTTCATTTGCTTCTTGGTAAATCTATTGCTACTATATAGAACGTGTTCCTTTAGGCCTCAGGGACTTGAGAAAACAGACCAGGTTCAGGCCCTTTCTTTTCCTCTGCCCACCAGCCCATGGGCCCATGGCATTGTGTGAATCTGGCTTCTTATCTATACACCTCCCAGAACAGGAAGCTCCCTCTGTTGCCAGAACATTCCATCATTCCATTAGCATCCTGATGAGACAGGCTTGGAGGGGTGAGGGCTTGTTTTAATTCTTCCATTTATTCACTAAATAATTAAATAAGCAGACAAATAAAGAAAAGAAAAAATATTTACACAGCACGCTGAGTTAAACACTGCACTGTGTCACAGGAATGATACAAAGATAACGAATACAGCAAGCATCAGTTTTCTATTGCTTTGTAATAAATCACCCCAATTCTAGCGGTTTTGAAAAAACAAGTATGTATTATCTCAAACAAGGGGCTGACCAGGCTGCTTTCTCATCTGAAGACCCTTCTAGGGAGGAATCCACATCCAAGCTCATACAAGCATTGGCAGAATTCATTTCCTTGTGCCTAGGAGTGAGGCCGGCTTCTAAGGGGTTTCTGTCCTCAGTGCCCTGCCTCTCTGCACGTTCCATAGGCAGTTGACAATGTGGTTTCTTCCATCTGCAAGGCCAGTGGGAGAACTTCTCTCTCCCGTTTGCTAGGACCTTCTTATGCAATGAAACTTTGTCACAAGAGTGATATCATGGAGCACCTTTACCAGATAACAAACCTCATCAAGAGAGTGTCATCCCAACACCTTTGCTATATTGTGTTGGTTAAAAGCAAGTAAGTCACAGGTCCTGCTTATATTCCAAAGGGTGGGCTTGGGGTAATAGAGTGTGTTTCCCACTATTTATTTGAAACTTTATGGAGCTCTCATTTTAGTATTTTGTTTCAGATTACTGGAACCCACTCTAACTCTAAATATTTAGAAAATTCTTCTGACTATATTATATTAAAATTTCGTCTGCCTAATCAAAGAGAACTGCCACTTAAATAATTGATATTACTCTCCATATATGTATCTATATAATATATAAGATCTATATTATATAGAGATCAATCTATATATATAGAGAGAGGTAGATCTGTCTGTATAATATATATGGATCTATGTATATAAATACACACACACACACACACACACACACACACACACACATACACACACACAGATAAGATGTCCCCCAAACGTTCATAGGTAAATGACTGGATTATAAGAGGTTTAATCTGATCATTGCATTAATCCTCTATAGGAATTAACTGGGTGTAACTGTAGGCAGGCAGGGTGTAGCTGGAGGAGGTGGGCTCCTGGCAGAGAGACTTTGGGATATATATTTTGACCCTGAAGAGTGGAGCTCTCTCTTTCTGCTTCCTGGTGCCATGTCCTGACTTGCTTTTCTCTGCCACACCCTTCCATAGTGATGTTCTGCCTCACCTTGACCCCCAAGGGTGAAGCCAGCCAGCTATGGACTGAGACCTCTGGAATAAGTAAACTTTTCCTCCTTGAGGTTCTTGTAGTCAGAGGTCTATTGTTCACAGAGGCAAAAATGCTGACTAAAACACATATCTCTGATGCATCCCAAAGATAGTTTTTAAGTTTTGAAGCACAGTAATAAGATGCATTCCTGTACTACGTTCCAGTTTGCACCAGACCATTATGAGTCCTGTTCTCTCTCCCTGTGTACTGCCTCCTTTCCATTTCCTGTCTCCCAGAGGTAACCCCTTTTAGTTACAATAATTTCTTGCTTTTTATGATAATTTTGTCCCACATATATTTAACTAAAAAGCTAAAATAATTGTGTATTTTTGCTGATTTCTGAACTGTATAAAAATGGCATGATACATTACAAAGTTTTCTACAATTAGCTTCTTCCATGCAATATCGTATTTTTGAGATTGAGCTCTACTTACTTTTGTTGTGTCCTAGTCTAGAAAGGTCATATTGCTAAGAATATGTTTTTTAGGTTGACAATGTTTTTCTTAGATCTTTGAAGATGTTAATATTTTGAGTATCAGTTCCATTGTTCCTGCATTGAGTTTTTTAACAGTCCGATTTTTCAACTCTTTGAATTAATCTTTTCTTCTTTTTTTCTGATTCTCTGTTTTTTTAATTTGTTCTAATTAGTTATACAGGATAGTAGAATGCATTTTGACATATCATCCATAAATGGAGTATAACTTCTTATTCTCCTGGTTGTACATGATGTAGGATTATAATGTGATCCTTCATTATATTATCATGTAATCATATATGCAAATAGGATAGCAATATCCTGATTCATTCCATTGTCCTTTCTACTCCATATCCTCTTCCCTCCTTTCACTCCCCTCTGTCTAATTACTATATTTCTATTCTTCCCTTCCCCCCACCTTATTGTATGTTAGAATCCACATATCAGAGAAACATTCAACCTTTGGCTTATTGGGATTGGCTTACTTCACTTAGTATGATAGTCTCCAGATCCATCTATTTACCAGCAAATGTCATTCTTTGGGACTGAGTAGTATTCCCTTGTGTATATATACCACATTTTCTTTATCCATTCATGTTAGAGGGCACCTAGGTTGGGTCCATAGTTTAGCTATTGTGAATTGAGCTGCTATAAACATTGATGTGGCTGCGTCACTGTAGTATGCTGATATTAAGTCCTTTGGGTATAAGCCAAGGCTTGGGATAACTGGGTCAAATGGTGGTATACATTGTATTTCCTAAGTGTTCACTGTTATTCACTAATCAGCTCTAGAAAATCCTTAGTCATTTTCTCTTAAAAGACTGGCTCTCCCTCAGTGTCTCCATCTCCCCCTTCTTATAATTTCTGGGTGTTAGACCCTCATTACATCTGCACATCTCTTAACATGCTTTCCTGTCTCTTCTTGTTGCATTAAGGGTGATTTATTCCACACATCTTCCTGTTCACCCAATTTAAATCTAAAATACATGGAACATTTCATTATAACAACTTCATTTTCCATTTTTATGTTCTATTCTAATCTTTTCTTAAAAATTTTTTAGGTGTTGTTAAACATTTATTTTATTTATTTACATGTGGTGCTAAGAATCAAACCCAGTGTGTCACTCATGCCAGGAAAGAGTACTACCTGAGCCCCAGCCCCCTATTCTGATCTCTTTCTATCTGCCTGGTCATTCGCAGTCTTTGTGTGCCTGATTACTTCCACTTGTTTGTTTGAGGGAATCCCAGTAAAGAGAACTGGATTGGCATGGGCTGCGGATGATGAGGTTTGATTCTGCTTTGGAGCCTGTTTTAGTATCTCCTTTTCCTTTAAGAACTTTAGATGTCTTCTGATTAATTTTCTCCACCCCATTGTTTTTACATATCCCAAACATAAAGTAAGGCATGTCTCCCTGTGAGTTATGATGAGCACTAATAATAACCCCTTATGAAAATAAGATTCCAGAGCTCCTTCCATCCGTCTTCTGCCTTGATGCAGAATGTGTCATGTTAGTGGTCACCATGCAAGTGGCACGAACTTCTGATCTCAATTATCTACAAAATTATGCTCAAATTTGCCTATAATTGTCCATGGGCAAGGCTGAACTCAAGGACAGATTGATGGCCCACTGCTCTTCGCCCCAACCCATTAGGCAGGGTTCACATGACCATCCCACACTGCGTCTCTGATCTTTCACAGAAACCCAAGGGACACGTTCCTCAGCCCTCGTTCCATGAAAGATCGTGACTTCAGGCTTCAACTGAGGAGTGATTATTGTGGATTGAAAAGGTTTTTTTATTCTTCTCCCCAAACATCACCATGTTGACTCTGTTATTAAGCAAATTTCCTACTCTGGAATTTCAGAATGTCATTAGAACAAGGGACTGTGGGTGTTTTGCTGGAAATAGGGATGAGAGAAGGGAGTATTTACACACAGCCTACATTTTTCCTTGGCCTCTTAAAACAGGGCAGAGCTGAGGTTCCTCTCACCTAGCTGCAAATGACTTCCATGTCTCTTGGGCCAGAAGGAAGGACGGCAAGTTCATAGGCGATCTTGAATGCTCCTTACTAAGCTGTATTCATCAGCCAGCATTGTTCAGAGAGAACCAACAAAACATGCACAGAGACATAGGAAAGAAGAGAAATTGACTCACGTGACTGAGGCAGCAGAGAGATCCCAGGTCAGGCTGCCTGCTTGTGCAGCCTTGGGACACTGGCAGACTCTCACGGCACATATGAAGTCCCCCAAAACAGGGTCACCAACAGTGTAGCTCTTGGTTTGAGGCTGAAAGCCTGAGAACCTTGGGGGAGAGGCTGCTGGAAGAGTCTTGCAGTCCAGTGGCTGGGGAGCCTGGACCCCTGATGTCACATGGGAGGTGAGGGTGCCCCACTTGGTGGTCTCCAGGTCCTGGTCACCAAGGTGATGCTCACCCTAACGAGGGCAGGGTTTCCCACCCAGTCCACCCTGACTCATGGGCTAAACTTTTCCTGAAAGTACTCCCAGACACACCCCAAATAATACACTATCTAGGTATTTCTTCATTTAGCTAAATCAACACCTAAAATTAGACACCACACAAGCTTTGCTTTCAGTCAGTAAAGAATTCCATACTTAGTCCTTCTTTCTGAATCCCAAAAAACAGCTGTTTGAAAAAAAAAAAAAACTTGTACGTTTTTTTTTGAGACACAGCTTCCTGTAAAAGAAGCACTTCCCATATTTTATTTTATGTTTACAACAGTGCTGTGGAATAGATAATATTAATATTTCCATCTTATGGACGCAGCACTTGAGGCTCCAAAGGGTTAACATTTTTGCCCAGGGTCACATAACTAGAAAATTGTAGAGCCAGGGTTTTTGAAGTTGGATGCTTCCTTGTTTTATGTCCCTTTCCTTCCCAATAACTCTGTGAAGTGTGTGTTATTCCTATTGTACAGTGAGGAAGCCAAAGAACAGAGCAGTTAGGTAACTTGGGAAATACCACACAGCTTGTGTCAGAGCCAGGGCAGAACCAGGCCTACGTGGAGAAAAGACACTTTGAACCACAAGCTATGTTACTGAATGTCTCTACCCACTGATAAAACAAGTAGACATCTTAATGTCTGTTAATGCATCTCGTTTCCTTTATTATCCAATATAGTCATCGAATGCTAATCAATTTCTGTCACTACCTGCCTCCCCAATCAAATCCCATATCAATATTAAGTAAACATATCCTTTGTGATAATGTTAGTATAGAGGAGAAATAATTAAGTAGTGATCTAGTTTGGAAACCGAGAGGAACAATGAATGGAGATATTTACCAGTGTTGTGTCACTGGAGAACCTTTTTGACATACACTTGTGGCCTGTTTTGCCTGCCTTTGTGTGTTGAAGAAGGACGCATCTTTTGCATAAGGTCGTGACTATTGCATAGAACAGAGCTTCTTAACCCCAGCATTAATGATTTCTTGGATCAGACAATGCTTTGTTATCTAGGGATGTTCTGTGTATTGCAGGACATTGAGCATCTTCTCTGATCTCTATGCACTAGATCCTAATTGCATTTTACATTCCCCAATTGTGGCATAAAAAGTGTCCCCAGACATTACCAAATGTCCCTGGAGTGGGGGGGGGCCAAAACCACCCCCACTTGAGATCACATATCTAAGGAATCTCTGAAAGCAAAGAAAATCATCACTCTGCCTCTGAAATCAAACCTGCCTGACTGAGAGACCCCAGGAGGCTTCTTAGGTTGGAGGGAGAGGCTATCCTGAACTAGGACTGAGGCAGGGCCCGGGCAATGCCCTCGTTTTAGCAAGAGAAGGAAAACGTGGGAACTGAGGGTGCAGCCAGAGAGGACTGGCTTGTTTTGCAGATTCAGCTTCAGAGAACTTGAGAACGTGTGTGTTGAACAAATGCTTAGTGATATGGGGCTGCCACTCCCATTCCTAGAACATCCCACTCCCAGATCACTTAATCCTCATGGTGACCCAGTGGTGCCTCATGGTGACCCCGTGGGGCAGGTGCACATTATTTCCACTGCACAGAAAGGAAAGGAATGCCGAGGAGGTTGAAAGACCTGCCGAGGTTAGAAAAGGAGGTAGCTGGACTAAGAGCAGGGTGCAGGCACAGAAGGGCATATCCTTTCCAGCCCACTCTGGGGGCATAGGGGAACCTTCTAGAAATGACATGGAAACACTGATATAAAACTATCCTTTTACTAACTTGGTCAAATACATGCACCCCTACCGTGGTCAGACACCATGTTATCCACCAAGGATACAAACATAAATAAACCTAATCCCAGCCTTAAAGAGCCCAGATTATGGCAGGAAAAAAGCTATACACAAAACACCTTCCAATACAATAGGCCACACCCAGTGATAGCTATATCTGTGCAGAGGGTGCCGTGGGAGCATAGAGTGGAGCTGAGGGGAGACGTGGGAAGGCTGGGAGGGGCCTCAGGGCAAGCTTACTGGAAGAGGTGGCCTGTGAGCGGAGTCCAAGGATGTCACTGAGGTTTGGCCAAGGAAATGGCTGGGACTTCAGCATTTACCATTAAGAATCAACTGCTACAAATTGCAGTTTTAATCTAACAAGCAAAAATGTACTGAATTTTTTCATTAAAAGAAACAAAAAAAGTATCATGGGTGGAGAGAGCCCAGCCCACTTGGCTGGCCCAAGGGGTGTCACCTGTCAGGGAAGATTGAGCAGGAGGACCTGCTGCCATTTGAATTAGTCAAGATTCTCCAGAGAAACAGACGTGACAGGAGAGGTGGGGTGGGGTGGGGTGGGAGGGGGAGGTTTTAAGGAATAGCTGTAGTGTGGCTGTAGTGTGGCCGTAGCGTAGGCCAATGGGGGAGATTCTGGAGAGTCAATGTTGCTGCCCTGAGTCCACAAGAAGGTCAGCAACAAAGACTCAGGCCAAGCTTCTGAAATGCTGTCTCAAGGTCAAATATCTTCTCCCCAAGACAGTCTTTGTCTTGATTTTTGTTTGTTTGTTTTTGGTGGATTTCACCCAGGAATCTCCTGTGTGCTAAGCAAGTGCCCTATCACTGAGCTGTATCCCTGAACTCAGTCTTTGTTCTTAGGACCATCATTGGATTGAATGAGGCCATGCATATCACATCCTAGCCAAGCTGACACATACAATTAACAATCATCAGCTGGGTGTGGTGGCACACGCCTGCCATCTCAATGATTCAAAAGACAGAGACAGGAGGAGAGCAAGTTTGAGGCCAGCCTCAGTTACTTAGTGAGACTCTCAGCAATTCAGTGAGACCCTGTCTCAAAATAAATTTTTAAATGACCTGGGGATGTAGCTCAGTGATACACGGGAACCCCTGGGTTGAATCCCCAGAAAATTCTTAAAAAATTTAACAATTATTCTATCACGGTTGGTCATGTATTAATCTTTCCCAGAAAGGATTATAATTTTCCATCTGGAAACCTACTGAATTTGGGAAGGCAGAGTCTCTACAGCCTGATGTGCTATGGGCTCCAGACCCTTGGAGGAAGTTGTGGCTTGGGATGGGGAAGGAAACACATTAGCTCATATTTAGTTGAATATTTTAATACCATGGATAGTCATAAATCCCGACATAACCTAGCTCCAAAGCAGATCGCTGAAAGAGACTGAGTAGTTCTTAAGGGCTGGTAATTAAAAATCTATTTTATATCTACAAAAGGACCTTGCTTTCTGATGGACCCCAAGATGAATCTTTTCATGAAATAATAAATTCAGTAGTTTTCTTTGTCCAGTTGGAGGAAACCTTCCTATGTGTCTAATATCAAACCCCAAGTTCCATGGCCTTTAGCTGTGCTGGGGCATGGACGTGCTTCTTCTTTGTTCATCTCTGTGTTAATTTTCTTAGCTTATAAAGAGAGGAAATAACTCCATTCAGGTCTGATAAAGCGGTTCCTGAGCAGGCATATGGACATTCAAGCACAACACGGCAGTTATTGGCATGGAGGGAAAAACTCCACAAACATAATGGGTTGGTATTGCTAGAACTATTATTTCTATGTTTGAACATTGAAACTGCCCAGGGAAGAAGCTCCCAGGAGGGGTCTATCAAATAGTCTCCCTTTAATTTTTTTTAATCTCTTTATTGGGAAAAAATAATTCATTTCTAAGGAACAGATTAGATTCCTAACCAAGAATCTTTAATCAAGAATCATTTCATTTGCTGCAGAATCTATACCTTTCAACGAGGAGTTCATACATAGAATCCACCCACAAATCTAAGCTGAATTAGTAGGAGGAGAGAAGGGGGGTGGTTATCCAAAATTCACACTGACAGAAAAAAAGAGGGTGTAGAAGTCCATGAGAAAAGGCAGGCACATCCCAAGTGCGTTTGGTTTTTAAGGCAAGAGTGCTTCACTCTGGTTATGTAAAATGATAGAGGGAAGAGAGGAGAGGGCTGGGAGGACATGATACATTATTCAGGTCTAAGAGAGAATGATAAAAATGTCAAAGCAGCCCTGTCACGGAATCTTTGCACCAGCTGAAAAAATTCAGGCTAGAAGCTGATTCAGCGTCTTTGCCTCTGATTAAAACCAATTGCAAGTACACAGACGGGAAGAAGGAAGAGAAGAAACCTCAGGAGTTCCTTGGAAATGATAGATCAAATGATGGGCCACAGCTGCCATGTCAGGGTGAAATGGAATTACAGATATTAACCATGGGCAGAGGGTCCGCCAGCCCATGCAAATGGTAGCGCTTACAATCAAGAACTAGGTCTGGCTGTAACTTCATTAACTCCGGGCGTGCCTGCTTCTCCACTGTGAGCATGCCAGCTCTTTTCCCAGGAGCATCCCTTACCCTCATTGCATCTTTGATCGGCATATTTCTTTCCCAGGTGCCAAACAAGAGCTGTACCTGCCACACCAATGTCCACCATCCGTACTTGCTGACACTACAGTTCAGACAGCAAAATGTAAGAACCCCTCCCACATCACCCGGACATAAAAACAATTTTTCATATCTATTTGGAACAGATCAAGAGACAGACATACATGTGAGGCAATGTAAAGCCTGGGCCGTGTCTGGGCTGTCTGGATTCAAGGACAGGCCCGCCACGAGAAAGCAGCTGCTCAACATGTCTCAGCCTTCCTTATCTCTCACATGGAGAGGATTACAGGGTTCGTTCTAAGGATTCAACAAGTCCCCACATGTAGAGGATTGGGGACATGTCTGGTAAAGAGTAAGTGCTTCAGAAATGTTAGTTCTTATTAAGATTGTGCTTACAGGAGACATTTGCCACCCACTAAGGGAATAAATGTATGAATTGGGTGCTTAGGAGAAACATCAGGCAGGCTACGGGCCACTCACATGCACCTACTTACAGCAGGCTCTGTCCATTTATAAGCACAGATGGAATGATGTGGACAGGGACTGCTGACCATGGTCTCTTCCAATTTGTCTACAAGCCCCTAGTGTTCATTTCTATGTAGTAATGGTGTGTGGAATTATAGAATTTTGCCACCATCAGGTAATAAAGTTGTTTCAACCGCCCATTCACAAATACCACGCATGAAGAGGCACAAAAGAACCAGAGAACACTTTAATAAAGCCTTCCCGACATTGACCACTGTTATTATGGCAGTGTTGTGGTTTGCTTCTTAAGTGTCCCCTGAAGTTCACGTGTTGAAGGCCAGGTCCCCATTGCAACAGTGTTCCGAGGTGGGCCTTTGGGAAGTCATTGGGTTGTGAGGACTTTGACTTCATCAATGGATTAATCCACTCTCTAGGCTATTAGGAAGTGGTACAGCATTTAGGAAGTGGAGCCTAGTTGAAGGAAGGAAATGGGGATGTACTCTGAAGAGTACATCCTTGCTTTCTCTTGCTGCTTCTTGGCGACCATGAGATGAGCAACTTCTTCACCATGCACACGTCCCTCCATGATTTTCTGTTTCCCCACAGACAATGGGGCCAAGTGACCATGGACGGAAACCACTGAAACCACTATGAGCCAAAATAAATCTTTCTTTCTCCTCAAATAGTTTATCTTTGTTGTTTTGTCACAGTAATGGAAAACTGACTAGCACAGGGAAGGAAAAGGTTTACTTTAAGCTGCTAAAACATTCTGCTCTCTGGTGAATGATAGCATCATGGACAGAGATGCAATAAGGCAACACAGCATAATGTGCTGCTTATGGGTTTAGAACCTTACGAAAAGGAGGTGAGAGGCAACGGAGCCAGACAAAGGGATCTATGTGTGGGAGGGTGAATATGCACATCCTCAACCCTATTCTCCCTCCTCCAGGTGAAATGTCCCATATTCCATATCCCTGCATGTCCCTCATTGCCAAAGAATTATATAACCAGACAACCAGGAAAAGGAAACTGCTTCAGTGGCAAACCAATGCTCCACAGGGATCCGATGATTTCTTATCACTTCCTCCTTGCATGGCTCAGCCATGGCAGGTGCCCCAGTGGGGACAGCCAGGTCTGAGAGCTGCCCTGATTGTCCCCACAGTTGCATCACCTGCAAACCCACACTGAAGTCCTTCTGCAGAACAATAAAATGCTAACTCCCTCCTTGGCTTCCTGACCTGCTGTTTTCCCTGGCTGTCTCCAGAGCCAGCGGGAGGGGAATATCATTCTTAAACTATGCAGAATAATGTCACTTGAGAGTGAGGCAAACTGTTTCCACACAGGTCTTTGTGTCCTTACTAAGATTTTGTTGCTAAGGGCACACCAGAGAGCCCCCATATGGGTGAAGGATCTGATGGAGGCCAGGTATGTTTCTTTTGTTTTATTTGGGTTCTAACCAATTTATTGGCCAGTCAGTGACATGGGAGCTTCAGGGACATTTCTGTAACAGATTCCGCCTCCATCACACCTTGGCTATCCTTTGCCTAAACATTTCCTCTGCAGAAGGACAGCCTGTTGGGGTTGATTCTTTTTTAAGTGTTTCTATTAATGCCTATTAATGCACTATACATAATATTGGGTTTCGGGCTGATTCTTGAGCTCTGGTCTTCAGTCACGAGGATGGAGCCAGACTTCTTTCTTTATCTCTAGTGATCTCACCTTTGAATGAATTGGGTCATTGATGGCACTGAATCTTTCTTTCTGGTACTGTGAACTCATGTTGAACCCACCATGCAGGGATCTAAAGGAGGATGGGTTTTAAATGAGTCTCTTGTAGTTCTGGGCTTCCTGGATAAAAATTTAGTGTTGGAGTGAGTTTGGGTGAGAGGCAAAGGCAAGAATATGAATAATTTTACCGTAAGGCAGAACTGGGGTGGATACTACAAGAGAGGTTTGGGAAGTTGTAGGTAAAAGGGATCCCAGGAGTGAAAATGAGGCGAGAGAGGCCTGGGGTGTTTGCCGTGAGCAGTTGAGTCTAGTGGAGATGTAAGAAGGTCACAGGCTGTCATAGACTGCATCTGAAATGTCCCCAAAGGCTCATGTGTCTAAGGCCCGGTTTCCAGCTGGTGGTGCAATAGGGAGTTGGTGGGGGCTGGCTGGAAGAGGTGGGTCCCAGAGGCTATGCTGTGTCCCTGGACCCTCCTCTCTGTCTCTTTTTGCCTCCTAGCCTCCTGGGGTGGTCAGCTGTGCTCCTCTGTGTCCTTCCCACCATGAGGTTCTGCCTCACCCAGGCCCAGAACCATCAGAGCCAAGTGACCATGGACTGAAACATAAATCAAAATAAATCTTTCCTTCTTTGTTTTTCCCAGGAATTTTGTCACAGCAATGAAAAGCTGACCAACCCACAGGCCACCCCAAAGCACTCCCGTGGGGCACGCAGAGAACTTCGGGGAAAGGCTCTGATTGTCACTCTCTCAGGGTTTCAGGACTTGGCTTCTCTTGCATACCACAGTCAGTTGGGGGTTCTCTTCCCATGGGCTTGATACTCCAAGCCATACTGAAGCTCATAGACTGGTGTCTGACAGGGAGCCCATGTGTTTTCTAAAAATCTAAGCAGCATTGCTGGCCAGTGGGCAGTGCTTGAGCTATTTTCTTCTGGAAATTTACATACTGGAGTTCCTGGACGGGTGAGAGCATCACAAAGAGGTCCCTCTGGTTTTTCCTATCTTGCTAATATTCAAAACTGACAAAGTATGAAGTGACTAAAACTCTCTATTTGAATGGGTTCTCCTGGAAGTCAAAGAGCAGAAAAGACTTCAGAGGCCAAATAATTGCTCATTAGAAACTCCATGAAAGGGTCCTTGTGCCGAGTGGGCAATTGGAACAGCCTCCCACATTCCAAGTTCTGTGGGGCCCAGAAAACACTTATTCTGTAATCTGGGTGACAGGAATGAAAAGGAGTGGAGTGGAGACGTGAAAGGAGGAGTGAGCAGCGACAGGGGCCCTTGAGGAAGGATGGCGCGTAATGGAATAACGAACTGCTGTTGGAACGTTCTGGAAAGTACTCGCAAAATATTGGTCCACATGAATTCTAAATTCTAGGACTATGGATATCTTTGATTTAGTGGATATTGACATTTTGGTCACGAATGCTGTGAAAGATCAGGTTGGACTACCAACTTAAGTAGAAGGAGGAGGTTGGGGTCAGATTTAAAACAAATAAATGTGATCTCCAGCCAAGCACAGTGGCACACGCCTGTAATTCCAGCAGTTCAGGAGGCTGAGGCAGGAGGATTGTAAGTTCAAAGCCAGCCTCAGCAAAAGTGAGGTGCTAAGCAATTCAGTGAGAACCTGTGTTTAAATAAAATTCAGAATAGGACTGCAGATGTGGCTCAGTGGTTTGAGTGGCCCTGGGTTCAATCCCCAGTACCTCCTCACCCCCCCCCCCCGAAAAATGTATATCTCCAGTGATCTGAATTCTACATTGTGGTACCTCACTTCAGGATTCTTGCCACTCTGCTTATCGTGACTAAATGCAAATTTCTGTAAATGCAGGTGCAAGAGTTGGTGTCTTTGCCCACAAACCTCATTGGAGCATGGGTTTGGAATCATGTCAAGTGAAAAGAGTATCTGGAAGGAATCCACCTCTTCACCCCTAGCTGGCCATGTGACCCTTCACTTTGTAATGAAAACCAAACCAGTCAGATTAAAATTTCCAGTCCATTGCATGAGATCATTTCTGTGATAGTGCCTTGAAGTAAATAAAATTTACTGCGTCCTAGTAAGATATCATTATGCAAATCAAGGCATGATGCAAGGTTCCTGATACAGTGGTCTGGATATATACTAGGGCCTTTGTCATCTTTAAATACATGGTCTCTTACACGTGAATATGTTAGGATACATACATGCTGAGAATAGAAGACCTTCCAGCCCTCAAATATTGAAGGAACTACAGTGTAGTTCAGTAGAAATTAGAAGTAGATGACAAAGTAAACATAAAAAGGTTTTGAATTATGTTTTAAAGGTTTGGAAGTTGTTCTGGTGCTTTCACTGGACTGAAAACAGAGGCTGGTGGTAAGTCCTGACATGTATTACTCAGTATAGGTGAGGTTGTGCTGCAGTAACAATTCTGTCCTTCTGTGTATCAGTGCCTTCAAACAACAAGGATTGATTTCTCACTTATTTTACACATTCTTTGTACTGTGTCTGTAGGTTCTGTCCTGTATTGCTACATTACAGTAGAGTGCCCAGAGCAGCAGTCACCATCTGAAGCATGGCCCATCACTATGATAGGGAAGGAGAGCTCTGAATGGTTTCATGCCAGTACTTAAATACTTCACCATGGGAGTGTCACTCATCCCTTATACTTACAAGCACTGGCCAGTACTAATGACATGGTACCACCCCAGTTTGGAAGGCAGCAAAAAATGAAGTTTCACCATGTACCCAGAAAGTATAAAGCTATAAGTATCTGGTCAATAACACTAATGATAACCACATGATATGTCATTTTAGTTGAATAAAATTAATCCAGTCTATCTGGTGGAAAATATGCTAATGGCCAGAAAACCAAGACTGAGTCTACATTAACTTTTTCCAAGGACATTGAGACCACAAGGGGACTATTTAGTGCAGGTGTGTATGTGAGTTACAATGTCAGCATTGACATCATCTTTGCATGGAAACACACAAAAGCTCAAAATGAAGTGGTACTTGGAGTACATTCCTTGCCACTCTGCTTAGCATGACTGCATGCAAATTTCTGTAAATATGGTTTTTGTCTTCTGTTTGGTAGACTGATTGCTGGGGTTACATAAGTTCAGTAGAAATCATGAATGAAATTCTCCCAAGAAGCTTGGCCCTGTGAACAGGTAACTATGGGAGGTGATTTGAAATGCTCAAAAAAAAAAAAAAAGCCCCAATCTATCACAGGGGCATAGGGAAGACGTCTAACTATACTCGGTGTTTTATCAATTTTCTAGAGTTGAAAAAGTGATGACTAAGCACTTACCATCTGTGGATGTAGCACCCGTGGTGATGCCTACCTCACAGCACCTGTGCCCTTCAGGGGAGGCAGGGCTTCTTGGAGCACTCCAGTGCCCTGAATGGTCCCAAAGGTGTCTGCCACAAGCCTTCATCTACAGATTTCTCGAGACTGCATTTCTGTTGCAGCAGGTGCAGGAACCTTCCTGCTTCTGAAATGCTGGCCATCCATGCCATTTCTACCAGACCCCCCATCGCTGTCCTCCATTTGCACACATTGGCCTGGCCTGGGCTGCTGCTCTCTGAGTTTTGGAGGATCTCAGCACCCTCAGCCCTCCTCCTCCTCTGCCAGTGCTCACCACCCTTTTCTACTAGAGCCCTCAGCTGCCAGAATCTCCTGAGAAGTTTGGTGAGATAGAGAAGGATAACTCCATCTCTGTGTGAGGGGATAAGAGAGGGACCCCACAGCAGTGACACTTAGGAACAACTAGGAGTGTCCAGTTAAACTGTTCTATGAGGCCTTGGTCACCGTCCTCTTGCTCCCAACAACTCTGGAATGGATGACAGGGGACTGGGCCAGGTATCCACTGAATGTGAGTCACCGAGATGCCCTCAGAATCCCTCCTCACTCTGCTACCACTGTGTGTTGTTCCTTTATGTGACATGCACAACGTGCTCAGGACATTGATGGATGCCCAGTAGTTTCTGCAGAAGTGCTATGTCATTGTTGTTGTTACTTAATGTCCAGCACATTGCTTGAGAATGAGAAGCAGTTCTCTCTCTAAAGCTCCTTCTGTCCACTGCAACCAACTTCTGGAAGGCTCTTCCTAAAGATCACCGAAAAATCCCAAACGTGTCTGAGTCTCTCCATATGATTGCTACAACAATTCTGCTAGTCAGAAACCTTATTCTTCCACTGTATGTAGGAAACTAAAGCTCAGAGAGATTAAGTAAGTTCCTCAAGGTCACAGAGTTAGAAATGAGAGAGCCAGATCTGGTTTTGATCCATTTATACCATGAGTAGTGCGGAGAACAGTGATTCTCAACCACAGGTGATTTCAGTCCACCAGGGGACATCTGGAAATCTCTGGAGACATTTTCAGGTGTCACTATTTACTATTGGCATCTATCAGGTAGAGAGCAGAAATGCCACTGACCATCCTACAATGGATAGGATGGATAACCCTCCCATCCCCCAACAGAAAAGTATTGGGTCCAAAATGTCAGTTATGCTGAATTTAAGAAACCATGAGTTAGAGGGAAATAAGTCAGAGTATTGGGTCAAGATAATTAGGGGAGGTCAGGAAGGACAGGCTGAAAAGTTCTTTCATAATTAGGATTTGGGTAAATGTGGCAGAAGGCCGAGTAGAGAGCAGTGAGAACAAAGAAAGGGACAGCAATACAATGGGTGTTTACAGAAGAATAGAAGCCCAGGTGCAGGGGACAAGTGGCCATAGGCATTAGAAAGGTTCATGGGAGGCCTGGAATGCTGAGAATTTGAGTACAGAGAACCTGGGACAAAACCAAACACTACAGGATTCCAGAGCATGTCTTGGGGCTGCCAGCCCAGCTCACCAGGTGACATGAACACTTGTCCCCAAATCACTGATTTTGTTATTCACACATTTTGCATCAATGCAACTTCTGCATGGGCTTTAGCCCGTTTTAGCCCTATCCCATCACTTGAAGGAGGGAAAACTGGGGTTGAAGTCATGTGCCCATAGTTTCTGGCCAGTTAGTGACTGGGCTAGGACTGTAATCAAATCTTGGGATTAGATCCATTGCTCATCTCCACTAAACTCATGGTATGTAGAGTTTGGTCCCTGAGGTCCCAAAAGAACAGCCAATCTCATCTCTTTCCCATTTATCCTTCATGATCCTTCTTTAATTTGTGTCAAGATTGTTGGTAAGTCTTTATTTTCCCCATTCATAGTTGAAGCACCCAAAATGTGCAAGGTCAAATATTTTTTGCACAAGCCAAATAACATTTTTCTACTTAAAAAAGAAGCCTTGTTGAGGTAAGGGGGCAGGAATCAGTGGGAGGGCTTCAGTTTGGCCTTTGGAGACATTTTCCGTGAATCATGATTGAGCTCGACAGGTATTTCCCACTTCAGCTTTGCATGTGGGCTCAGCTATAATGAAGAATTGAGATTTGGCTAAGGAGGCAAGTAACATAATCCTAAAAAGAGCCCCAGGGATGGATTCAGTGAAGAACCAGCCTTTTTTGACCCACAGAATATTTCACACCTGAGAGCTTCATTTCGGAATTTTTAAAATTTATTTTTCCCAACTGGGCAAAGAAATTACATTCCCAAGTCCATGCCACTGCAACATAAAGGTAATTTATTTCCAAACAAAAGAATTAGGAAATGTGAACTTTAAGGCTTTAAGACTAACATTAACTCATCCACAGGAGACAGATGGTATTTAGTATTTTCAATGAAAAGTCTGTTAAATATGAAAACTTAATACATCTGGGATGAGTCATCAGGAGGAGTTAATTTGCTAAAATCTTAGCGTTTGCATTTCCTGATTAGATTTTTTTCATCTTTCAACCTAGCATCTATGATCCTAACAATTTTCCATTTAACACAAAAGAAATACTTCAAATTTTCCTTTATTTGCAATCTCACCTAGGGGTCATTCAAGGATATTGTCCTTAGACTTAGACTAAAATGTTGATGAAATAACTTTTATAAGACTTTAATCTGAATGTTTAATGAGAAGACATCAGGTCAGCGTGATATCATGTGTGTGTGTGTGTGTTTGTGTGCGTGCGCACACACTATTTACAAAAGACATTTAATATATACATATAGCAGGGCACAGTGATACATGCCTGTAATCCCAGCGGCTCAGGAAGCTGAGGCAGAAAGATCCCAAGTTCAAAGCCAGCCTCAGCAATGGTGAGGCACTAAGCAACTCAATGAGACCCTGTCTCTAAATAAAATGCAAAATAGGGCTGGGGATGTGGCTGATTGAACTCAGTGCCCCTGAGTTCAATCCCCAATACCACCTCTGAATATTAAGCACTTATATGAGCCCTACCTGCATTTTATTAAGTGCTTAATGGGAGTCCTACCTGCAACCTTTAGATTGGAGAGACAGGATTTTGTTCTTGTCTTTTTTCCCTTAATATTTCACTTTAGTGGCTTGATCTCTTATTAAATGTATGCGATAGAAATCCTCACCCTTCATTTAGTCTATTCAGTAGGTGCTTCTTCAATGTCTCATGATATGCATCCCTTGGTAATTCCTATGATATTTTTAAGCTGGGAGGTCCCATACATTACCAGAAAGAAAATTCATTATGAGAGATGTACAGAGAACTGTTGGCTCCAGACTGCTTTTTTCCGTGAGTCACCCACCACATTTCACATCATAAAATCCCATCTGCCTTGGGCTTCCCTCTTTCTTCCTCCCTCTGAAGGTTGCCTCAGTCCTCCCCTACCATCCTGATTTTGTCTTAGAAGAGTGGCTTGTAAGATCCTTCAGAGGAGATGTCCATTCAACCAACATTTCTCTTGCTAATATTTTTTGGAAATATAGAGGTGGTAGTGTCATCTCTCCCAACACCACCACCTCATCTTTGAAACTTTGATGCAGGAGTCAGACAATCAAGAGATCATTCTGATGACAAATAAGGCTGTTTAGGAAAGTGGACTGCAGGCATGGCTGCACCAAGCCTCTCAAGACTTCTCAGTTCTCAGATCAGGACTTGGAATCTGCTCTCAATGGAGTGTGAGAATCTGCAGAAAATAGTTCCTTACCCAGAGTCACTTCTTCATACCCACCAGGCCCCTATAATCAGAAAAGAGGAAGTCATTCCTATGGACAGCTTTTAGCAAGTGGGAAGAACTGGATTCCGACCTGCATGAGCTCAGTAGGGAAGAAAGACCAAAGGAGATAAAAGAACAAGTGGACTCAATCTCCAACATGTACCACCAGAAGAAGGAGAAGTCATACTCCATTTATGTATGATGTGTCAAAGTGCATTCTACTGTCATGTATAACTAATTATAACAAATTAAAAAGTTTACTCAAGGCACAAAGTGTGCCTTTTCTGGATGGGGTAGTGGAAATATTCTCTCTTTCTTAAAATCAAGAGTGGAGAATATCTCTCTATAACTCTCAAGATTTTGTTTCCTTAACCACTAGGTTGTAATTCGCCTCCTGGTGTGCCTGTCTCTCCTTTCTCCTCATACCAACCCCCACTCCATTCTGGGCACTCTCTGAATCAGGTGGATCATGTAACCTTTGCTTGAGGATCCAAAGTGGGTGAAAATGGTACATTAATTAAACACCCTAGACTTGAAATTCTTTCTCTATTCCACACTCCATCTCAAATTGTCACAGCCAAGATGCACCACGTAATTCATCAGAAGTCATGTACAAGTCCAAATAACAGCGGTATGACCCCAAATCCAATGGCATCCTAATAACAATGATTCAAACTTGAATTGGAACTGCCTCCCAATATTAACATCCCAGAGAGGAATTATAAAGTCCAAGATCCAAATCCTCCTTTAGACCATAATTCAAAGCAGTTAATGCCAACGTACTTAAAAACGACAAAAATTAGAGCCGGTGATATCTTCTCCACTTGCTGAAGCATTGCTTCGTCTCACACACCAGGGTTCTCATATTCCTCAAGAGAACATCAACAGGCTCTCACTGGAGTAGGGGTGGTTGATGTAGTCTCCTGGAGTTGGATTAATCAAACTGCAGCTTTAATCACAATAACCAAGATATGAAAATCACCGCAGTGTCTTTCAATAAAGTAATAAATAAAGAAAGTGTGACACACACACACACACACACACACACGTGGGGGAGGGATATTATTTAGCGCTTAAGCGAGAAGATAATCCTGCCATTTACAGCAACAGGAATGAAACTAGAAGACATTATTCTAAGTGAAATAAGCCAAAGAAAGAAAAACACTATGTGATCTCACATATATGTGGAATGAGAAAAGTCAGATTCATAGAAACAGAAAGTAGAAATGTGGTTACCAGACACGCTGGCCAAAGGGTACCATTTCAGTTACATAGGATGAAAGTTCTAGAGATCTAATTCATATTCATCGTGATAATGATAGTTAACAATACTATGTCTTACACTTGAAATTTGCTTAGAAAGTAGATCTTAAGAGTTCTTGCCACATACACATGAAATATAATTAAGTGAAGAGGCTGATGTGTTAGCTTGACTGTATTTCCAGTTCACTGGGTTTATACATGCATATCCAAACTCCCATTGTATACCTTAAGTAGATATAATTTTTATAATAATAAATAAAACTTAAATTAATTTTTAAAAGCAGTGTTCTTAAGTATCCCAAATTTTAAAATTTAAAAAGAATAGGAATGGAATTATCACAACCTATACCAATGGACTCTCAAAGCAGATACACAAATACATATGTACACAAATACATTAGTAAATACACATATTTCCCATAACCCAGTTCTTACTGAAATCTAGATAACATGTTACTATTTTCAAAGACAATGTATGTGGTAGGGGAGGGTTAGAGAGAATAAAAGGCAGAACAGTTTGGCTCACTTAAAAATCACTTGTAACTAACTTCTTGTATGCATTCCTCAATGCTAAGCACTTGATTCTCCAGCTTGGCTCACTCATGTGACACAAATCTGTCCAACACCATATAAAGTGTAAGTTTGAATACATAGTCAAAGCCTCAAGTAAAAGCTTCCAGCCTTCTTTAAGCCTAGAACACAGATGTGAGGATGGTGGAGGTGCAACGATATCTTGTGACTAGCTGAAAAAGAGGAGAAGTCTGGGTTCCTGAGGAACTTCAGGGTGACTGCATTAGACCTCATGTGCTTACTTATGGGTATCACATTATGTGAGAAAAGTCAGTCTTTATAGCTTCAAGAAACAGGATTTTTATAAATTTGTAGGTTAAAAATTCAAAGAAAAGAGTTTTAGCTTTACCATCATTCAGGTCAGTCTATGGGAGCCTATAACCCACAAGGGTTAGGAGATAGCTCCCATAGGCAGATCATTTCCCCTATCCTTGGTGGAAATGCCCACATGTTAGAGATGAATGACATCCTAGCCACCAGACCTCACTTGAAGTGTGCTTATTTCCCCAAAACTTTACCTCCTATTTTCTTTGAGCTCCCATTTCTACTTCCTCTCTAGCCTGTTCCCAGAAGTGCTATAAACTATTAGGCCCATTCCTTAGGCTCCTCAATCTTTCCCTTTATATGATAATTCTGGTATATTATTATGCTAATGTATGCTAAGTCTTGCCAAATACCACCTTCAGGAAGGAGAAAGTAGGGAAAAAAGAGCCTAGAGTAAAACTAATATGCCACCCAAGTGCAAAGTGTGGTCTCTGGCCCTTGGCTCCTCTACAACTTCTATCAGGAGCAAATCTTAAGGGGCTCACAGCTAATTGTACATTGTACATTCATCTATGATCGTGATACACCTTTGGATGTGACATGAGATGTATGACAAATGTGAAGTTTTATGGCACTTAGAGGGTAGAAGATAACTCCCACTATGAGTGTGTAGGGGCATCATGGAGGCAGCGTTTGTAGATTCTACCCACCTCAGAATTGCAAGAGAAAGAAACACTCCATCAGACAGAACAACATGAGCAAAACACAGACACAGGGAAGAGTTGGTGTGCCTTCATAGTTGGGATAGGTTCAGAAATATTGGGAACATGATCCCAAGGCCAGTTGGAGGAGATTTGTAAAAAGTTACTTCTGGGTCAGATTATGGGAGTCTTGAATGTCAGGCTAAGGTGCTCCAACTATAAGAAGCCATGGACAGCCGTATGGAGCTGAGCTTCAAGGTGAAAGCTGAAGGAGATGAAAGTTCTGGAGATCGAGTTCATGTTCAGCATGGTAACGATATTAATAATACTGTGCCATACACTTGTATATCTTAAGAGTTCTTGCCACACACACATGAAATGTACCTAAGTTAAGGGGTGGGTGTGTCAGCTTGACTATATTTCCATCAGGCTGACCTGATGACAGTGTATAGATTGAGGTGATGACAGTAGTCTCAGAAAGAGACAGAGGGGGGCTGACATGGAAAGGTGTGATTCCCAGCATCGCATGCTGGATTGTGCCAAGTCAATGACATAGAAGGCCCAGGTGCCAGAAGTTCCTGGACTACATGCCTAGAAAGACAGAGAGGGGTTTCAAGGAAACAAGCATTCCCCAGAGAAGGAGAGGTTTCTCTAGCTCTGACCACCAAGAAAGTCATCCAGCAAAACTGTCAAGTGCACTCTTGAAACCAAACCGTGAGCCAGAGTTGAGGAGAAAGGGCTGTACTAAAACTGGAGATTGAGGATCTCCCCACATAGGACACACATAGGACATGGTGAAAAGTGCAACAGTGAATGAATCTTGAGAGAGAGAGAGAGAGAGAGAGAGAGAGAGAGAGAGAGAGAGAGAGAGAGAGAGGGGGGGGGGCAGAGATTTGGGGATGATTTTCATTTCAGCATCATATGAATGCCTATATGATAGAAGTCCAAGGAAGAATTAGTCTCTGAGGTATGGGATGAGTGCAATTATTTTTTTACGTTTTGGATTCTATCAAATTTTGTTACTTCTATAAATACTAAAATATGTAAATGTTACTTTTAAAGAGGAGACCATGACTTATACAATATGATCATGGAGACAAATGACTAATGAAAATGCCAATATGGTTTTTAAAATTAAAGAAACATTTCGATTGGTTTGTTGCTGTTTTTAATATCCATTTGTTTTCTCCATTCAGCATTGTTCAGTGAATATCTACGGATCACCTGTTGGGTGCCAGGCATTGTTCTAGACGTTTGGGACATACCAGTGGACAGAATGTCAATGATCTCTGCCCTTCTGTTGCTTTTTTCCCTGGATAGAATGCAGAATTTCTGAGCTTGGATAAGGAAGGTGGGTAGAATCTACAAATACTGCCTCCATGATGCTTCTAAACCCATTAAAGGCAAAGCTCCTGCATCCTGCTGAGGAGGGCAAATGAAGGAATACCCTTGCCCAGCACATGTTCCTCAGATGCTGAATGTTTCAAAGATATTGGAGTCTTTGTTTCACCTTGCTGTTGGCAAAGGGAGTGGATAAGGTGGTGATGGACTAGGTGTTTCTCCTGCCATTCTACTCCTGCTCAGATGATTTATTAAATGTCTTTCTAGTACTTTGTGGAGCAAAATGGAGTATAAGGGTTGGGTTGGGGGTGAGATGGGAAGAATGGACAGGGGGAGAGAAGGCAAGATTTATGTTCATACAGGGCAGTGCTGTTAAGGGCCCTTAACAATGGAAGTTATTCATCAGGATCACTGGAGCCCGAGACATGAAGTGCTTGGATTTAGAACATATTCCATCAGTCGAATAGTTGGTGAAACCTGAGGTTACAGGGAGAAATGGACCATGTGGCTCTGAGCGTGCTTTTAGCACCTCTGACCCCTGAGGTCCTCCTAGCTTTAGGGGCTCCTTGCTTTTCTTCTTGTGATCCCCCTCCCCATATTCTGCAGTTTGGTCAAATGACAGGCTTTTTCCTACGATCTTTCTTAGCCCAAGGAGCTGGTGGCTACCCTGCAGATACTCTGCTATCTTATGAATGCAGCAGACAAACCCAGCTGAAAATGAAGCCAAAGGCCTTTTTCATCTTTCACACCAGTGACTGAGCAGCAGCAAACAGACAAGTTTTTCTCCAACTGGTATTTACTGAAACACATTTGGTCTCATGAATGGAAACATAGCATTGTAAAAGTGACATGGGTCCCTCCCCTCATAGAGATTATGGTCTGATGGACATGAGAGGTGTTAAATAAACCCCCATGAGATAAACTTGAAGACATGATAGGAGAACAAGGGAGTAAATGGGATCCCAGATCTGGAAGGTACATCTAATTCAGCCCAGGAGGGTAACTTCAAAGAAGTCCCCAGGAAATTCTCTCCTATTTTTAAAGACCTCTGTCCCAGGAAATGGTCACCATGTGATGAGACTTTCTCTAGTCAACAGAACAATCTCTAAATCAAATGAAGCTGTAACCTTCAGTTGTTAACAAGATGATATATCTCAAAAGTACAGTAGCTTTAACTTATGGTCAAAATACTGACTTTGTTCAAGTGTGACTGGCTTTCAGTGATATGATATTTGAGATATTTGTGATTTTCTGAAAGTAGTATCTTAAAAGTTGTGCATCCAAGAGTGCCCTCAGCTCATCTGAGCAGAGGACATGCACTCTTTCATGTTATTGCCTCTTGAGCTGACAGAACCTTCCAGCATAACTGCTGAACTATCTACAAGAAGCACAGTAGACACAAGACCCTATGGGGACCTACAAGTGCTGAGATGACAGGTGTCCTCCCCTCTAAGCACCTACATGAACCCTCACAGGTCTTCCTTTTCTTTTCCTATGGATTAGGAATCCCCTACTTCCTTTTCAATGGGCCCACCAAGGTAAAAGGTGATGCTGATGAGCTTAATTGTGTTTTCTTCAGTACTGGTGAGACTGTCCCATTTAAGTAAAAGATGCTCAGATGAAAGAAAATAAAAACACTATTGGTTCCAATTCTGGAACTAGGCAATGACTTTTTATTGGGGTTTGAGAGTAGGAATTCAGGCAGGCTTCCTGTGGGAAGCAAAAGTTAACTGGGATCTGAGGATGGGGAAGAATCTAGTGAAGGTACAAATAGGATTTTTCTGAGAATGACAATATTTTATGAATACTCAGCTCTCTTAAGCACAGACTACAAGACATGTGTCCAGTAAAGTCCTGGAGAGGAGTGAGGGTAGAAAGGGGACAGACTGAAAAGGTGAGGCTTCTCAGCTACAATTAAAGAATTTGGAGTTTATCCAGAGGTTAATGGGAAACCAATAAAGGTATGAATCACTGGAGAAAAATATCTGGATTTTTTTTAAAGAACTTTTCTGGCTACAGCATAGATAAAGAATGGGAAAGGGGAAAAATGGTGTTAGAGAGACCATTTGGATGTCAAGCATGAATGAGGAAAAGAGCATAAGGTACTGGGAGAGAGGATACAGGAAAAGTAGACACATTGAATAAATGTGAAAGACACACTCAAGAGAAACCAGATGATTATGATAGCTCTGCAGCAGATGGTAGGCGAGAAGGGGAGTAGTGAGGAATGACCCCTGGGTACATGACTTGAGCACCCACAGTGGTAATGGAATCATGCACTGCGCATGGTGCACTGTGGACTGAATGAAGTTCTAGGTCAAAGTCTTAACTCCCAGTGTGATGTTGTTAGGATGTAGAGCCTTTGGGAAGGGATTAGTTATGTGATGTCATAAAAGCACTGTACCTTTCTTAGGATTAGTGCCCTTATAATAAGGAACTGACCAAGTGATCAGCACATGCTGTCTCCGTGGGAGGATACAGCAAGAAGGTGGACATCTATACAACAGAAAGTGATTCCTCTCTGGATACTGAATCCACCAACACCTTATCTAGGCCTTCAAGCCTCCAGAACTGTGAGAAGCAAATATCTGCTATTTAAGCTACTCAGTCTATGGTATTTTGTTATAGCACCTGAATTGACAAAGACACTGACAGAGAAAAGGAGATAGAACAATTCAGTCTCAGATAGGAGTGCAGGTGGTTGAGCAGATAGCAGTGCTCAGAAGAGAAGTTGAAGCTAAAGATATAGATTTAGGGCCATCACTTACTGGAGAAATGGACAGCCACAGGCATGCATAAGATGACCAGGGAGATGGGCAAAGTGAGAGGAGAAAAAGCCTTGGGGCACCCACAATGAAGGCAGCATAGACTTGCCATTGTCCACAGATGTTCACGGTCACTGTGACCCAAAGTCAGAAAGAGTTCAAACATTATATATCAAGTCACAGGTGGGTAATCCAAGTGCATAATTCTGGCCCTGGCAAGAAATTCCATTTCTAGCCTAACAGTAGTGGCACCTGAAAGAGGAATTGTCCATGAAAAGGCCTGAGTCCTCTGTCTGCACTGCCTGGATGTGAGAAGCTCTGTAAAGATGAAGATGTGCTCCCCTAACCCTCACTGCCATCTTAACTACGCTTCTTCTCCATTTTAAATGTTAAGAGAAGTTCACAGCAGTGACAAGGCTTGTCTCAGGTGATGCAGTGACCATGGCAGGGCATGTCCTCATGCCTGGTCATCAGGTTGGTACACTGCTCTGTCCTTGACCTCCTGTTACTGTTCACTGCTCCTACATATTTATGTTATTTCATTAATTCTGAACCTGTGGACCTCTTCATTAAAACCAATATATTTTTAAAAAGTGCTTCAGTTCAAAAGCTGAGAAAATACGGCAGGAGCGACATCCTCTGAACCTGAGACACCCTCCTCTTTTCCCTTTGACCATCAGTTTCTGCTGAGACCTGGAGAAAACAGGGAGTCTGACACACAGGATGGTGGTCCCTCTCTGCCTTGTGTTTTCTGTTTCTTCTCCAGACATCACAGATAATGAAAGCCGACTGCCTGCCTGGATTTCCTTTCTCTCTTCCACTGTCATTTCAATTCCCTGAGTCTCATTCCTTTTTAGCACAAAGTTGTGCTTGGGCTCTCACTAACAAGCAGTGATAAATTCCAAAAAAACCCATTCTTATTGAGTTATTTTTGGAATGTTGTGCCAACATGTCTAAATGATGTGGCAATCAATTTCACTCTAAGATCTAGTTTGACTTCATGTTAATTCAAATAAAGAAAAAGAAAATAAGAGAAATGCTGAAGTTCCATCTTTCATTCTCAAGGACAATTTTTTAAAAAATCTAATCTTTTGATAAGGGGCCTAAGCTCTCAGTCAGGCCCTAAAGGCCACCATCCAGCACCAGCCACCCCTCATGGAATATGCAGAGAGAAACCTTTTTTAGGTTCTCCAGCAGAGGAAAGGCGGAGCAGGCCTGAAAACCCATTACTGCACACAGGATAAAGATATGATCTCCTTTATTGAAAAGGATCAAACAGGACTTCTTCCTGGGAATTCAAGCCTTCATCGGGACCATCTTTTCCTAGGGGATTTAAGAAAAAATGTAGCCAAGTCTATTTTCCACCCATGTGTCCTCTATCACCAAATCTAGGAGACAATTTAGTCAGGGCCAGACTCCAATTCCAAGGGGGCCAATCCATTTCAGATTCCAGGAGTGAACATTTTTGTTTTTCCATTTCCCCAGTTTCTAGCCAGAATCCCTTGTTTTGTTTTGCATTTGATGGGACATTCTATCGCCCACCTGCTGCCCATTTTCAAGCCTGCTCAGCTGGTATGATGGAAGGCTAGAGCTGCGGCTGAGTCTTGAGTCTTGTCACCGCTGAAGTAGCATTTGTCTGAGACTGAGCCAGGACAGGGAGGTGAAGGGTAGAGAGGTGGAGAAGGCAGAGTCCTGGGCATAACATTTGAGCACCTCCTTCAGCCCATGCCTCAGCCAGATCTATCCCTGGGCTCTACAAATAATAAAAACAAGAAAAGCAAGAATTGTAACCACTTAGCTTTCCAGGTCTAAATTTACTCATCTGAGAATTGGAAAGAACAATACACAGAGCTTTAAAATTTGTCACATAGATCTCTGAAATTCCAAAATTCTAGTTCATAATATTCTCATTCAAAATATATACCCAAGAGTCTGAATATACCCAAGAGTCTGAATACACAGAACAGGATTCATGAACAAGGGGGACTGAAATTTCCAAATTAAGATATTCACCACAACAGCAGCAGTTGGTCCTCCACTGACTGAAGACTCTAACCAAAACCCCTCACCCTGGATCTTCCATGTGGCTCCTTGCATTTTTTATTGATTTTTTAAAAAAACAAATGACAGTGGAATGCATTACAATTTTTATCACACGTATACAGCACAATTTTTTCATATCTCTGGTTGTATATAAAGTATGTTGACACCAATTCTTGTCTTCATACATGTGCTTTGGATAACGATGTCCATCACACTCCACTATCCTTCCTAACCCCCTGCCCCTTCCCTTTCCCTCCCACCCTTCTGCCCTATCTAGAATTCATCTATTTCTCCCATGCTCCCCCTCCCTATCCCACTATGAGTCTCCTTATATATTCAGCATTTGTTTTTTGGAGGGATTAGCTAACTTCACTTAGCATTATCTTCTCCAACGCCATCCATTTACCTGCAGATGCCATGATTTTATTCTTTTTTATTGCTGAGTAAAATTCCATTGTGTATATATGCCACATTTTTTATTCATTCATCCACTGAAGGACATCTAGGTTGGCTCCACAGTTTAGCTATTGTGAATTGTGCTGCTATAAACATTGATGTGGCTGTGTCACTGTAGGATGCTGTTTTTAAGTCTTGGGTATATACCAAGGAGAGGGATAGCTGGGTCAAATGGTGGTTCCATTCCTAGATTTCCAAGGAATCTCCATACTGCTTTCCATATTGGCTGCAACAATTTGCAGTCCCACCAGCAATGTATGAGTGTACCTTTTTCCCCATATCCTTGCACACACTTATTGTTGTTTGTCTTCATAATAGCTGCCATTCTGACTGGAATGAGATGAAATCTTAGAGTGGTTTTGATTGGCTCCCTACATTTTCAGTCTTGTCCCTCAATATTTCTTCATATTCCCATCCTCTGGCCAAACTGAGCCCTGCGCTATGATCCACTTGTCCTACATGTCCCTGCAGTAATCTTGGCTCCTTTTCATGGGAAGCCCTTTCTAGAACCCCCCTCCCCCGCCACACAGACATACACACAGCTATTCGGCCCCATTCTGCAAAGACATACTTAAAGATTTGCCTCTTCCAAAAGTCGCCCCTCAACTCCTGGTCCCAACTACACTTCTAAGAGCAAGTTCTACTCTCTGAATCCTTAAAACCCTTTATCTGGAGCTTATTTATGTTTTCTGGATCAAGTTCTCCTTATGTCACTTCAGATCCTCTTGGACTTAGGTGCTTCAGGGAGCCCTTGGCACTTGTTCTGCCCCAGCTGCTGCTGAGCTCAGCCTCTCTGTGTGGGTTCTGGCCAACTGCATGGAAGAGTAGACTGGCAGGGCCTTGCTTCATGTCTGTGATCTGAGCCTCTTACCTCCTGTCTTGGCCCATCTTCTGAGACATTGGACCCAATAGGCTCGGCATGCTTCTCAGTACATATGTGCCAGAGCACAGGCTCCAGGGGAGTTAATGCTTCCTAGATGGAAACTTTTCCTGGTGGGAGACAGGAGCCAGTATACAATTTCTTCTCCATTCTCCTTCTCCTAGCCACCATGAAATTTCCTAAGGCAGGAAATTCTCCTTGAGACTGAGCAATTAACTGTCCTTACTACTAAGTTGTATCCTGCTTGGTCAACACCCCTTGTAATTGTTCTTCTTTCTTTTCTCATATCAGTTTTTGCTCATTCCTCCTTTCTTGCATTTCTATTCTCCCCCCCCCGCCCCCCAAAAATGTAGCATGATGGTTTTTGCATCTGGCTGTTTTCTAGGACACCCAAATCTTGTTTTTTATTTTATATCACAGTTGCTAATGCATGTATCTTGCTTTTCCTGGTGAGAATACATAGTTACTGTGTATAGATTCTCTATTCTGTATCTTGGCCCTACGATATCCCAGATGAATGCCTGACATAGTGTCGTGCTCAGTAAAGGTCTATGGGATGAAGGAATGACAGCAGACTTTGGAAAATGCAGTGTCAACATGAACCTGTTAACCCCGAATGATACACTCAAAATGGAGGAATGGGAGGGGAGTTTGTTCTTAAACTATGACCCATTCTTGGGACAGTGACAATGTAATACATCTGAGTGCTGTCAGATGCACTGGAGCACAATTTGACCAATGCATATCTCTTTTGTCCCAGTACAGTAGTAGTGTGCATGATGATGCAGGATACAGAAAATAAATATGTCGGACTCTTTATCTGGGATCAGGCAGCCAGGCCCTGGAAGCAGACCACAGGAATGACTTCCCTTTTTGTGAAGAAACTTTGTACAATATATTCAGAGGAGAAAGGCAAATTCACAATGGGGCTGAAGAACAGGCTGGGATAGAGACCTTATTAGAACATTAGGAGTTGGGATAGAATGGTCCTAGTGGAGTCTATGGGAGGTCATTCACCCTTAATGAACTGGAAGCCCCTATCAACACCCCAGCACATCCAACTCAGCTTCTCTTGCATCATCATTCATTGTGCCAGGACTTTGGTATCTATGTGTAGCTTTGATGCCTGTGTTTATACTCAGGCATAACCACAGAAGTGGCACCCATCCATCTCCATAGGGGCAGCTGTGGCACCTGAGGCAGGAACAGAACCAATATTGACTCATAATTGGACAGATTAGATGCTCCAGTTCCCTCTCTATTCTGTTTTTGGAAGAAGAACTGTGCACTTTGGACTATATCCCTGGAGTTCTTGAACCTCCAGAAAGTAATACTAGACATCCTGCTAATGAAGACTCAATCAGCTAATTGCAAATGAAAAGATGAGACCACACTCAGGAGGGGATGAGGTGATTTCTCCTGGTCATTTCAGGACTTGCTTCAAACTTGCTTAAGAAATAGAGAACATCAGACCAAGAAATCTCAAGATCCTCTCCAGGGCTTCTGGGGCAAGTCATGTCCTTTCGGGGTGGGAAGCTGAACCTCAGAAATTTTACAGTAGCCTGCCAAAGTCACGAAGCCAGAATAGCCCAGCCATGTCTCCCAAATCTGCCCGGTGCTTCTTCAACCACTGCTCAGGATTTACGGAGTCACCCCAATTTCCACAGGATCTTTAGGCTTCTATCTGCAGCTGGAACAATTTTAGCAATAATTTTTGCTAGTGATGAAACCATATTTCCCTGGAATAGAAAACCAGAGGACACAGAGGTAGGCAGGTTGACCAAGGGATTCACAGAGCAGTAAAAGTTCCAGAAGAAATGTCACTGTGACCCAATTGTGCCCAAGAATCCCAAGGCATTCTGGGTACTGCATTTTGTTTTGTTACTTTTTGATGACCTTTCACCCCTCATTGTGTTCCCACTTCGTGTTCTGTGGGAAAGAGAAGGTCACGAATTTGGAAAGGCAGGAAAGATGTTTTATTGGTCAGAAATTGGCACAACCTCATATTCCTGCTTCATCAGTATGCCTGGCCCATCGATTGGAGATGGGACTTCACCTCCTGGCTCCTCTTGGGCTCTGTAAATTCACGCTTTTTAAATTTTACAGAGCAGTTTATGGACTGCGAAGAGGAGAAGCTGAGGGATCTGTTGTCATGGGCTGCATTGAGCAATGAACCATCTTTTTGGTATTCTTTTTTTTCCTTCCCCATGTGAGTCTTGTAAATAGGCATTTAGACCCCCTGGGGGAGATGGCAAAGTGCTTCTGGGGGCAAGTCATGAAAGAGCACAGGCACTGTGAGGAGACCTTTAGGAAAACTGAGACACTTGTCAATCCCTAATCAACTTGGTTTTTTGGAAGTGAGAGAAAATTCCAGCAGATCATCATCACAGTCTACTCTGAACTTCAAGTTCCTGTGAGGTTAGAGGGAATGTGTGACCTGGTGATTTAAGGGTTTGACTTTTGAGAGGAGTGATGGGGGGTGGGTGTGGTAGGAGCTAAAGAACTCGATGCCATAGAAATGTTTCTCTGATACAGGAGGCTGATTCGTAATGGATAGGGAGAGGGAGCATAGGAGGAATAGAAGAACTCTGGATAGGGCAGAGGGGTCGGAGGGAAATGGAGGGGGCAGGGGGTTAGAAATGATGGTGGAATGTGATGATCATGATTATCTAAAGTCATGTATGAACATGAATTGGTGTGAATATACTTTGTATACAATCAAAGATATGAAAAATTGTGTTCTATATGTTTAATAAGAATGGTAATGTATTCTGCTGTCATGTGTAAATAAAAAATAAATTGATAAATTAAAAAAGAATTCCCTAACTCTCAAGCTCTCCTAGAACATTCCAACATCTCCATAGCAGCCCGACAGTTGCTTAGAAAGAGTAACTGACAGTACCCCCCACCACTACTCCACCAAATATGCAATTCTTTAAGGTAAATTTGATCAGAGTATGACTGGTAGGCTAGTTGAGCAAGGGGCGGTGTAAGTTGCTAGAATTTTCTTTTCCAGTGAAGTTGGAAAAAAATACTAGACATGTTTCTAAGTGTCCTTATGTTTTTAAAGCCCGAGAACGTAACCAGAATGGAAGGTTAGAAAAACTGAGGAATTCATTATCATCATGATCATTATCTTCGCTCTTAGTGAATAGTTAGTAAAAGCTTATTGGGTGCTGGGTGCTTTTCACACATTATCTCAGCTGTCACATATTCTATCATGACATAAGACTATTATTACCTGCATCTTGTAGGTGAGAAGCACAGGAGGAGTGTCTCCTGGGCTCTGCATAGAGGTGTAAAAAGAAGAAACCTCAACTTCTTCCAAGTTCTGATCCTGGCCTTTACAAGCTAGAAAGCAAAGCCTCAGTAGATTTTAGCTATTACTCAAGATTTCTCACTTTTTAAATGATACTTTGATGAACATTTATCAACTGTAGAGACTCATGGGGTTCATTGCCAGATTCCAACATATGCCTTCAAAGTGCACTGATCAAATCCAGCCTTCCGTAGTCCACCCTTCCCAACCTCTAGTCATCATGGTTCTCAGTCGGGTCCCAAGTTTTCTTTCCTCACAAAGAATAAATGAGTTAATGCTAATTTCTGGAAGCTTCCAAGGGAGAGACAAGAAGAAATTGGCTTTTAGAAGATAAAGTTAGGCCTCTGTTTTCACAGTGAATTGAGGAATCTCCTGACTGCAATGCTGGGAATCCCTCACTGTTCCTTTACTGCTATGTCTTTGTTTAGCTTGCAAAGACTTCTGGGAAAGCCCCAGCCTAGTCATCAAATCTTCTACCTTTACCCTAACTTCATGTAGCCCTGATCTCTTAGGAAAGTGTTCTCTTGAACTGGACTGGAGAGAACTTGAACTCTGTGCATGGTCGGACAGAAGGGAAGGTGGCATCATAGGCAAGGCCTTGGGTCAGTGTCTGAAAAACCTTGCCAAGAGCAACTGTCCACTCAGCCTTAATTTTCTGCTCTTCACAACCCTGTGAGTTGTGCCACTGAAGGCCCTTGAAATTTTGTACTTAGTATCCCATACCCGAGTGGTGGTGGTGAAATTTCATGCCCCAGGAAGATGAGAAGGTAAGAAAAAAATATCACCATAAAAGTGAACTGGAAAAATTAGGACTGGAAAAATTCTACTAGGGAAACACAAAATATGATTAGGCCAATTTTGATTTTTCTGGGAAGAGGTGTGTGAGAGGGGGTGGATGGTGGTGTTAATAAACAGTGCATACTTGGAATCTCCAGAAGAGCAGGAAACCAGGCTCCTTCCAAGGGCAAGGGTGATGCTTTTAGAGAAATAACACCCCTGATTGTCATGGGTGGCCCTGCTCCACAGAGAGCAGGACACAGGGCCAGGATCTGTGTATTTTCAAGTCAATACACACAACCATTGGATTATCAAGCAGTGAGGGAGGACCAGCCCTATACATCATAAACATGTCACTGGGGCTTTAAGTTCTGGGCTCTGCCTCTTATTTCCCTAGCCCTACTCCTGCCCAGACAGCCAACCTGCTGTCCACTTTCTTGAGGAGATCTCAAGTGCATTTATAATATGATCTTCAGTTGCTTATAGCTGACACTGTCTTCCTCTGTTCCTCCCTCTTTAATTCCTCCTCAGGTTTGAATATAGATCTCAGTGGTGTGAGCAGAGTTATGACTCCAGACACGCTCACAGCTTAATCTCTAGGACCTGTGACTCTGTTACCTTACACACAACATGGACTTTGTAGATGTGATGAAGGTGACATCTTGAGATGGGGGTGAGGGTGATCCTGGACAATCCAAGTGGGCATAATGTAATCACAAAGGTTCTTAAATGATGATGGAAAAGAAAACAGAAGAGACAGAGAAGGACTTGTGGCTTGAAAGCCTGCTTTGTGTTCTCTTGAAGGATCAACTCTCTTCGTCACAATCTCCCTGGTTCCACACACCTCCCTTCATAGCCATCATCGCCACCACAACGGCAGATGAGCTTGTGTGATCGTTCAGTTAGTGTCTGTGTCCTTTGCTAGCACACTCGAAGGCAGGGACTGTGCCAGGTTTTGCTTCCTTCTGAATTCTCACCACGCAGCAGGTGCTCAATAAATATTTGTTGAATAAATGAGTAAATGAAAGGGTGAACAGAATCCCCACCTCCTGTGGGTCTGAGTATTCTTTAGTGTGGGTGGAAACCCAGCAGTCCACCGGGTCCCCCACTGGCTGGCTCTTTGCTTCTTGTTTTCATATCTTGTTCAGACTAGAATATTTATCTTTGCATATGGTCCTAATATATTTCTGCTGAGAGAACAGCGGTATCTGTAACTCCAATCAATGGCTCCAGGAGCTTGCAGGGATGGAAAATTTCCTTTCTCTATGTTATGATTTGTATTCAGATTTTTCTGATTGTAACTCCTGACCCTTTGGCTCCACCAGTATACGATGATCTTCATTGTCAGACTGGAGTTCTCCTGTGGCCTTCCCCTTCTCTGAATGAGAAAGATCTTCCACTAAGGCCCCAAGCTCAGTTTTGCAATACCCCAGGGGAACCTGATTTTCAAATCATCAGAACTTGGACTTTAGCATGCTCCCACTTTTATTTTTAAAGGAAGTTGTGGATGAGGTAACAATAAATGACAGTCATAAACACCAAACAGGTAGATGCTCTCAGCTCAGGCAGTTACTACATATTAACTACATGTAAACACCTCTGAAGTAAGGTGGGAAGACACCTTCTTTGATCAGCACCCTCCGATTCCTCAGTGGCTCTTAGAGATGATGCACTGTTAGAAAATTCATGCGTTTGACCCTCACAACTTGCCTGGAAAGAGAACAGCGTGTTGCTAAGCTGGTCAAGCCCTTAAGTCACAAGGCAGTTGCTCACTATTTATCTTATTGTTGCCTATACCTCTCATGCTGCCCAACACGTAGTAAGCCTGGTGAAATTTTTTGTTTTTTTTTAAAGAAATAAATGAAAGCCTAGCTTCTTTCCCAAAGTGGCATTTTTAGTTGATTTGCCCAACGTTATATAGTCAGTAAGTGAAGAGCCTTGGATTTGTAACCTAATCATCCAATCCCAAGTTCAAAGCTCCTTCCTCTCCCTGCCCATGGTAGATGCCTGGAGAAGAAGGACGAGGGACAGAGGAGACACAAACAGTCCTGTGGGGCTGGTGGAGGTGTGGCAAAGCATTGAAGTCTCTTCAGGCAAAGAAAAGTGGCCCTGGGAGAAAGAAAGCTTTGAGTTTGCTCAGTCAAGCGGCAGGAAGAATGCAGATAAAGGACAGGCACAAGTAAATGAGCAATGATGTAAGGCTAGACTCTTCTCCCCGTCCAGCTGTAGCCCCATAAACCAGGGAGAACCCCACAAACCAGGCCAGTCGGGCACACCCCTGCAATGGCAGCCCATCCAGTCCCAGGGATTTTATAGCCCTCAGGATGTTTAAAGAAGCAAAAGTCCTGAGGATACATATTCCTGGCCCATTAAAGAAAAATTATTTAACATTTCTTTATTAAAGGCAAACAGGCAGGATATGAGCTGTCCATAAACTTTCCAAAGAGAACATTCTGGCATTCGGAATGGAGACATGATGGCCTTGTGTGGAAACCCAGTCTTGCCTGGTTCACGTTACAGGTGGCAGCACATGACATGTTTTTCTTACAGGGACAAATGGAGATGGTGAGCTTTTGAACATCTGGATTTTCTTCTGCCTCATTACCAGTTAGGAGGAGGTCTACGGTTATTTCTCAGGGCAGGATGGCTCCAAGCATACCCAGTATCACAGGCAGGACTTTGTGGGCCCCCCTCAGATAATGCTGCATGGATGCAAGCTGGGACCCTGCTGCCTTTCAGAGGTGACCTTCCTCTAATATATCAGGGGCTGGGGTAGGCACTAGCCCTTGAAGGTTCCTGGCCACATCTTTCTCTTCTCTCCTCTGGCTCACTTGTATGAATGTTTGGACATCCTTGGATCCAGATACCCAATTTCTATTGACACATTTGCAAATAAAGACTTTAAGCCACTCCTTTGGCTCCAAAGTATGCACTGGTGGAGTGAAATACCTTGCTGAGAAGGGACAGTGGTCAAGATGTCTATGCAGGCCACCATGCCAGCTTGGAACCATTTGAACAGGGTTTCTGGGTCCCATGGACACAGTCAGGGTACCCCTGACTCCATAAACTCCTTATCCAATGGGGATGAATTCTACTGGACAAATCCTGAAAGGAACTCTCTGAGGAGCTAGACCCTGGGGAGGGGTCCTGCTGGCCCAGATCTGGTGTAGTGCTAATCGCATTTAGGTAAAATTTGATTCAAACCTCCCCAAAGCCCAATGCTTGTTATGCAAATCTTTATATATCTGTCATTTTCTCAGGTCCTGGGTATTCACAGTTCTTTCCTCTGTCTCACTGTCAACTGGGTACAGTTTCAACCCCACTCCATGCTGACCCAAACTTGAAATGCTAATGCTTCATAAATTTTTAGGGAAAAAATATTCTCACCCTGGCATTTTCTTTTTACTTTACTCCAAACTGAAGGGTGCTAAACAGCCTTTTTTTTTTTTTAATCTCTGCTTCGTCCTCCATCTGAGGAGTGAAACAAATCCTATTATTATCACAGAAAAAAAAATTTGAAGACCTGAAATTTCTCTTTGGATTACACTGTCCAAACAAGACGATTTATCAAAGCCTAAGAGTGATCCTGTTGAGAAAAATGTTCTCCTCAGCTTTATACCTATATGACTGCAATACACATTGTGGTAACACAAACACACCTACAAATGAACTTGCACAGAAGAGAAACATCCCTGGGTTCAGCTGAGGAAGACTAACAGCAGAACAATAGACCAAGTCCCCCTGAGCTGCCTAGTCCTCTGTCCTGAGGGAACCTCCTTGCTGAGTTTCCCTTGGACTCCAGCAGGAGTTCTATTCCCTGAATTATACCTACACCATCACCCAATCACTACTTTTATTTGGGTTAGCTAAAATTTCCATTCCTTGCAAAAATACTGAAAGTTTTTCACTGTTTTTCCAATTGGGAAACTGGTATTTAGAGAAACTGTGGCTTGCCCAAGGTCAGAATCTACTAAGCACTGGTCCACAGCTAACACCTAGCCACATGGCCACAGGGTATGTGTGCCTTCTCACTGATTCACCCGCAGCCACAAGTTCATTAGCAATTGGGCAGATTATGTTATGGTTTAGCAAACATCTACTGCCTTTCTTCCTGGAGTGTATTTCCTTGTTGCTACATTTCATCTCAAGGAGAACATGCCTCCGTGAGTGTGATGTTTTGGATACAGTTTATGTGTGTCTCCCAAAAGTTTATGTGTAGGAAGTTTGGTCCTCAGGGTGATGATGTTGGGAGATGGTGGAACCTTGAGACGTGTGACAGAGTTCAAGGCAATTAGGCCGTTGGGGTCCCACTCTGAGGAGAAACTGGTGTAGTTCTCACAGGATCCAAGTTAGTTCCTGTAAGAATGGATTGTTATAAGAGAGCAAGACTGGCCCCTTCCTCTTCTGTCTTGCTGTTTCACCATGTAGTCCCTCTTGTGTATGTTGCACCATGATGCCATCTGCCATGAGGTTATTGAAGCCACCTGACTTTGGACTTTTTAGCCTCCAAAATTGTGAGCTAAAGAATCTTCTTTATGTTCCTTACCCTCAGGTATTTTGTTATAGCAATAACAAATAGGTTAATATAATAAGCTAATAGTCCAAGAAGTTCAAGAAATACATGGGGTACATCCAACTCAGCATAGAGCTGGCACTAAGCCCAGACAAGACTACTTTAGCTCAGAGGAAGACAAGCCAACTTGTGGACACATGAGTAAGAAGTAAATGCTTACATTTGTATACTATTGAGTCTGGGGCTAATTTTTACACAGAATTTTTATATGTATAGCTTTATATATGTACATAAACTGTCTCCAAAATTATCACAAGCAAAAGTTTAACCAACTGTTTTTCCACTAAATAACATGAGTCACCAATAAGTCTCCTTGCTATCTACCACTTAATCTGAATGCCAATGCTATGCATCGTGGGTTTCCTATTGCACTCCCCTTTGGTACCAATATTTGTATTAGTCATCTTTACTCACTTAAATGCAGCAATAAACTACCCCCAAATCCTGGTGGCTTATGACAACAAAGTTTTATTCCTCACTAACATTTATGTTGGCTGCTGCTCTTTTCCATGGTTGTCTTTTGTCTGAGATCCAGGCTGAAGGGAAAACCCTGTTTCTGGTTCATAATATTCTTGCAAAAGAAGGAAAAGAATGTAACCTGGTGATGCCTTTGAAAGCTTCTCCAATGTAGCCTGTATCATTTCAGCTCACATTCCATCAGCAGATGCAAGCCTCAAGACCATAGCTGGCCCACGAGATTAACTACCTGGGAGTGATAAGGCCACCATACTCCCCAGACAGCACCTCCGTGTCATCCTTCAGGGAGCAGCTCAAAATGTCACCTCCTCAGAACCACTCTGAGTTCTCTACCCTTTCTGTTCTGTATCATTACAACATTCAGACACAGTAAATACTTGGAGGACAATGTGAGTCCTTTGAGGGCACAGATTTTCTCTTGTTTTATATTCTGGTTTCCCAGTACGTAGCACAGTTTCTGTAGCCTGGAATATTGTTCTGCAAATGCTTGTTTTTTTAAAATATTTTTCTCTTTTAGGTGGACACAATATCCTTATTTTGTTTCTATGTGGTGCTGAGGATCGAACCCAGTGCCTTATGCATGCCAGGCGAGCGTGCTACCACTTGAGCCACATCCCCGGCCCCAAATGCTTGCTTTTTTAAAAAAGATTATGTAATAATGTGTGAGATCCAAGGGATCAGAGGAGACAACTATACAGGAATAGAAGGAGAAAGACCAAAACTTTAAAGTTATATGTATATATAGGTAGACTTATAATAGATATGCAGGGAGAAATACAAAGCAGGCAATTGCATTTGTAAGCCTATAGTTTTGAAGACATGTCCAGGATGGAAATAAAACTTTGATATTCATCAGAATTAAATACCATTTGGTATTTAATAATCTGACATTTGGTGAGGCAGTGGAGAAAGAAATGTGCCTTCTATTTCCCATTTCTTGGTTTCTTATGTGCTTAAAGACTGCAAATCAGAACTTCAGTTGTTTTCTTGGACAAACTCAGTGATAGATCTTAAATGGGCCCTCTGAGAGTCAACCTTGGGTGGTCACAGGTTTCCATTGGAATGAGAGTATGTGCTCAGCCTCAAAGCTCTGGTTTGATCTTCCTTGTTGTCTGGGGCGTACTGCTGCACAGAGCTGTGTTGTATTCTTAGGGGACCTTCAAAGGGCTCCTCTTCTACCCTTGGACTCTGGCTGAGTGTGTCATCCATAGCCCATGCCCATCACTCCCCACCTCCATTTGTCATGTTTGTAGAATGTTAAACTTACATTGAAGGAGTGATAAGAACCAGGCAGGGTATCATACGCTTTGTATGTGTTACTCATTCCCTCTACACCACAGCTCAGTGGGGTAGGCATGGATCCAATTTACAGATGTCATATATGAAGCTCAAAGAAGTTAGGCAGTGTGCTGACAGTCACAGTTAGTAAGAAGCAGGATTTTTGAATGTAGATTATCTCTCAGTGAAGACTCCCTATAAGCCACAGAGTCACCTCAACATAAGGAACCTTGACAGCTCTCTTCTGGAAAGAGATGCTCACACTTTGCAGATAAAGAAACCACAGGCGCATAAGCACACATGCATACACACACTGTATATCTGTACCTTTAGACATAGATCTATTTAGAATTGAAAGAAAGCACATTGCATCATTGCTTGTATTCTTAAGTAGGAGATGAATAACAATAAAATATAATCATTCTTTATGCATTTATTTTATGTCCTCTCTGCCTAGCATTGTGTCAAGAACAGTGTTTTGAATTTACTTCAAATGAATTTTGTGCCCCTTAACTCTCACAGGTTCGTAATCTTCAGAGTTGCCAGCTCCCCAGGGATGTCATGCTGCAAAGCCGACAAGTTCTCTCGACGGCCACCCCCTGCCTTAGGCGCTATCCAGCCAAGCCCCATAGTGCAGTCTAGAAAAAATGAACTCCAGAATGCATGACCTGTTAAGAAACTGTAGTCTGGAGTGACAAAGGGAGGTTATAAACAACAGGAGAGACTTGAACCTGACTTTGTAGTACTGAGGCAGCACTAAATTATCCTTCCTGAAGATGGATGACACACATATGCGTGACCTCCAAATATTCATAAGTGGAAACCCTAGTCCCCAAAGTGATGATATTTGGAGGTGAGGCCTTTGAGAGGCTATTAAAGTCAAGAGGGTAGACATGAGAGAGTCAGTGCCCTTCCAAGAAAAGAAAGAAGACAGCCTGCTTCTTCTTGCTGCCCTCAGCCATATGAGGACATTACCAGGAAGTCAGCACTTCCCAGAACCCGACCATGCTGGCACCATGATACCAGCCTGCAGCTGCTGGAACTGTGGGAAGTAAGGCACTCTGTCTATGGCATCTCATTAGAGCAGTCTCAGCAGGCTAAAACACAAACATGTGCCTATGAAACAAGGAAATATCATAGGAAGAGGAACAAGGTAATTATTTTTAAATATTGAAGTCTTTCTAGTATGCAAGGCGTTTTTCAATGAATTATTTCCATATAGTAATTATCCCTACATCAGAGATGAAGAATCTGAGGATGGAAAATTTTCAATATTTGTTGAGGATTATGCAACTAGTTCATGTCAAAGGGGAAATAAAACTCAGGTTCTAATCCAATATACTCTCTTGAAATGTAATGCTGACTTGGCACAGGCTCAGAAATCTTTCCTATTCTTTAAGACCTCTGGGAAAGGAGACCCCCCTCCATCCCTCAGTTGCCCAGGACCCCAGCTCCTTAGCAGAAGTTGAGTCCTGGTGTTCCTTTTGGCTAAGCTGAGCTGTTGGGCTTGGCTGGGTGGTGCCAAAGGGAGGGGTGGCAGGCAGGAGAATGTGTCTGCTTTGTAGCTCTGGCCATCCCTGGAGAGCTGGCATTTTCTAAAAGAATGCTTGGTTCTCAGAAACACTATTGATAATGAGGTTGCTCATTTTTAAAATGCTGTAACCAGATATTCTAGGAAAACAGACCTGGTTCCAGGTGTGCAGCTGCAGTGTTTGGGTTGAAAGTTTGAGGTCATTGTTTAAGATGAGCCTCCAGCTTCTCTGCCAACCTGTCACTGGATCACAGTGAGACAGCGCACGCAGACCATTGCACTAGCAGAGAAATCTCAGGGCTCCTTGGCACCTACCAAAGTGGACCTTTCACCTTCTGGGACCCTAGGAAGAACTCTCTGTGAGTGTGTGTGTGTGTGTGTGTGTGTTTTAAATTTGGAGAAATCAGCCCCAGAATTCCATGAAACACCCTCTAGCCTCAGTCAAGCTTGGAGCACAGTGCAAATGTATTTGGACCAAAGAAGAAAACCTGGGCCAATGGAAAACAGGGTGGCACAGAACAGTTTTCCAATCTGGGTAAGGATGCAATTTTCCAAGAGGCAAAGGTTTGCTTTGTGTGTCTCCCAGAGGCGAGGCAGAGAGTTCAGCAGAGGAATAGCCAAAGACTCACACATCACAGAGAAACCCCTGTCTCCATTAGAGAGCAAGAGTCAGCCCAAGGTGGGCGACTGATAGGTCACCTAGGCCAAAGGCCTGTCTCCTATATCTCATTCTTTCATCATGACCCTATTTTCTAACTATTGATTGAGAAAGGGAATGAATATTTATGGTATTTAATTATGTGCCAGGTGCTTCATGTAATGCATCATAGAAACCACACAGTATCACATCTCTGAATATTAGCATATATTGTTCTCAACACTTCTGTTTGATCTGAGTTCTGCCTTTAATTGGTGTTTAATATTCTACATAATCTAATTTTATGATTTCCTTTCTTTGGGAGCCAGGACTGACAACCGGTAAAAAGTGGACCCCACTCTCAAAGAATGATGATGGACTGGAGTTAAAGAGGAAAATGTTTTTCCAAAATGTAAACCTGATCATAGTAACCTCTACCTTGTAATGTTTCTGAGCCTTTTTTAACCCTTTAAGATCTCGATTCTTTGGTGTTCTTTTTATGTTCTAGAGATTAGTGCTCTATCTGATGTGCGTGTGGTAAAAATTTACTCCCATTCTGTAGGCTCTCTATTCACCGTGTTGATTGTTTCTTTTGCTGAAAAGAAAAAGAACTTTATATAGCTTGAACCCATTCCATTTATTGATTCTGATTTTGTTTCTTGTGCTTTGGAGTCTTATTAAGGAAGTTGGGGCCTAATCTGCCGTGATGGAGATTTGGGCCTACTTTTTCTTCTCTTAGGTGCAGGGTCTCTGGTTTAATTCCTAGGTCCTTGATCTACTTTGAGTTGAGTTTTGTGCATGATGAGAGGTAGGGGCTTAATTTCATTTTGTTGGATATGAATTTCCAGTTTTCCCAGTACCATTTGTTGAAGAGGCTATCCTTTCTTCAATATGTTTTTGTGCCTTTGTCTAATATAACTGTATTTATGTGGGTTTGTCTCTGTGTCCTCTATTCTGTACCATTGATCTACCAGTCTATTTTGGTGCCAATACTACATTGTTACTATTGCTCTGTAGTATAGTTTAAGGTCCGATAGAGGGAGGCCAAAGGGGAGGGAAGGGAAGGGAATGGGTAGGGGAGTAGGAAAGGAAAGATGGTGAAATGAGATGGGCATCATTACCCCCAAGTACATATATGAAGACACAAATGGTGTGACTCTACTTTGTGTATAACAAGAGACACAAAAAAATGTGCTTTATATGTGTACTAAGAGTTGAAATGCATTCTGCTGTCAAATATAACAAATTAGAATAAATAAATAAATTTTGAAAAAAAAAGATCTTTATTCTTGATCACTATCCTGCCAGCCTAGCTGCTCCCTGTACCTTCATCTTGAAGATTCCAGGAATAAAATCCCAGGGGTATAAATTTCTGGACCATTCTCCAGGACCTAGCACCCCATCCTCTCTGCCTGGCTACCTCCTACTAATATTTCAAAACACCATCACCTCCTCCAGAAGAGATGCCTTTCCTGGAGACTGGCTGGAGGAGAGGTCTACCTCTGGAGGCTCCTGCCCTGTCTTGTTCCCCTCCTGTACACAGCAGCTCTGGCCTCTGCCTCCTGCCGGTGTCCTCCTGGTTCTGTGACTTCTTTGAGATTCTCCTTGCACTCTGGCCTCAGAGTTGGATTCCACTCCTGGCACACAGCAGATTCTAAACACTGCTTGGTGAGAGGAGGATTTATGTCTATAAATCTACTGATTTAATAGAGACTATTTTAGGGCTTTAAAGGGGCCAAGGTACACAGACTCCCTGTGCAAAGCACCCTAGGCCAATACAATTGCCACAATGATACACAAGGAGATGATCCAGTAAACTAACTAGAATGTGGAGTTAAAAACTGTTCTTTGCTCTTTTATGTTTTTTATTATTGCATTAGGGTCATCATAATATTGGGGTTCATTTTGATATAATCATGTACGTATGGAACAGAATTTGTCCCACTTCAGTTCCCATTACATAACTTTTCCCTTCTCATCTCTCCCTGTTTCCTTTCTTCCTCTACTGGCTTTCCTTCTTTTCATTTATTGTTTTAAAGTTGTTTCTTACAGATATACATAAGGGTGAAATTTGCTGTAGAATATTCTTGTATGTTCACAGCATAATTTGGTCAATTTCATTCCATCATTCCTCCCTTTTCCCATCCCTCCTGCCTTCCCCTCCATCTCCTGCTTTGGTTCCACTGATCTCCTTAGTTCTTCAGGTTAGACAGATTTTTATGGGATGATGTTTTAGAGTAATGTGGCACAATGGTAGGTACCATAAAAAGCAGAATTGATTTTAAGTGTTTATAAGGCAGAAATTGGGACTGACTGTGGACCACACCAAGGTGCGTGAGTGTGCACTGTGTTGACTCTGTTGGATGCCCAGACATTTATCAGCACAAACACTGAGTCATTACAGAAATCGACCACATATAACTACATCTAGATGTGGTTAAGTGGGTAGCTAGCTAGATAAAAATAGAGATGGTATCTTGCTACACATAATAATTCAGGAGATCTTGAACGTAAACATTTAAAACAAGGACAATAATTAGCAAGCTCATGAATCAGAGTCAAGTTTATGTAATTTCTGATAAGTATAATTATCACATGGCTATTCATATTGAGTTCTCACAGTGTATTACAATTACCAATATCCGCCTCCCCCTGCAGAGTCTGAATTTAAGTTTCAAAAGATCTTTCAATTTTTGGAGCTGGCTCTGCCCTAGTTATTATTCTTATTGGACTCCATACTGCATCCTGTATGTTCTTATTTTTATTTTTACCTTTACAGGGTTTATGCATTCAAGAGGAAGGGGACCGAGGGAAGAAGCCTGAATCCCAATAAGAAAGAGCCAGAAAATTGTCACATCATTCTTTATAGAAGCAGTAAATTAAAAGTAGAAAAGTGTGTGTGTGTGTGTGTGTGTGTGTGTGTGTGTAGAAAAGAAGAAAAACCAGGATCAGGAAATCCAGATTCCTCCTCCCTCTGCCTTTCTGGCCTTGGAAATCCTGTGTGGAATACAGCTGGCATTCACTGATGCACCAAGCCTCGCGACCTTGGCTGGTACCCACATCTAAACTGCATCTATGGCATCCAAATTGCTAATTTGGTGCTGGGGTGGATGGAGGGGAGCAAGTAGGAATTAAAGAATGGGAAGGAAAAAAATTACCCCAAACTGAATAAAAGCTAAATTTCCTGCCAGGTGGCTTCCAAATCATCCAGCAGCTTTATTCAGGACTTTGAAGTCTTGAGCCAAACAGTTCCAAATCTGTAATATTTATCCTGCAGTCTCCAAAAACAAAAGTTGACTGTGTTCCTTCAAGTCAATCTCACAAGTATTTCAGGATGACAGATGGGAGAGGCTGAAAAAGAGTTATGGAATGACCTGGAACTCCGTGGTAAGCATTTGTTATGGTTGGCATATTCTCTCTCTCTCTCTCTCTCTCTCTCTCTCTCTCTCTCTCTCTCTCTCTCTCTCTCTCCACACACACACACACGTGCGCGCACACACACACACACATATTCTTGTTGTTTTCCTTTTAAACCTTATTCTCCCTTCTACCACCAAGCCCCCCACCACCCAAATCCAATCGTCTCTTGGTTTATTCATTAGTTATGTCCAAAACTCATCCCAGAACAGCAACAGCTAATTCAAGCCGCTGGTGCACATTCCTTTAAGCAGTTGAACTTCCTCACCAGTACTCATGGACTAAGCACAAAGGAAGAATGGTAGAGGTAAAGGAAGATGGTAGAGGTAAAATTCTGGATGTGTCTTAAGGTAGAGTCAACAAATATGAATGATCATGAATACTGCTTGTAAAAAGTAACCAAAAATGAGATGTCAAGGATGACCCCTAAGCATTTGGACTTGAACAACTGGGATGAGAGACTCAATCCTTCTTCTCTCCTTCCAAGTGCTTTATTAGTAGTGATATTGGAAAATCTCAGTCTCAATTATGTGTGTGGATATCTCTCCCACTAGAGGCACTCTCTCTCTTAAATTTCAAGGGTCTTACTTTTCCGAGACTCTAATGAATGTAGTAGGCTCTTTCGTGCCAATGAGGAGAAAAACCCCATAAAGCATTTGCATACATATTAAAGCATTTAATTTCAAAACCTTTATTCCTATCCTCAAGTTCATCAGAGGGATAGTTGAGTATTTCATGGATCCAAGATTAAAAAGACCCAAGCACTGCATTTTTCTGTTATTTTAACACACTATTATTGAGCACCCAGGTCTCTGAAGACATTGAGGATGCAATACTGATCAAAGATACTAGACTTTCTGCTCATGGAGATTTCTGTCTCATTTAGGACATATGCATGATCCTAGGAAATAGAGAAACAAAGAACTAATCATAACCTATAAAAAGGCTATGGAGAAACACAAAGTAGGAGGACATAATCTACTATAACAGTGTGCAGTATAACAGAAGCTGATCAGGGAACAAAAGCCATCTAGATCTTACAAACAGAAGGGATTGAATGCTAGGAATTTGTTGTACCTATGACAGAAAGAATACAGGGCAATGAGACCAGTCAGAGATCAGGCACATGTTCGAGGAGACGGTGGACTTCATACCTGTCCCAAGGATCCCAGAACCAGCATGGTCTTTTAAGAAAATACAAAGGTTAAGTGGGGCCTCTTTGCCATTTGCTAAAGGCCACATGCATTGCATTGCATCAAGACCAAGACAGGTGGCCGAGCAGATGGCCATGTGCTAGAAGGCAAGAAGCTCGAGTTGTATCTAAGGAAACAAAGGCGCCTGGAAAAAAAAACAAATCCTCCTCCTCCTGTTTTAGCTCATGGAATAAGGTGTGGATTTTTTGTTTGTTTGTTTGTTTGTTTGTTTTGCCCTAAAAATAAGAAAAAGAGATTAGCAACACAGGAAGCCTGCCACCACTCCCAGGGTTGCAGAGGCAACAGCTCAGAACCTGGAACTATCTGGGAGCTAAACTCAAGGAAGAGGGCTTGTTTGCATGAGTCAGGAGTAGACGTGAGGGCTTGTCGCTGGAGATGCCAGCTGAGAGAGCATGAGGAACCAAAGTCCCAGGGCTGCTCCCCTTCTCCCACCCTCCAGTCCTCTGTTAGTGCCCCTCATCAGCAACATCTGGCCAGAGCTGTTCCCTATGATTCAGAGCAGAGCAGGAGCAGAGATGAATCAGACAGCCATCAGGCAAGAAAGTGACACATAAAGGGACCTACTTGGAAAGAGTGGCCAACCAGGGACACCCTGAGAAACTGAAATTTAAGTTGACACTAAGCTAAATCAGAAGATGGATATGAAGGGGACAAGGGGGAGAGAAAATGAGGCAAAGGCAATTGGGAGACAGTGTTCTGGAAGTATTAAAAGGCTTTGTGTCTTTGGGGGGTGACAAGGCCGCACCTAAGGCCAATCTGGCTGTTAATAATTTGGGTTCTACTCTATCACAGTCTGTAAGAGGTTAGCCATATGGTTCCTCTTCCACAATTATGTGCCAAGTGGCGCGTTGCAGTGGGAACCAGCCTCAGGTCCACATTCTACTGGATGCCCAAACATCACACAGGAAGGCAAGAATGCAATCTGCTCTGTCCTTTAGGGCCCTATAAGTACCTTGCCTGAAATGTGAACCCTGATGTCAAGGCAACAGTAAACTGACTCAAGGACTGGTCGTCAGCACTCTCCCCTGAGTGGAGACACACAGTTCAGATAGTTCTCCACCAATGTGGCCACTCAGAAAATTTGGGGTTCCTGCCTGGTTCTTCCATTCTATATGTTCAAAGGCAGGGAAGGGTTGTCTAAAACTTTCCATGGTATCACATGTCTTTAATTTAATCAGTACAATCATATTGAACCTTGCTTACACTAATTAATTTACCTTCTAGTACAGATTTAGAAATTGATAGTTAAAGCACTTGCTGAGGCCCTTTCTGGAGTGTGGATTTTTAGGGAAATTTACATATCACCTAACCATCCCTCCAGTGTAGATAGAAACTAACCTGAACACACTCAGTTAACCTATGCATCACACTGTTCATACAGAGCAAAGTTAATTTCCAGCAGTGTAACAGAGGGGACAGCAGGTGTCCATTGTCACTAGAGCTCTGCTGGCAGAGGAGAGAGGTGGAGAAGAGGCTGAATTAGTGGGAGAGGTAGACCTGGGAGGCCATGAGAGAGTTTCCATCTGATTGGAACTGCATCAAAGGGCTTTTAACAGAGGTGACGGGATCTGATTTGGATATTAAGAGCTCATGTTGATTGATTTGTGAAGAATGGATGATGGAGTGGGAGCATGGAACAGGTCATCCCAGGAGTTCAGGGAGGCGATGGCATCAACCCAGCATAAGAGCCATACAGACAGATTGAAATGGAGAGAAGCAAGCAGGATGCTGGTGCTCAAAACTTGAAATGATGCTCTGAAACGGTGGTAAAGGGGAAATGGTATGGAGGATGGAGGACTCCTTGCAGCTGATGTACCTGGCCATGTATATTCTGTTCAGATTGAAGCAGAATTGGATGAGGTAGAAAAAGGGAGGTTGAAAGGAAGATTCTACTTAGTTGGTTTTAATTTTGTGATACAAAAGCAAAGGGTACAAGTTGTCTTATTTAACTAGACCCACCTGCGTGGCCTTAGCTGGTGCTTACTACATGCCTAAGAAACTGAAAAGAATAGGTCTGCTATTACATTCTCAGTGTTTCACCTCTTTGAAAGAGAGAAGCATTTCAATTCCAGATGGTGACCCAAATCATCAAGATAAGCTAAACGGACAGCATAATACTTTTTGGACAGAAATAAGGGTTCTTTAAGCCCTGAGAGCTAGGGTTCAATGTGGTAGCATGATATCGATAAGAAATTAAAAGTAAAAAAACTCAAGTAGAGGAAGTGTGGAGCCCAGATTCTATGCATTCCCATGTCTCTGAGGTGCTTGAATGGACTTTCATTCCACTTGGGATTCCATGAAGGTACCTGCTCTTTGCACCTCAGATAGGGGACACCATTGCAAATATTGTCATCTCTGCACATCCAGTTAACCATCACACCATGGGTAAATATAGGTATGTTTTCCTCATCTGCAAAATGTGGGAATAACAAAGACTTGAAAACATCATTTTGAATGTTTCTCATCTTCTATAATCACACAGAAATGCCTTTCAGAGGGCCAACAACACATCTGTACCAGCTCTGGCAACCTCTCTGGTAGGCCCTCACGAAACAAGTGGAATAGCGCCAGATCTCAGCAGATTTCATGGAAGCTGGGGGAAATGTACAAAGATCTTTATCAAAGAACCACTTAATTTATTTGTGTTCATTGTCTATCTACATTCTACAAAGGGAGGACAACTCTTCTTGCTGTTATACAGAAAAAAATTATTTGTCCCTTTTTCTTCATATTACACAAAGGAAAGAGATACTAGCTGTGGTTTGCTTAATTTTGGAAGCACTGTTTAAAAATTTCAAGAAAGAAAGATCTGTGGAAAGCCTTAAAAGTAAATTTAACACTTAAAACCCATCCATGCTACATTTTCAGATTTTCCAAGGTTGTTCACATATTAAACATTATCTAGTACCTTTTGCCTGGGAAAGAAATAGATAACATGTATTCATTACCAGAACAAGTCTAAGTGACTTTAAACTCAAGGAAGAAAACTTTACTGTAAACACATGGTGTATATTTATGAAGTCCAGAACATTTTACAAAACATGACCTTATAGTCTCTCATTAAATCATGAATAAATCCATAGTTGAAATTGAGTACAATTTGGTCCTGAGCCTCCTAGTAGCCAATGCAAAACAAAACAGAATCAGCTATGAAACACAAATTCCGACAAAAAAGGAGTTATAGCATTTTGAAAATACAACAATAAAATGTCTCTTAAATAGCGTGTGGCTGTGGAGATTAGAGAATGATCTGGGAACAGTCACTGACACAGCAGGGGCTGTGACATTTCCTATGGGGTTTTCTTCATCAAAAGTCAAGGGCATCATATTAGAACACAATTCAGCAAATGGCCAGGGCAAAACAAACCTTGAGTAATGCAGCTGAATCCAAGGATAAGCAGAACATCTAGAATGCACCATTTAATATCCAGACTACAAGCCACATGTGACTTGAAATGTGCGTAGTCTGAATTGAGATGGACTATAAGCAGAAAAATACACTCAATGCTGAAGTCTTCGCACAATAACAAAAAAAGGGGGGGGGGAATGTTAATTTTTATGGCAGGTTTGTATTGACATAATAATGTTACATGTAATGAGCTAGATGAAATATATTATTAAAATTCATGCAACTTGATTGTTTGACTGTGTTTTTGATGTGACGACTAGGAAAGTTAAGATCACATCCATGGTTTGCAGTTGTGTCCTGTGGTATATTGCCATAGGCTAACACCAACCCCCAAGAACCATCTGGGCATTTTATCCTGGATGGGCAGCTATCTGTCTCCTTGTCTATGAAGTGAAAGACCCTAATGCCCATCTCCAGGGGTTAAATGGTCTGGCCTGTGTAAAATGCCTAACAGCACCTTCTTTCTCTACTTCTATGACCAGAAGGCAAATTTGGAAGCTGAAAGAGGAAAAATATTCCTGTTCCTACATCAGTCCTGCTATGAGATCAGCCTCCATTCCCTGAGGTTTAGGGCTGTTTTTCTGCCTTGAGGAAGTACAGTACTCTGGTATTTCAGTTTCTCAAGACAGATTATTCTGTCCCCTGTAGAATAACTTGCAGGCTGATGGGGGCAGGGGGTTACTGTTTACAGAAGACAGAGGTCGAGGACTTTGTTTAAAATTCCTTTTGTAACCACACAGTTCTCTGTTTGGGTTTTCTGCTCTCATTAAATAAATATCTGGAGAGTCTTCATGGATCATCCCAAATACGTGTGATCAAGGTTTTTAAGATAATGACCCACACTTGGGAGTTAAACTCAGTGCATTCTCAAGTTGGCTATTATAGGGTATTGACGGGTAATCAAGGGGCTGGTGAGGAATGCAGTAAAACTCTCCAAACAGGCCCAGGAATAGGACCATTTTAAAGTAAGGTGCAAGATTCCTGGTCCCTTGCACACTGCCTAGATTTCTTATAGACCAAGTTTAGGCCAGTGACAAAGCACAGGGAAGAAAACAAGCAAGATGTGATGATATAAAAAGACAGAGTTGAGAGGACTAAGAACGTTTGTTAACTTGAAATTTGCCTGAGACTCAACTTCATGGCCGAAGGTGATGTGACAGGGACAGGAAACCTGATTGTCAATGTTTCTTCAGGCTGACCTTTCACAGAGAGCTCATTTAGGAAGGGAGGAGAGAGGCTGAGAGGGGTGCGGGTAATGTGAAGGTGGTCACATGACCAGAGAACCCTGGGTTTAGAAGCTCAACGTGGAGATTACACTCACCCAAAATATTCTTAATGTATGTTTTAGTGGTAAATTGTTAACATTCTCTCCATATTTCCTGACCTCAGCTCCTCCCACCCTCCACTGTGGTAAAGGGATCCATTATACCCAGCTTCTTCCTGGATTTGCCCTCATGGTGTGAGATCTTAGAAGTAAGTCCAAATACCTCCTTCCCACTCCAGAACTGGGGGGAAAGTCCTTGTCCCATGGGGTTGTCATGTACATTCACTGAGTTAATTCAGAAGCAGTGCCTGGAGCTCATGGTGGCTGCTTGGATCACCTCTTCTACTTGCTCTTATCCTTCAACCAGTCCTTGTTTGCCTTCTGGTTTCATTATTGCTCTCAGTATTCCTCTCTGTTGACAGCCAGACACAGGGACATTTGGCTTGAACTTGGCCCCTCAGACTCTTTCTTCTGGTGTATCAAATGTTGTATGTTTGGTACAAGGACAGAAGTTTCTTTTTAAAAAATTGTGAACTATAACCACACTAAGTGTGCATAAAACTACATGAAAGATTTATAAATAATTGAAAGCACATGCCCATGTTGCACCATTGTTGAGATTATTACCGACCCCTTCCTCCTTCCCCCACGTTTCCTGAGTGCCCTTCACCAGTAGAAACCCTCCCCAATCCTCAGAGACAGCATCATGGGCCTGTGACCTGTGCAGTTGCCACGGGGTTCTATCCTCAGAGACCCCATTTTGTTTAAGAGGCTGTAATCACCTTTTGGAACTCTTATAACTTTTGAATTAGTGGGCCTGCATTTCAATTTTGCTCCGAAGCCCACAAATTCTATAGCTAGTCCAACTTTCACTTTGAAGATGACCACCATCATGACTGTTCTGATTATGAGCTTCTTGCTTCTCTTTATAATTTTGCTGCTCATGCATGAATCTGGAGCTCTTTCTTCTCAACAGTGTGCTCTGACCTACTGTTCCTGCAATAAGCCCTCTCAGTCCCATGGTTCCTGCTTCATGAGTCCCATGCCCTGGACCCTATTGGCTTCCTTATGGTATTCTCCCAGTGTAGTCTATTTTGCTTACATTCACCAGAATTGACTTCTGTTGCTTGCAACTAGAGAAGCATAGCTAGGATGATCTGCTACTAAAAGACTCTTGGCGGTGTTGGATAGCTCTTCTTTCTTTATTTCTTTCTGCACCTACTCCAAAGTATGATGAACATTCCATAGATGTAAGATAGTTAGAAATCAGCCAACCTGACAAACTCTTAATTTGCAGCAGAGAAAGTTGATGTGTGAAGCTGTGAAAGTAATTAAACATATTTAAGAAAAGGTTATCTCCAAGACAGGCCATCAGGCTCAAAGTTCCTGCCAACGACCTTGTTTCTTCTTAGAAAAGTTGCTATAGGCTGCTAACAGATGGTTACTTTCTTGAAGAATTCCTTCTCATGACATGGGCTTGAGGTTGGATCCCAAGTCCCTACTTATATGTGTAACCCCATTCTCCTGACCTCAGTTATTAGTGCAGGGACAGGTAAAGTAACGCAATAGGACATTAACAATCCTCCTGCATCACTCAGCTTTTCACTTCTGTGATCAAACTCAGAAATCAGCTTACAATTGGAAAAGGTCATTTTGGCTCACAGTTTCAGAGGTTCCAGTCCATAGTCAGCTGTCTCCATTGCTTTTAGGGTTAGAGACATCATGGCCAAGTAAATCTGCTCATCTCATGGTAACCAGAAAGAGAGAGGATGAGCCGGGGACAGGACAGAGTCCCCAAAGGTACTTTCCCAAGGACCCACTCCCTTCAACTAGGTTTTTGTCTCTTACAATTTCCATCACCTCCCAGTAGTCCTTTCAGCTATGAATCCTTTAATAGATTAATCCATTGATGAGGTCAGAACCCTTAAGATTCCAATCACTTCCCCAAATCCCCATCTCTGAATGTTGTTGGGGACCAAGCCCTTCACACATGGGTCTTTGGGGGAAACGACTTCATATTCAAACCGTAACACCTCCCTAGGAGGTGCATACTCACTCTATTAGGGAGGATGATCTCTGGGTTTGGGGATGAGGGCCTAGTGTTGCAACAGTGTAGGGAGACTCTTCCTACAACAGTGGAGACTGAAACTCTACAGCACACACACAAGGCAATAAGCAGGAGCCAGCAGGCAGTAGGAGCAATGAGCATCTCGGGATTTTGTACTCAATGGTTGCACAAGAGCAACCATTGAGTACAAAAAAAGAGGAAAAGAACTGACAACTACCAGACTGCTCTTGAGCCTCTGGAAACACTGTGGTGTCTTGAGGGACATTTCAGCACTCCAAGACGCTTGGCATTACCACTGTCCAAATGGTTTACTCTGCTTCATTCCCCCCTGTGCATCCTAAAATAAACTCCCAACACCTGTCTCAGTCTTTGCCACCAGAATTGGAGCCTAAAAATGAAACATAATGTACTTACAAACCCTGGACTTATTAGTTCAATGGAAGACTCTAAACAAAACCCCTCTGTAGACGCGCACTGTACCTAACAAACCATTCTTCTTACTAACAATGGAGCTTCTCTGTCCTCAGTACCTGCAACTCAAAGGTAGGTGAAACAGCTCAAGGCAAGCAACGTGAAAATGGCAACCCAATGAAGGGGACCCAGTCGAACCTGCCTGCCATGCTCCACTGCGAATCTGGAGGCTCTGGATTACGTTTTCTCCCCCTCTGCTCTCTTGATCATATTCAGGCCACCAGAATGCTTCCCTAGGATTGAGACTTTGTCCCTGCTTGTGATCTTGTTCCTCTCAATACTCCACAAAGCAGCCAAAGCAATAATGACAAGATTGATCATTAAGTGACAGCCTATGGCTCTCGGCACATGGCCCAATTTCTGCATACACATTTGAGATTGTTATGATGTGGCTCTTGCTTACTTTCCCAATCTTATTCTCCCTTTTCTTTCCCTATTCTCCCTTTTCTCCCCTATATGATGCCTTACATTCTCTCCTTTGTCCACTTACTTTTTGCATGAATTTTCTTCTGTCTCAAATACTCCCTCTAAGCCTCTCTTTTGTTTTATCCCACTCCTCTTTAAGGTTTTAACTGAAATGTCTCTTCCTCCTGGAATTTTCTCCTGAAGACCAGGGTTCATAATCATGTACTTTGTGGAGTTCTCTCTTTAAATTAAAATTATCCTTTTGAATATAATGATAAGGGGATGAAGGAAAAAGTCCATGCAAATGGTCTTTGAGAAAGAAGAATGGGCCCTTGAAGAGTAAGTAGTGGTTGAAACTAAAGAAGAATCAAAACTGTGTATGGTAGAGCCATACTGAGAAGTCCGAAGTCCAGGGCATCTGGGAGATGGCTGACTAGAGGCACTTCCTCTCCCAAAGAAAAACCAAAACAGTCAGATAGAATTTTTAAGGGAGCAAGAAGATGAATGGAGAAACTGGAAAACGAAGACTCAGGGTGGCCTTGTAATGAACAGCACAAAGCTCCCTACAGGGACCACCTCACTGATCCAGTCCAGGCCAGGGTGGACACGTGAGAGTCTTTCATTGAGAGGAAAATGGTAAACATTAGACTCACAGCAGCTTCTAGTGATGACACGAACACCTGAAAACTTTGCTGTTGGGAATTCTGCAGCCTTTTCAGACACCAAGCCCAGCTTGGGTGCTAAAGAGCGTGCACCCAGATGCTAAAGAGCATGCACCCAAGACAGGGAGTGTGATCCAGGCCATGTCCTCCCTCACCAGGACCCTGCTGTGTAGCGTTTTGAGATCATATCCACTGAAACCCCACGAGGCCAGAAGGGCTCCCCATCCCCATAGCCTGTGCCAGGTATCTGGCCCCTACTGCACAAGTGTGTGCACTTGGGGCCCATTTAAGCTGTACACTCATGGAAGTTGATGCGTGCCGGGTTTCTGTTCTCATGACTAAAATGCTCAGGGGTTACTCCAGTTGAACTGGGCTAACTGGGCTGCATGAAACAACCACACAAGAGACACAAATACCTTTTTCATTGGGATCACTGTGACGGCTCCTCTGACCTTAAATGTCCACAGGAAGAGAGAGAGCGAGAGCACGTGTTGACCCCTTTCTACTGTTAGCAGGTTGACTAACATCTGGGTAGGCCACACCCAAAGGCACAGTAAGAGGAGGGGACACACACAAGGCACTTCCATGGAAGATTCTATCCTAATCAGGGCAGGGGGTTATATTACAAAGGAAAGGTGAGCATAGCTTCACCCATGGGGCTGTAGCAAGACACACCCATGCATGAGACACCGACCCTCAAAGCCAAGAAGGGTGGGGAAAGCTCTGCGACATTTCTGTGACTGAGCACATCAGCATTCAGCTGGGGAATGTGACTCAGTCATGTGCAAGGTTGATCTCCCACAGATGGTACCTCACTCTCACTACCAGACACATCACATTATGCCCACAGCCAGGAGACAGCTGTATCTCAGCTGGCAGAGCAACGCTGCAAACCCTGGCAAACTAGGCTACTGAGACACACACAACCAATCATTGATATTGCTAAAGAAGCTACGTGGATACTACACAGCTGTGCCACCTGGAACCAAAGCCAAGGAAGCCTGCCCAGTCACCTCCCAGGGATACATCTCCAGGAGAAAGTCTTTTACCATGAAATCCACCCTGTAAAGTTAGTAGTGGCAACTGATCCAACAGAATCAGTTGTGCAAACATCTACACAGTAACACAAGAAGTGTGAAAAATCAGAGTAACCTGATGCCCCCAGAGGAAGACAATAACTCTCCAGCAACAGACTTCAAAGAAAGAAAAACAGGGAATTTTCTGAAACAACAATATCAACAACAAAACACCAGAAAAACAACTTGAAGAAAACTCAGTAAGATACAAGAGAATACAGACATACAGTTCAACAAAATTAGGAAAACAATTTGCAGTCTGAGAAATTCAGCAAAGAAATAATATCATTAAAAAAACAAATGACAACTTAGAGCTGAAGAATGCAATAAATGAAATAAGAAATATAGGTGAGAGTCTTGTCAATGGACTAGATCAAGCAGATGAAAGAATTTATGAGCTTAAAGACAGATATTTGGAAATAACCAAGTCAAAAAATAAAACAAAACAAAGGGAAATACACTAATTAATAACCAGAAAAAAGAAAGAAGAAAGCCTACAAGACTTAAGTAACATCATTAAGCAAACAAATATTCACATCATGTGTATTTCAGAAAGAGAAGAGAGAAAAAAATCCATAGAAAATCTGTCTAACAAAATAAGAGATGAAAACTTCCCAAATCCTGGAAAAGATATGGACATCTATATCCAGGAAGCTCAAAGGGCCCAGTTAGATTTAACCAAAAAAGTCTCTCCAAGGTACAGTATTGTCAAACTGTCAAAAGATACAGACAGAGAATTCTAGAGATAGTAATAGGAAAGCATCATGTCACGTACAAGGGACTCCCCATTAGACTAACAACACCTCTTTCCACAGCATCCTTGCAGGCTAACATAGAATAAGACATATTAAATGTGTATTCTGGAGGAGGGACTGCCAAAAATACTATTCCCAGCAAAGCTGTCCTTAAGAAATTAAGAAGAAATGAAGTCTCTAAAAGACAGACAACACTGAGGAAATCCATGCCCCCCAGACCGGCCTTATGAGATGTGCTTAAGGGACGAACACACCTAGAAGTCAAAAGATGACTCAAAAAAGTACAGAACTCACAAGCAGAGCAGGTAAGAACAGAACCAAGCACTACCAATGCAGAAACCGCCAAACCTCAAAGATAAGCAAGAAGAGAGGAAGAAAGAAACAAAGGATATACGAATCAACCAGAAAAAAGGAAACTGACGGAAGTTCTTATCTACCAATGAAAACCTTGAATGCAAACGTATTGAACTTCTGAATTTAAAATCTTTAGACAGACTGAACAGTTTTTTTTTTAAGTAAACACAGCAATATGCTGCCTCACTTCACTGACAAAGGCACATATAGACTAACAGTGTCCAGATCGAAGGAAGATTCCCAAGCAAACATGGACCAAAGTGAGCAGAAGCAGCTATACCTACCTCAGACACCTTAGATGTTATATCCCAGACTGTGAGGAGAGACAGAGGGTCACCACATAGTAAGAAAGGGATCCGTGTAACTGGAGGAAATAACAATTGTAAATATATATGCACCTAATGTCAGAGCACCTGATTATATAAAGAAAATATTCTTAGATTGAAAGGGAGAGCCAGGCTTCAATACGATAATATTTAGGGACTTCAGTACCCACTTTCATCAATAGACTGATCATCCAGACCAAAAAATAAAATAAAAATCCATCAAGTAACTTGGAGTTAAACTATACTATAGAACAAATGGATTTAGCAGACATTTATAGACCGCTCCATCTAACAGCTACAGAGTACATATTCTTCTCATCCGTAGATGGAACATTCTCTAGGATAGACCCTGAATTAGGTCACAAAAAAGTCTCAACAAGTGGATTTTTTAAAAAACTAATTGAAATCATATCATGCATTTTCTCTGACCACAGTGGAATAAAACTAGAAATAAACAAGATGAACATTAGAAATTGTAAAATACTTGAAGTGAAACATCATGATCTTTAATGACCAAGGAGTCAATGAGAAAATCAAAAGATTTTCTTGAATTAAAACATTTCTTGAAACAAATAAAACCAGAAATATAACACACCAAAATGCATTGGATGGACACAGCAAAACAGTACTAAGAGGACAATTTATAGCAAAAGCACTTACTTAAATAAACAGAGATTACAATTAAACAACCTAAGGGTATAACTAGAAAAACTAGAAAAGTAGAGCCAATCCCAAAATTAGTAGAAGGAAAAAACAATGATCAGAGTAGAGATAAATGAAACAGTTCTTAAAACACATACAGGTGAACATGTATACACATGCACAAACTAACAAAACGAAGAGTGGTTTTTTGGAAAGAAAAACAAAGTCAACAAGCCTTTTACTAGGTTAGCCATGAAAAAGACCCAAATAAAATAAAATCATAAGTGAAAAAGGAGACATTACAACTGATACTACAAAAATACCATGGATCACTAGGGATTATTATGAATTACTATATGCCAACAAATTGGGCAACCTAGAAGAATGGTTAAGTTTCTGGACATATATAACTGCCAAAACTGAACTTATAAAGAGAAAGAAAAACTTAACAAACCAATAATGAAAAATGAGATTGAATCAATAATAAAAAGTCCTTCAACAAAGAAAATTCCAGAACTGAATTGTTTTACTACTGAATTCTACCAAGAAATATTTACACCAATTATTCTCAAACTATGCCCCCAAAAGTTCCAAACTCATTCTGTGAGGCCTTACAGCATTACTCTAATGCCAAAACCAGAGGAGGATATAGTAAAAAAAAAAAAAAAGGAAACTGCAAACTAGTACCCCTGATGAATATAGACGCAAAAATTCCAATCCAAAAAACTAGCAAGTTGAATGCATTAGAATATTAAAAAGGTAAGACAGCATGATCAAGTGGTATTTATCCCAGAGACAAAGGATATTTCAACATATGCAAATCAACAAATGCAATAAGTCATATAAACAGAATGAAGGACAAAACACATATTATCATCTAAATAAATTCAGAAAAAAAAACACTTAATACAATTCACTATCCCTTCAAAAGTAAAAAGTCCTCATCAAATTAGAAAATATCTATCTCAGAACAATAAAGGCTATAGATATCAAACACATAGACAACATCATACATGTTCATGGATTCGGAGGATTAGTATTGTTAAAATGTCATATTGAGGAAAAGATGAAAGTGTTTTCCTCTAACATCTGGAATAAGAAAACCATGCCCACTTTCACTACTTTTATTCAACAGAATACTAAAAATTTTAGCCAGAGCAATTAGGAAACAGAAAAAAATTAAGACCATCTAAATAGGAAAGGAGGAGGTCAAATGTAAATGATATGATTCACATGTAGAAAACCTAAAGACACACACACACACACACATAACAAAAACTTGTTCAGGACTTAAAATGAATTTGGTAAAGTTCCAGGACATAAAACTCAAAATACAAAAATTAATTGCATTTTTACACATCAATAATAAACTTGCTGATTAAGAAGTCAAGAAAGCAATATCATTCACAACACACACATAAACCCTGAAATTAATTTGACAAAGGAAATGAATTATTTCCACAATGAAAAATCACAAAACACTGATGAAACAAAGAAGATGGAAAAACGTGAAAGATATTCCATATTCATGGATTGGGAGAATTAGTATTGTTAAAATGTCCAGATCACTCAAAGCGATTTATAAATTTAATAAATTCAATATAATCTCTGTCATGATCTATTTCTGGGAAGAATGCCCCCAAATAGAAAAAAAATCCTAAAATTCATTTGGAATTGTAAAAGATACCAAATAACCAAAGCAATCTCAAGCAAAAAGAACAAACTGAATCTGCTAACCCTTGATGTCAAAACATACTATAAAATATTAGTAATAAGAACAGATTGGTCCTGGCATAAAAACAGACACACAGACCAATGGAGCAGAATAAAGAACCAGAAATGAATAGATGCCTCTACAGCTAATTGGTCTGTGATAAAAACACCAAAAACTTACACTGGAGAAAGGAGTGTCTTCAATAAATTTTGCTGGGAAATTTGGATATCCATGTGCAAAAGAATAAAATGAGGTTCCTACCTCTCACTATTTATAAAAATAAACTCAAAATGAGCCTAAGATCTAAGTGGAAGACCCAACGTATGAAACAATGAAGGAAAATACTTCAAGGCATTGTGGTAAGCAATGTTTTTTACCTGTGATCCCAAAGGCACAGACAACAGAAGCAAAAGTAGCCCAATGAGAGTCTATGAAACTAGGAAGCTTCTGCACAGAACATGGTCCAAGCAGCAGGGTGCAGGGGCAGCCTGCAGGAAGGGACACAAGGTTTACATACTATGAATCTGATGAGGAATTAACATCCAGAATAGTAAGGAACTCAACAAACAACCCAACTTAAAATGGGCAAATGATGTGAAAGGCACTTTTTCCAAAAAAAACATACAAATGGTCAAAAAATATATATTAATGTTCCACATCACTAATCATCAGGGAAATGCAAATCAAAACCACAGTGAGGAGTCAACTCACCCCAGTGGGAATGGTTATAATTAAAAAGACAAAAAAATAACAAATGCTGGCAAGAAGTCAGAGACAGGGGGACATTTATAATCTGCTGGTGGGAATGTAAATTAGGGCAGCCACCATGGAAAACAGTATGGAGTTTCCTCAAAAAGCTGAAAACAGAACTACCATACAATCCAGCTACCCCACTACTGGGCCTCTATCCAGAGGAAATGAAATTCATATATTAAAGAGATACCTGCACTTCCATGCTTATTGCAGAACTATTCATAGACAAGATACGGAATCAACAGAGGTGTTCATCCATGCATGAAGGAATAAAGAGAACATGGTGCATGTACACCCTGGAATATTATCCAGCCACAAGATAAAATGAAATCCTGTCATTTGAGGCAGTGCAGATAAACCGGAGAACATTGTGTTAAGTGAGACAAGTCAAGCATGGAAAGGTAAGTATAGCATACTGTCACTCATCTGTGGAAGCTCAAAGGTGACTGCATAGAGATGGAGAGTAGACTGGCAGAGCCAGTCTAGGGAAGGTTGGAGAGGGAGGAGGGAAAGAAGTTGGGTGCCAGATTCCAAAACACAGGTGTATGGGTGGCATAAAATCCAGCTTCTGCAGACCAGTGGGGCAGCTACAGTTTACAACCATTATTATGTATTTACAAAGAACTAGAAGAAAGGAGTTTTGTGGTTCTCAAAAAAATAATGTCTAAGGAAATGGAAATGCTAATAACTGGTTTGATCACCATACCTTGTGCACATATATCCAATTACCACCCTGCACCCCCAAGTAGGTACAATTATTATATGTTGATTAAAAACTTTTAAAAAATCTGATGATCAGGGGGAAAAATACCCTCTGTCTTGTCTGTCTTTAACTTGGTTGTAAATTCCTTAGGATGCTGGGTGCAGAGCGGGTGCACAAAGGTGCTTCCCCACCTATAGCCAACATCCAGGGCTGCAGTGTTCATGAGAGAGGTCAGAAGATTGGGTGAGATTCTGGGCAAAACACGGGGCCAGATAGGCCAACCACTGCTGAAGCAAGAGCCTAGGAACTAGGGGTCCCTTAGCAAGCCGCCCTCCTAAAAGTTGAGCTCTAGGCAATCCCCCCAAGGCCCACCCCACTTCTTTCATCTATTTTAACTGAAAGCAAAAATCACTTCTTCTCCACTGGTCCATACCTAACATGTACACCAACTTGCCTGCTTAATGATTTCTCAAAATAAAAACAAAAACAACCCAGGTAGGACACCAAGTAAGTTTCAGTGAGAAGCGTGAGTGTCCGTAATTGGAACTGTTTGGACGGCAGAAGGATAAAGTGCCAATGGTTAAGCAGACTCTTTAACTTCCACTAAAACAAAAGGAGATAAGAAAACCAGAAAGGTCACCTCCATCCTGGCCAGTGGGAAATGGTGAACCACATTATACTTTTAATCCATAAGGGAAGTTTGATTTGTTTTCTCTTTTTTTTTGGAAGACCTTTTTGGACACAATACCCTTATTTTATTTGTTTTTATTTTCATGTGGTGCCAGGAATCGAACCCAGTGCCTCACACATGCTAAGCAAGTGCTCTAGCACTAAGCCACAATCCCAGCCCACAGAAGACTGTTTCTTTAGGAGACCTTAATGTGAGTAAGCAGAAGGTGGAACAGCCGAGTTGAGGGACTGGAAGGGCATAGAACTGACCACAGCACTCTGGGTAAGTCATTGGGCTTCTCAGAACTCCAGTTTCTCCTCTGCAAAACAGGAATCTAGATAACAACCCAGTCTCACCGGCGGGGAAGCACCAGGGAAGAGACAGTTGAGTAAGAGCTGGCCTGCAGGGGAAGCAAGGCCAGGGACTCTGGGCCAGCAAGTGTTCCACGTGAGAGACGTGTTCCTGAGCAGAAAACACGAGGTCCAACTTCACGTGATACCAGTGAGCAGGAAGGAGCACAGGAGTCCCATTTGCTTTGATCAAAATAATTGTTCTGAATAAACACTCTCTTATTAATGTGCTGTCATGTTTTGGGCACCCCACACAGTCTATACCACTTCATGCTGGGTTTCATGCTTCTCTTTAAATCAGTAAGTGGGCAAAATACTTCACCAGGGCTGAGGTTCCCCTTCCTGTCAATACTGAGAGGGGATCAGGAAGGGTGTCCAGGATGGATCTGTAGGGTCTCAGGGAAAGGTGGCCACTGGCAGGACTCAGGGCTGAGGGTTATGGGACCCGCACACAGCTATATCCGCCATGGCAGGCTCCAGCAACGGGTCCCTGCGGCTTATCCCACCTTGCCCTGGAGAGGCCTCAACCTTCCCAGCAGAGTGGCCAGCCAGGGTGTAGTCCATCTATCGCTCATTTGGGCACTGATCAGAAGCCAGGACTTCACAGTGACACTGTTAAACAGCTATAGAATGTGGTAATGTCCAGCCAGGAAATTAAGCCAGCAACCCCCGAGGGCCGTAACTCAAACCTATCAGTTTCAGAACACTCATCAGTTGCATTTCATTAAAACAAGGAAAACAGGGTAGCAGAGAGAAACCAAAATGCCTGGATTGTAATTCCAGAGAAGTCCCTGTCTTCTCCCAGTCACATAGGCTAGCGGATCCTGAGTGCCATCCCCACTGAGCAGGAAGGGAGAAACCCGACACGCCTGGGGGGTATTTATACAGCAGGGCTTCCTCCTCAGCCTATTTGGTTAGGAGGAGCTCAAGAGCTGAGGCTGAATCTCAGGAATGTGTAAATACAGTGACATTGACACAGACCTTTAAGAGCATTCACCACCCCACTTAGGGCAGAGCTTCTTACTAGTTATTGGGCCTGGATGTCTTTGGTAGCCTAGGCACATTCAGGCATCCCTCCCAGGATACTGTAAGGCAGTAAAAAATACACTGCATTATAAAGGAAACCGAGTACACTGAAATAGAATTATGCAAATATTTTTAAAATGTGATAGATCTTTCTTTTTTACAGTACTGGGGATTGAACCCCGGGTGCTCTACCACTGACCCACATCCCCATCCCTTTTTATTTTTTTATTTTGAAACAGGGTCTCACTAAGTTGCTGAGGCTCACCTCCAACTTACAATCCTCCTGCCTAAGCCTTCTGAGTTGCTGGGAATCTCTGTGGCGTTTGCACAGAGGTTTTTTGGAATGTTCTTATTTTAGTAAACATTCAACACTGCATGTTAAATAGCTTCCATAATTTTGCGAGGGTGATGAGGGCAAATATTTTGAGATCTCTGGGACATCCGTAGGTTATATGAGTTATCTGGGCTTCCTATCAGTGATTAAGTCGCAGGAACCAATGACAGTGCTGCAGTCTTTGTTGCCACATTTAGAATGGAAAAGTGGTTCAATCTCAGAGAAATGTTGGTGAAATAATGATGGGTCTCTGCAGCCTTCAGCTAGATCACGAGCGCTCATGGAACTCCATCCAGTTAAAACCTTGGACTTCAACACATTTGGCCCTGGGAACAGCTGGGACGTTGTGGGAACAAGCTTCCTCCAGCTCTGCATTCAGAGGACAGCCCATGAAGAAGAGGGCCCGGTGTGGACTGCTTGGCTCTGGCAAGAGGCCCTTGTTCCCTTCCTCAGGCTCAGTTGACACATGTCCTCTGGCCTCTTGGGGATGTGAGGAAGCCAGGCCAAGTGACTTGATCTATTAACCGGACAGTCGATAAGACCGTCAAAACCAGCCAGGGCTGGTTTCCAGGCCTGTCACTCAAGTTTCTATCTCTGACTCAAGAAGAGGCCACGGCTCTCACTGGGTCTGACAAAGGTCCAGGAAAGGACTCTTTCCTGCCATCAGGGACTTCTCATGGTCTCGTTGGTTGGTTGGGACACAAGTGCCCAGCTCAGGACTTTCCTGCACCATCTGTAGGGAGTCACTGAAAAAAATCAGACGTGGGAGGTGTGTGCACAGGGAGGTGGGAGTAAGAGGAGATGTTCTGAAAATATTGCCACTGGGTAACTTAAATTCACTTTAGAGTTTAGCTTATATTCTTCATGACAGCATTAAGGTTGGTTGATGAATTTTAAGTTATTTTTTTTTGATACTGGGACTGAACCCACATCTACAACTGAGCCACATCTTCAGACCTTTTCATCTTTTATTTTGAGAAAGGGTCTTGCTGAGTTGCTCAGGCTGGCTCTGAACTTGAGAGCCTCCTGCCTCAGCCTCCCAATTCACTGGGATTACTAATAATTTACTTTAATTGCACTTTTACTTCTGTATGTGTTCATAGAAGATCATAAGAAGTCTCCCTAGAGTTACTGGATATGAAAAAAATAACACCTGAGAGTCGATCAAATAACCCTTCCCTAGGAACATGGCACCAGAAGAGCCGCCCACTGCTGCCCCTTGCTGGTGTGCTGTGGTCCCCTCATTTGGCAATATTCATGACAAGAGGTGTAGAATTGAACTCGGGGGCATCTTGTTCTCTCCTAGATTTAGGAGAGGGCCCAGAAGGCAGGAATGTGAAAGCAATGAGCAGAGACAACTTCACAGGTCTCTTTTGAGGAGCTTTGCATTTCTGTCCAATTGCTTTTCCCTCCCACTTAAAAAAATCCTCATGGAATACACACTTAGGTAAAATCACAAACACGGCAGAAGCAAGCTGAATAAAAGGTGGAAATCCGTCCCTGTGCTGTGCTGCATGCCACTCCGCAACTGAGGAGTGCCATATCTCTCCAGAACTTTCCCCATGTGCTTGTACATGGAACATATGTGAACACACACACAGGAATGCAAGTACATGCACACACTTCTTTAAACCAGCGGAAACACATGTGCTAGACAGTTTTCCTGTAACTTGCTTCTTTATTTCACTATATTTCTCAGATGCCTCTCAATGTTTGTACACACAGAACTATCTTATTGTTTTTTTCTTTTTCTGTGCTGGGGATTGAACTCAGGGGCACTTTACCACTGAGCCACATCTCCAGCCTTTATTTTATTTTATTTTATTTTTTAAACTTTAAGACAAGCTCTTACTAAATTGAGGAGGGCTTTGCTAAGTTGCTGAGGCTGGCCTTGAACTTGTGACCCTCCTGTCACAGCCTCCAGAGTCACTGAAGTTACAGTTGCATGCCACCCCACCCCATCCTTATCTTATTCCTTTAAATGGCTACATACGATTCCACAATATATATGAATGTGTAATCTTCCTTTAACCTTTTTCATACTGATGGATATTTAGATTGCTTGCAGGTTGAGTTTTTTGTCTGTTTTGTTAGTATTAGAAACAGCACTCAATATTATCCCACCTACTTTAAGCTTCTAAAAGCCATGGCTGAGTGTGGTTTTCTTCCCTGCCACTGGAATAAGAGCGAAGGCAAGGAGAAGAGGAAAGGGAGGGGATGCCCTCTCTTTTCCTCCTATCCATCACCTTCTGCCCACCTCCCACCATCCTTCCTAAGATATACAAAAGGAGAGCTCCTCCTGCTGGGCATGCAGTTCCTCCCCAGCTCTCTATAGGCGAGCTTGTCTCTGTGTTCCCACTCAGTTTTCAGCCTAGGATGTGTTAAGAACACTTGTCTGTACACCTGATCTGGAGGTGCATAGAGCGGGGTATCCCCTGCTCCCTGTGCCATGATTAACACACTACAGGGCCCTGGGACACACCTGGTGCCTGAGCTGAATGACCTGCAGGTACACCCTCTTAGTGTGCAGTGGTCCAGTTACCTCCATCTGTATTAGGATGGTGCATGGCCCAGACAACATCAGAGCCCAGGCCCAGGTGTCAGCTGAGAAGTCTTTCAGCAAGGCTGATGACACAGACTGCAGCAGCCTCTGAAGTGGCTTCCCCACCTCCCCTTGCTCCCCTGACTGCTGGGCTCCAGGAGACTGGAGAAGAGCCGTGCCCTTTGTGTCTGTCCCACAGGTTCTCCTTCTGCTTTTTGTTGACATTTTTACCTGTGCCATGCTGGGTCTCTCCCTGAGCCAGCTCTTGAGTCACGCACGTCTCCAGCTGCAGTTCTGTGCAGAGAAGGCAAAGATCACAAGGGCTGGTGAGGCCTTCTGAACTCCCAGACCCCAGGTGTGAGGCTGACCTTCACCTCCTGAATGGGCTCATGCAGTGTCATGTGGACCAGCCAGGTAGCACTGGAGCGAACGGTAACTGTGGGATAATGGACACTCACCTTCTGGAACACACAGTGCATGCCAGTTCCTCCACCAGGTGGATGCTCCCCGGTCCACCTGGACAGTCTGCCCCTCTGCTTGCACAACTGCACAGCGGCCCCATCAAGGGGAGCAAGAGGAGGGAGGAGCAGGGTGGGGGGCTGCTGTGGACTCGCCCTTCTTCACCCCTGCTCCTAGAGAGAGCGTCCAGGAGGATGAAGGTCCTCCACCACTGAGCCACGAAGGCCTCTCACAACTGAGGGATCCTCTACCATCTCTCTGCTCTGTGCCTGGGAAGAGACACCAGCTCCCGTCACACCTCTGGGGTGCCCATGTCTATGGAGGGATCCACTAAGGTCAGATGCCTCTCCACGCCCCCCATTTTCCCATTTCCTATATAATGAATTAGATTTATCTTTGGATTTTATAATGCAAATACCTCTGGGAGAGTTGACGAGGCTTTAAACAACTCATTAAATTCGTCCTGTAAAGTGGGTTGAGCAAAGTGGGTTGGGGGACTCAGGAGGGCCAGGGAGAAGGGATGTGTGTGTGTGTGTGTGTGTGTGTGTGTGTGCGTGCGAGCGTACGCGCTCGTGCATGTGTGTATGTGAAGACTCCTACTTTCCCAGAGGGAATTTGGTTGTCAGAGGGAGAAATGGCTCTGGGTTTGCTTTTCACCTGGAGGCAGCTGGCTTCAGGGCCATGCCCTAAGCATGCTCGGGGTAGGACGGGATGTGGACATCGGCCTGCTGCTCCTACAACTCTAGACTCCCACAGACCAGTTCCTCTTGGCCGCCCTCAGGAGATGAGTGTGTAGATCAGCAGATTAGGTCTTCGAAGTGCAGACTGCTGGGAGAGGAGCCAGCACCCCTCCTTAGTAGCCCAGGGGGGAGGGCAGGCTTCAGAGCAAGGTGAATCCTGGGCACAAAGCACGTTCTCGAGCTCCCACATCGCCTGCTTGTCCCCAGGCCCCCTCCTTCCTGCCTCAGGTGATTTCCAAAGCCCTTGTCCTACTTCCAGGTGGAGCTGCCTTCAACCCTGACCACCTCGCTGCATGGGGTGCCACCCAACAGCTGTCTCGTCTCGGGCTCCCTCTGCAGCTCAGGCTGGAGGAGCCTGTGCAGGGAACAGGCACAGCCTGGAAGGATTGCAGCCCCAAACACAAGGCTGAAAGCAGTCGGCCCCTCTTCCTCTTCAGGACCCCTGAAGCTGAATTAAATAAGCAAGGGTTTCAATGCTCTGAGCCCTAGGACCAGGGTCAGAGGGCCCAGGCCCAGTGGTCTAGGTGGGCGCTCACTGACACCACCAACAGCCAGGTTTCCCTCCCTGGGGTCTCCTCTGAAATAGAGTTTTAAAAAATGAACCAGAGTGGGCATCGCGGCCTCTGCAGTAATGACTGACCGCTGACAGCAGCAGGGCTCTGCTGACCCTCAGAGGGGCTGCTTTTCCTATGGGGCATGAGAAGTTCTCTCTGGAAGGTCACAGACCAGAGAGGTAATGGAGAATAGGAAAGCGGGTTTGATGGTAAGATTTAATAAGGCCTGACATTTCCAGGCCTAATCCTCATATATATTCCATTATGGTGATGTCCAAGACAGACCACCAAGATGAGGCCATCTATGCACAGAGGGGGTGAAGGCGGGTGGTGGAGGGGAAAGGGAGAACTTTAGTCATAAAAATAAGGGCTATCACAAGTAATCACAATAATACTCAAAAAAAAAAGAAAAAACCAAGCCCTGATTTCTAGTTCTCAAATAGCACCCCTTAAATTATCTTCCAAACGTCAGTGAAACCCTAAACTCAGCTCTTCATATGATTAAAACAATAAAATTCAGTGCAAAATTGAGCATGTTAAAAACCACGTCATGAAATGGTGTGGTGGAAAGCCAGGGAAGAGAAGAAGAGCTAAGAGGCTTCCTCCCGACTCAGCGTGGACCTGACCCAGGGCAGTTGGAGCCAGCTGCAGGGCCTCTCTGGGGCTGGGCGGAGAATCTTCAGAGATTACAACAAAAGAGAGCTTAAAACTTGCTTGCAAAAGCCAGCAGTTCCCATTCTTGACTGTTGGAGCCCAGAAAGCCAGGCCAGGGTCCACCCTGCCAGTGGGAGGTTACATCTTATTAAGGCACTGTGCCATCTGCCCTCCACGGAATGAGTGAGCTTGTGCAATTTTTGGATGGTGCAGTTCTTTAAAACAAAGTGGTAAATTAAAGTGGCCACAGTAATGCAGCAAAAATGTTCCACGGATGGAAACCATGGCCATGGTGTTCAAGGCAGGGGCGGCTGGAAAGGTTCAGCGTCATCTCTGGGCCGAGTCAAAAGAATATCAGGCCCGTCCATCTGCTGTTGAAGTCTGGAAGCTGTGCTGTGTCCGTAGCCTGCCTGGGCAGGAGAAGTTTCTAAAGAGAATTTGGATTGTTTCTGGATCCCCAGTTAACAGAGAATCCATTGAGGGGGAATAATTTTCTTCCCAGGAGTCCCTGCCTGGCCTCGCTAGGCCAATGTCCCATGGTTCAGTGGCCCTGCTTTTGGTCAGCTCCGGAAGCTATCCGCTCTCCCCAAACCCCAGGCCCTATTTCTCCACATGGCACTTTGCTAGGTCCCATGTCCCACGCACCCTCATGGCCCAGCTTAAACCCCTGCAGTTCCTGGGTTACCCAGTCTGTGCTGGCAGCTCCTTTCTGTCCTCTCCAACTGCACCAAGGGTTGCACCTCATGGGGCCCAGCTGGGTGTCAGGGAGGAGGGTGTCCTGGGAGCAGCACGGACGAGGCAGTGGAGCATGCCCAGTGATGCCCAGGAGTGGGAGAGAAGGAGTGAACATGCAGGAGGAGGCAGGTGGTTGGGTTCAGATCCTCCCCAAGAGGTCACCTCCCCAGGAGGTCAGTAGCAGCCCACGAGCTCACATCCAGAAGCCTCTGTGATTGCCTGTAGCATCACAAAAGAAGCAGATGAATCTCTGTTCTAAAGCAGAGCACAAGGGGACGAGGAGGGTAAGAAGTCAAGGTAGCCTGGGAAAGCGTTCTGACTTTGGTTCCCCTAGCAAAGGGTCACTTTCTGTCATTGTCCCATCTCTGCTTGTGCTTTGGAAGGGGTGTGTGTGTGTGTGTGTGTGTGTGTGTGTGTGTGTGTGTGTGTGCGCACGCGTGCACGCATGTGCCTTACTGGACTCCATGCTCCCTGGGGCGGTCCTAACACGGGTACTGTCCCCAAAGGTCTCCATGTTAGAGGCTTGTGGTACTTTTGGAAGGTTCCGTGGGTCTGTAGAGATGGGGCCTTGCTTAGCCGTACAACACCAGCTTAGCTGCCAAGGCCCTGGGTTCAATCCTCAGCATGCCTAGCAGCATGCACACATACATATACACACATACACAGAGTGCAGATCACTGGGATGTTCCCTCCAAAGGAGTCCTGGAACCCTGGGTCTCTTCCCTTGCTCTGCTCCTACCTGGATTTTCGATCACTTGGTTGCTCCTTGGCACACTCCCACCTTGATGGGTGTCCTCCTTGAAGGCCAAACCAGTGGGGCCCCCCAAACTGTGAGCTATGTGAACCTTTTCTCTTCAGAAAGGGAGTCCCTCTGGTGTCTCACTGTAGTACTACAAAGCCTGCTAACACCCTCGCCAGGTCAGGCCTGCCCTTTTCATCCAGCCTTGTCTCCAGGGGTGAGCCCAGGGAGTCAATAAGTGCATGAAGGATACGCACCCTCAAAGTGCTGGTGGCATTTACAAACCTGTTTAAAGAACAGTGTCCCCACAGTGGGGTGTTAAGGAGGGAGTGACTTGGAGTTGGCACATGACTTTGAAGCCTGAGATGGTTCTGGGGTTTGTTGGGATTTCTGTGGGAGGGCTCTATGTTTTGTCAGTGAGGATGCCTCTCTTCTCCATCTTGGCGCGCGTCCAGGTTTTGCGCTGCGTGCTGCCCGTCAAAGACCATCTGAGAACCCCCACCCCCACCCCCGCAGCAGCACAGTTTTCTGGCGTGTTTGGCTCCACAGCTGAATCTTGACCTACGGTTAACTGAGTACCTAGAGTGTGCCAGGCACCACTCTAGGAAGTCAACCTGTGTCTACTGGATCAGTCTAGTGGGATTGGGGTGCCAGTCCAGCCAGTCTGACTTCAGGGTCACCGCCTGTGACCAGTTCAGTCCACCACACTGCCCACCACCCCTTGTAAAGAATCCTATGATGTGATTTCTATTTTGTTTTGTTGAATATATGATTTAGAAACATTGACAATGATTTCAAACAATATGCATTTTTATGTGTTAACTTTGTGTTCCTGGTTCACCTTTGCATGACACTTCAAATAGGGCTGTGGTTTGCCTCAATTTTGTATGCACATCTAGAAATAATAACTTAAATAGCATCCCTTCACCTGGCCCTGGCCTGCCATTCAGTGACAATAACACACCATTACTGTATCGATTAATTTTACTTAATAATTATTTTGTGACTTTTTAACTTATTCCCTTTCTCCCAGTTTATTAATTATTTTCTTGGATATGAGCCCAAAACAAGCAAATCTATTACTTATTGAAGAAAATATTTACATCAAACCATCAAGGAAGTAGAACCAGGTGTCAAATGTTGAATCTGAATGATAGGAATACAGGGAACTTTCTTTTGATCACTTTTTTTTGTTCCTTTTATATAATTACACTGTAAAAATATGTAATTTACCCTACATTATAAAAAACTCTGTACAATTACGGTATTAGTTAAAATAAAACAGACTGAAATGCTCACAGGAGGCTTTCTGCACTGTAGAACCACCAGGGCTGGTCTGAGTGCCCTCCCACCTTCTTTTCACCCCTCAGACCACAGCAGAGGCAGAACCAGGGATTCCAACATGTCCATCTGTCCTAGAGTACTGTTATCTAACGACAGTCCAGAGAATGGAATCCGGGCGTCCTGATGCCCTATCCTCTCTTTGTTCCTCAGATCCCAAACGAGCCAGCTTCCTGAAATTTTCTTTCTAAGGAGATTTTATGAAGCTGGCATGGGGGCCCACACCTAGAATTCTAGCTCCTTGGGAGGCCAAGGCAGGAGGATCCCAAGTCCATTGTCATTATGGCAACTTGGTGAGACCCTGTCTCCAAATTAAAAAAATAAAATAAGATAGCCTGGGATGGAGCTCTGTGGTAGGGGGGGGGCAGGTTTAATTCCCAGTACTTCCCAACAAACTAAAGGCTTCCCAGAAGTGTGAGCTGGGAGCCAGCTGACCATTAACTCCCACCAGGAGGATCTGAAGGACCAGCCCCGGCACACAGCTTGGTCTGTCCTGGAACTGACTCTGAACCCTCCTGGGTGGCTGACTCCTCATCCAGTGCATCTCCCCACTCTGCCCATCTGAGGCTGAGCCTTATTAGTCAGGCCGGAGTCAACGTCCCTGGATTCCCAGTGTAAGCACTGCCCCCTCCTCTTGCAATAGCAGCCTGCCAGGGCAGGAACGAGGTCAACCTTATGGGTCTTTCTGCACAGTGACCCTGGTTGGAACAGTCCCCTGGTGCAGAGGAGCGTGTGCTGTCCTTCCAAGGACAAGCCCAAGCCTGTGATGGCTCTCCAGAGCCTGGGGGCACTGTAGGTTGGATGCCAGGCACCCCGGCAGGGCCTGAGCAGCATCACGAGAATGCCAAGCTGGGGTCTGTTCTGAACATGGTTCCCTAGGTGCTTCCTCTGGGCTCCCAGGCTTTCAGAGGTGTCCTGGGCACACTGTCCTGCTGCCCTCTTAGAACTCAGCAAGAAACCCTTTTAATAAAAATGTCCAACATTCTGAAGATCTCAAGTCCCTCCCCTGGCTCCTGAGAGCCTCAGCTTGTTCAGCCTTAAAAGTCAGCGACTGACTCAGCTGGTCTCTGAGGACCCTCTGGCCCTAAAGTCCAATGACGAGATACATCTGAGGAAACCCTTGGACACAGGAAACAGGCACTGGAGTTTTCTCTCTTGAAACTTGGCTGGTTATCTATGCTCTAGTAGGTCCAGGGTCCTTGAGTGGGGCTGCCTCAGCATTGGACATGATCTCTGAGGAGGCTCCCAGTCCACTGCATGCCTCAGAAACTGGTCTCACTCAGGTCACTGGAAATTTGTTTTTTTGTAAAACTCAATAAACACTTGTAATGTAAAATAAAAGCAAATTGAAAAGCACAGGGAGCATATTATGAAAAATCAACAAAGCAGAAATATATAGAAAATCATGTGCATATGTCAACAGTTACAAAAATCATTTTGGGGGTGAGGTTATTCTACTAGCTTTATTTCATTTTGTTTTTTCAGAAATGGGATCAAATGAAACACATGACTCTGATTGCTCCATTAAATAATGTGTGTTGGAGTTCTTTGCTGCGCTGACCCATGGGCTTTAACTGCTGCCCAGCAGATACACCAAGTTTTGTTTGCTTATTTTGTTAACCACTTTCTCTCTGATGGACATGTAGTTTGCTTCTAGGGGTTTTGCTGTTGCAAAAAAACACTGCAGAAAACTACCATTTTGCTCACCTACTGGATTATTTCTCTAAACTGGATATTTAGAAACTGAATTATTGGAGTTTTGGCAATGCATGTTTTACATTTTTTAAAAATTTTATAATTGCCTGACAATATTGGGGGAATCCTACGTGTGCACAGGAGTGGCCGGGGGAAGCCAAGTCCTGGTGCAGGAGAGCCAGCTGGTGCTGGAAGCAGAGGCCAGAAGCAGGTGGGGATACACTGTGAGGGAGGCCACAGTGCAGTGTCCATGAGGCAGGGCTGAGGCACGCTGGGCCCTGGTTCAGGCTGGGCCTGGGGTCGCAGAGCAACTGCGCCTTCTGGATGTATGGCGGGGTGGAGCTTCACTGGACGCTCCCAGGCCGCATGCCCAGAACAGAACCAAAGCCCCAATCTTCCTGCCACATCCCTGGCACCCTCTGCTGATGAAGCTGGACACCGTGTTTCCATCTCAGAGCAAGTACTGGAAGGTGAACCTGGGCTGAGGCAGTGCATTGCCCGCTGAATAACTGGCGGGATGGTCAGTGGTGGGTCCACTCCTTCCTGGGGGCTGCAGAGGGTGATACTCTAGCTCTTCCATTAGCTTCTGGAAGGAGTGGGTCCCCATGTCCCCTCCTGGGCAGCAGAGCACAGTGCGTCCACTCCACTGACAAGACGTGCCTCTTCTCACCAAGGTGGGCCTTCAAGTCCTGGTCCTCCGTGCTCCAGGTCTGGTCTGAGCTCCGCTGCGGCCCTGCTGCGCCCTTTCTTCCTGGTCCCTGCTTGGCTCCGGTGAAGCTGTTGTCTTGTCCCTCCTGAGGCCTCTTCCACCCATGCGACCCCTCAACCGAGGGCACAAGTGCTGCTTTCCATCCCTCTCAGCTGACCTCGAAGACACCCCTGCAATTAGTGGTGGTCAGTTCTGTGGACAGAGAAGGGAGCCCTAGAGGAGAGGTAGGCACTCCAGGCCTGCCAGCTGGTAAGGGACAGCTGGGATTAGCGCGTGAGGCTGCTTAACCCGACCCTGTGCCGGGACCAGCAGGGCTCACCCGCCTCTTCGGACACCTTCAGGCCTCCTGGCTTCTCGCCACTTCTGTGTTGTCTTCTCAATTTCCAGGTCACTGACCATGTTCTTCAGGTTGTGTCCTCCTGGCCTCACCGCTGGACACTCTCTGGGATCAGCCCCACAGCTAACCCAGGCCTGCATTTCCAGGTTGGGCTTTCTCTGGATGTAACCTGGAGCCACCAGATTGCGGTTTATTGTTGCTCTCAGAGAGGTGGGACACAAGCCAGGCCCCTCCAGTCTGGAAGGTTCTGTTTTTACCCCCCTACCTCATCATTCCTTCCCTCCCAGCCCTGCCCAAAAGGACTGAGGACAGGACAGGGAGGTCTCTCAGGGGCAGGCATCCTGGCAGGGGGTGGGAAGGGAGAGACCCTCCCTGAGACCTGCTCTCCCCATCTGCACTCCGGGAAGCCATGAGCCAGCTTCAGGTCAGCTGTGGAAACAGTGAAAATCCTACCAAAGTCCTCCTTCCCTCTCTGGCTTCTGGGCCTACCCCTCCTCCTCCAGACGCACCGGCTCCTGAGCCCCTCCTCCACCCCACTCCTTCCTCTGCCCCTCTCTCCCTCCTTTCCTTCCTCCTGCCCAGGCTTTACTGGCAAAAATCAAACCAAATAACAGAGGAATGAGGAGCAAGTAAACAGCCACCCACCTTCCCTCCAGGCCCTTGAAGCAGCTTTCTCACCTCCGCTGACAGCCTCGTGTATCAAAGGGCCTGGCTCTCGTTCAAGGCCAACGGCAGTGGCCCCAGAGTTATTGTGCTGAGATGAAGGGAAATCCAGGCAGTTTCTACTTTTAGGTGCAATTGTGTTTCTGGAAAAGCCTGTACATCCCATAATAGGAAATCCTGAGAGTGTGAAGACTGTTTCCTGCCAGTTGAAGCACTGTTGTCTTTGGCTGCTCTGACCACAGCAGAAAACCTCAATACAGGGCGGAGATGGAGGGCGGGGCAGGCAGAACCTGCCAATGGGGCTGGTGAGTGAGGAGAGGGACCAACAGCAGTCCGGACAGCCGCAGAGGAGGTCCAAAATGCCGTGAGTGCGGGGCCTGGGGAGGCGCAGCGGGACCTATCCCCTAATCTGATCACTTTGAAAAATAGTTGTGGGAACAGGGTCAGCTGTGTGCTTGTCATAGGAAATGGTGCCTGGTGAGGTGGCTCTCTTAGTGGCCCTGCTGGAGGGCAATGGCCAGTCTTTGGTGACAGTGCTGGTAGAGATGGGGCTGGTGTTGGCCAGGTTAGAGAGTCACAGGTCCACTTATTTTAAAGTGAAACTGCTCTCAAAATGTTATCCCAAAAGGTCCAGAAGGTCCTGAAGCCATGTATCTCACCCTTCTACGCACACAAGTCACCTGAGACTACCATGCTCAATGAGGATTCTCATTCAGTAGGTCCAGGACAAGGGCCTCTGCACTTTGCCAGAAAAGTGAGTTTCTCCAGCTGCTCACTGTGCCCTCCTCTGCACAGGCTCAGGGCTGTGGTGCCTTTCTGCTGCTCTGTATTCAGCGATTCCTTGTGGGTGGTGTGGGTGGCCGTGGGGAGACCCTGCACAACACAGATGCCCGCAGCTGCTCTGTGCACACCTCAGGTATCTTCTCTCCCCTTCCTCTTGTGGGGAGCTGGTCTGCCCCAGTAGACAGTGGCCCAGGGTGTGACCGCTGGACCACTATGAGACTGATTGGGACCTGATGACAAGTGATTCTGTGTGCTCCATAATGTTGGGTTCCTGAGGGTGTATTGGCCTCACCATCACCCCTATCCACTCAGACCCTACGTCCAACAGCCTTAAGAGATCCTCTCTCCTTTCCTGAGTGTGGCATTACTGAGGGAATGGCCAGCTTCTCTGGCAGGAGTTGAGGAAGAGCTGCCACGTGTGTGTGGTGTGGTGTGTTGCAGGACCCTTCCTCAAGGGTCTCCTTCCTTTCAACCCGTGAACCCCGGACCGTGGAACGGATTCATCTAGCACTGGGCGAGGGATTGCAGGTTTCCATTGCAGTGAGTGGTGCCTGGTTTCTGCTCGTTTGATCGTGATCTTCTTGGTTGTTTGTATAAGGTAATACCCTCACTGGTTGCCCACGATCTCACCCTGGCACACCTTAGCTATTAGCCATCACCAGGGGTCCCTGAAGGTCAGACCTCCAGCTTGTCTTTCTGCCTCATTTCCCATTATGAATCATGACAATTACTTCTGCCTTTCCTGTGCTGATCCAGGGCCTCCATGTAGCCTTTGTTATTCCAATAGCACAATCCCCATTGTCTCTGAGCCCAATTCAAAGGCAACATCTCCTACATGCAATATTGACCTCCCTAAGACAGCCACCACAGAGCCTACCAGAGAAGCAGGTGTCTCCCTAACTAGAGGACTCCATAGTACCCGAGTAGAGGGTGTGTCCTCCAGGACCTCACCTGAGCTGTGAGAGAGTGCCCCATGTCAATAGCTCTGCCCCCCCTGTTTATCTTCCATCCCTGCCTGCCCTGCCTCTATCCTCCGAGCATCCACCCCATCCAGGAGCTCTCATTAGCCAGGCCCTGGGCTTTTGTGGTGAATGACCCCTTTCTTTCTACAGCAGGAACACTCCTTCCCTACCCAAGCCTTTCTTCAACTTGGCCATAATTATTGGTAGCAAAGAGGAGAGGCAGGATTGGCTCTTCAGGGCAGCAACATTGTCTGGGGGACCTGGCTCAGGGAGAGCTTTTCGTGACTCCTGGGTGGGGAGAAGCTGCTCCTCTCTAGTGGGTGGGAAGGGGCTACTTCTGCCAGCCGAGAGATTCTTGGGAATCTGGGGGTTGAACACTCTCAGGCATATCACCCCCAGCTCCCTGCTTGGCTGCCAGGTCCCACTCCTTATCAGGGTCTTTACTGCCCCATAGAGACCCTGCAGGGCTGTGACTTCAACCTCCTTCCTTCCTCCAACACTCAGTCAGGACCTAGATCTGACAGTCTTCATGATCTGCAGGAGATGAAAGCACTTAAATGGCGCCATGAAATCTTCTGGCCTTCACACTGTGTTCCAAGTTTATGATCAGCTGGCTTGAGCCTGTCATCTTCTTTGGGGTCAGTTTCAGTTAACTAATCAACTCTGGTCTGTTGCTGCCATATCTCTAAAGTGCCGGCGCTCTTACATTAGCAGGATGCATCTCCTTCCAGCAAATTCCATCTCAATTCACTGCAGATGACAATTTCACAGAACTTATCTGCAAGATAAGATGAAAAGCTTTCAGAGTCTTTTGAAACTCCACTTAAACCACCATTGGGGTCTTGTTCCCTTTGGGCATGTGAGTGATTCCATTCCAGACCCCCATCCCGAGGGTCTCATCCCAGGCCCACTGCTGGTGCCCACCATCCCAGGATGGGTACTCCCTGAATGAGACCCTTACACAAGGATCTGAGTGCAAGGCGTTTAACTGCAAAAGGATCCAGAGAGCACTAGCAAAGATGGAGCAGGGAATGAAGCCAGTATAGGACGTGGTGTCCAGCAGGAACCTCCGTGGAAGCCTGGGGCTTAACTGTGCTGGGAAATGGGCAACACTGTTGAACAGCATCACTGCTGCCCAGGGATGAGGAAGCACCTCCTGTCATGGCTGAGTCCCGCTTCTGGGGGCATTCACTTGATGGCAGCCCAAAAAGCCCGGAGCAGAGAACCAGGAGTTCCAGTTGAAGAACTGGCCATCTCCCTGCAGGGGAGGTGACCCGTGGTTCCAGGGACACTTTGCTCTGGGATGCCAGGAATGGCCCCCTGGTGGAAAAATCCCACACACCAGCTCCTGTGGATTAACACTGTCCCTCTGGGTAACAATGCTGCATCCAGGGAAGAAAACCCCTTGAAGGGTGGCCCCTTAGGTGAAAACTTCAGGCACTGCGGTAGGAAGGTAATTTTGAGATTCAGGATTTTTTGGAAGGTCCTAACAGCACTGGCCTGCGTGGTCTTGGGGAATGCAGAACACGTTCCCATCCGCTGACCTCATAGCATGCAATGAAGACTGTGGCCTGGGAGCCAAGTGACATGCTCGGGTGGCGGCAGACTGGGGGCTCCATGGTGGGCCTTGTGATCCTGTGTCCCTAGGCCAACCTGTCCTGTGAGCTGCCCCACCACTCACTGTGAGAGGGTACCTGGGAGACACATGCACACACCATCCTGATGCTGCTCAGAAAGTCTCACACACGGGAAAACCTGAGGACTCTAAGGTGTCCCGAGAGGGAATCAGAGGAGCCCGAGCACTTGCGGGACCGTCTTCAAGTTAGAAGGGTTAGGGTCCTGATCAGCATCCTCCAATCCCTGGGATTGGCCCTGCAGGAGGCCCCCAGGTCCAGCGGGCATGCAGTGACCTTCTAGGCCCACAAGAGGGAGCCAGTGGCGCGGGGAGCTGTCGGCCGCACCAGCAGGAGGCTGGGCGTGGAGCCCAGGTGGGGAAGGAAGAGGTTCTGGGGAGCTGGACCTAGGCCTGAGAGAGACCCAAGCTCCGAGTGATGCAGAGGCGCTGACGTTTGCATTAACCGCGTTTAACATAAAAACGCGTGCGTGGGGATTCCACGGTTAACTCGCACTGCCGAGTGTGCATGGTTTTCTGGACTCAGAGGACGAACGAGTGCAGACACGGAGTGCAGACGCGTGGAGAGCCCAGCGCTGGGAACCCTGCGTGCGCGGCTGCCAGGGAGACGCCTGAGGCTCCTGGCCAGGCTGCCCTGGCCTCCGGACCTCCCTGGCCTGTGCATCGCCTTCTCTGTGGTTTTGGCCGCCGCGTGGCCGCCTTGAGCCTGCACCCAGCAGACAGGAATCCGCAGACATCGCCCACGGGGCCGCGGTTCCCACCGGACTGTTGCGATTCCGCCCTTCACGGAGAGAAGCCCTGAACGCCTGATGCCGCAAATGAGCTACCGACTTAACTGTTGGAACTTCACTAGAAACAACAGCGAAGCAACCATTGGGGTTGCGTCTCGGAAACCTCTATTTAGAGAATGCATTCTGTGTATCCTAGGGACACAGCTGTAAAGCAAGGAGAATAAAGTTAATCAAACACCATAGACCCCATATATCTAATTGACACTTTCTCTGTAAACCGCAAGAATCGATGTATTTATTCCAGGAATACCCAAAGAACTTGGCTTAGGAAATCACCTTGAGTCCTTTTAGGAGAAATAAAAATAAAATCAATTTATGCCGTGCCTTTTTGGGACTCCAAATATTACTGAAGTGTGTTTATTCATCTGACTTAAGCTATAGTGACGCAAAGCTTTTCTGGACATAAATCCATCCTGGAAGGATGAAGATCACCACACCCCCTGGAAGACAGGGATGAGCAGGAGCCAGAATCCACCAGTCTGGTGCCTTCATGTTACAGCTGGAACTTTCTGTTGGAAGAGGCTGGCCTCTCTAGCTGCTCACTGCCTCCGGGATCTCATGCTTCCTACACTGCTGACTGGGAGGAAAGCCTGCAGGTGGGAGCCACCTCGGCTCACTCTTAGCTTTTCCCAAGGCTGATCTCCCTGGTCTGCGACCTGGGAAGTGGGAGGCTCCACCCTCCCCGATGCTTCCCAACCGCCTGCACATCACAAGTGCAGAAAGGGCTAATATTTGTATATAAAATTAAAACTAAAAACTAGCACTGGATTCAGAAGCCTCTATGAAGGTTGGTGGAAAAATCCATTGTGTGTTCCTCAGGTGATGGTAAGTATGAAATTTGCATGGAACTTCCAAAGCAGATCTTTAGTGTTTTCAATGAGGAGCTTGAGTTTGCTTTTTTGCCCTTCATTTGTTTGCATGAGGTTTTATACACAAGATGACCCCTTGCAACAAGTCCTTGAGACATTTTCATGATGAGGTCTTCAAAGTTTTGATAGTTACCATTATTGACTTTGCATCTGAAGATAAAAATTTTAAGCCCAACTTTATGACCATTCAAAATGTTACAACATTTGAAATTGCACCCAAAGAGAACCTAATTATCCTCCTTCTTGATTCATCAATAGAGGGAATGTGGGCCTTTTCTGTGGTGAGGGGAAAGATGTGAACTGCAGTAGAGTGCTTTCAGATTGAGTATTTCAAAGCCAGGGGCCCCACCTTGCCGAAAGCACCACTGTGGTATTTAGCTTGCAACTAGAGTGGAAGGATCTGGGGGATTTGGAGACAGAGATTAGGGCGCTCTGAGGGCTGGGGATCCCATAGGGCTTCCTGTCCCGGCTTTACCCGCTGGCCACATGATGGGTCCCTGGACCCAGGTTCTCCTACAGCTGCCTATTCCTCGTTCAGACAGGCAGTGCTGTCCCTCAGCTCATGGGTGGACCATGTGGGGTGCTTCCTGCACTTGCTGCAGATCATTCTGCAGGAGCGAACACCAGGGTAACTTGTGCTGCTCCAGGCCCCTGGGCTATCAGGAGGCCTTGGGAAACCGGGGTCTTGGGAGCACTAGGTGCCCTTCAGAGCATCAGCGTGGTGCTACAAACCTCGCTGGGAAGTCATACTCTAGGTTGGGCTCAGGAGTGTTACTAACACCACTCAAGCTACTCAGCTAGAGGAGCAGGAAGGCGTCCCAGACCACAGCTCCACAGATATCAGATGCCCACAGCCAGCTTTGCACCAGGGCCAGGCTCTCTTAGAGCTCACTGGGGTTAGCCACAGCCACAGGGATCTTGCTCTAGGGACCTGTTACTACTGAGATGAGACCAACAGCTTCTTTGCTCTTCAAAGTAGAATATCTAAGATTTGTTCCAGATGCATTTCGAACAATAGCATTAGAAAAAGTGGTCACCTGGTGTAAAGGAAACACCTCATTTGGAAGTTCAGTTTCTCATTCTGGCAAAGCGAGGCTCTTACTATCCTTAAACAGACTCCCTTTTATCCTCCTGGGAGATTCTGCTGACTTCTGGAAGTGTTCATCAATGCCAGGTAAGCTAGGCATGGGAGCGAGGGCAAGCACGCCCCCTGTGTGGGCAGACTCCATGGCCTTCCAGCCGCCTGTTGAGAGCCCTGTGGCCTGTACAGTCCTCTCAGAGGCCAGTTAGTGCCTGGGCGAGCCCAGGATTGGCCGGTCAGGAGTGGCTGCCAGCTGCTGTCACTTCCCTTCTGTCCGTCCTCCCCATACGGCCTCCCTGTGGGCAGCACAGGCGCCATCTGAGCCCCTGCAGTGTGGCCCATCCCATGCCATCCCATCCCGTGCAGTAAGCTGTCCATGCCTGCGGGTCCTCACAGGGGGTGACTTGTATAGTAACCTCAGGAAAACACCAAGAATGGAGGCTGGTGACAGGAAGCACTTACAGTGTCCTCCACACATGGTCCCCATCAGCAGCTGTTCAGACAGCAGTGCCACCATTAACTCTGCACGGCATCGCCAGCACGGTTATGTGGCTGGGAATGTCCATGGGAAGTGTCGCTCACCTCCCCAACTCCATCGCTTCTTTAAGGTTCCTTCCCTCAGAGTGCAGCTGCTGGCGTTGAGGAAGCCTGAAGTTGTCCTCACTAGCCGGGTTCCTGTATTGCCTCTGCTAGCCTCTCAGTGAATAGGCTGCTGGTGACAGTAGGGTAAGGGCCTCGGGTCCCCTGCCCCAGTTCTCCCGTGGCCGGGCTGTAGCCCTTTCCTGTCCTCTTTTGTGGCACCCTGGTGCTGGCTCCCTGGTGCTGCAGTGGGAGAACTGGAGTGGAGAGATGGTCTCCCAGGCCGCGGGCAGCCTGTCTGAGATGGCCCTTGGGGCCCCCTTGGACTGTTGGTGTGCTTGGCCCGGAAGGGTTGCTGAGTCCTGCCCCACCCTGTCCTCAGGTGTCATGATCAGCACCTGGTTGTCAACCCTGCTTCCCTCCCACAAAGCAGAATATTGCTCAACGTGCCTACCCTCTGTCACTGTTGTCCCCTCTGTCCCCACAGTGTCTCTATCTGGTGAGAGTTAGTGCTAGACAGCCCCTTTCATTCCTTGTGGTCAATTGTCCGTGCTCATCCCAGCCCCCACCTGGGGCCTATGGATAAGCCATGAAGAAAGTTGGGGTGTTCATTGCTAACCACCACCAGGGAGGCTGGGCAGGTGAAAATTCCCCGGGGTACATTGACAAGTGTTGCTTTTTAAAACTGAGAGGTCCACGGCCCTCTGGTTAGCCCCCATTTTATACTGGTTAGTTGTTCACAGCCAATGGCAGGCAGAATGCCAAGACAGTCTAAGACCAGCACCCCAGCCCGAGTGACTCACCTTGCATCACCAGATGGGGAGAACAGCCCCTGCTCTAGCTTCCTTGGACAGGCCTGGCTCTTCAAAGAACCCCACTTCCATGCTGAGGATGCAAGGTTGCTGGCGAACTTGCTGAGAACCAACTGCATGAGAGAGATAGGAGACAAGTGCGTTTGCCTCAAATCAAACCAGAGGAGCTCTTCTGTGAGTATAGGAGGAGACGGAGGGACCATCCCAGAAGCTGCTGAAGCTCCTTTTGTTTCAGGGAACTCCCACCTTCTCTCCCTGAACCTGAATGGTACAGGTTGCTCCATCTTGGTCCACTTAAAGAAAAAGGAAACAGAACTAAGTGAAGTTGCAACACCCTGATTATTTGGAAGTCCCCAGTGTGCAGGCCGAGACTCTTTATTTCAGATATTGGGTTCCTCTTCATGGGAACTACTGGTCCTTTTTGGTATGGACATCTGTGTAACTACTGGTATAGAAGTCACCATTAAGTGGGACTCTGGAACCTCGGGATATTTACTCCCTTCTGATCTGTTCTAGGTTCTGATCTGCTTGTTGTCTGTGAGCTTGGGAATTCCCTCTGGTCATCTTTTTTTTTTTTGTATCTGTTACTGCTCCTCTTAAGATATGACCATATTGAACATATGATGCAAAGGAAAGACCACCAACTTCAATTTTAAACCAAATTAAAGCAAGTTTACATTGTGTACACAAGAGAGCTGATCAGCGACCACCTCATTCAAATGCAGGGCCAGAGAACAGTGTCTGGTCTAAGAGCAGGAAGGTTTTTATAACACAAAAATTTACAAAAGTGAGTATCTTGGGAGCTTACAGTTGACAGGGTTTTTGCAAGCATAATACAAGGGCAGATAGCAGGTTAATGATCTACATGGCTTAACATGTCAAGGTAGGGAGTAAACTCAGATTCCAAAATCAAAGTTAATGAGGAGCAGCTGAGATTTCAGGGAGGGTTGTTAACTGGTCAGGGAAAGTCAGGCATAGGTAAGTTCAAAGTATGGGCAGGAGTTCCAAGCAAGTTTAAAACATCAAAGTATGATCAGGCCAAATGGAAATCTTAGGACTTTACAGTAAAACAAAAATGATATTTTGATGACTTTGTGATGAGATGGCTCTCAATCTTAAGATGGAATTAAGCTGGGTTCTTTAGCCAATACTTCATTGATCCTATAGATATCTCTAGGGAAACATATTGAAGAAATTTGTACATGCATATCTGTCTGTTTTAAAGGTTCCTGTCTCTCATCCTTGGTTTTGGTGGTCCTATCTTCATTTTTTTTGTATTTGTTATTGGCCCTTTAAGACATGAGCCATGAAACATTGATCTTAATAGTAGTCTTTGGAGCCTAGAGAACTTAGCTGAATGTACATGCATAAGTATAAACCTGTCTAAGAGAAAGGCAGTTGACTTTAACAGAATCTTACCTTTGAATGGTTTTTCTGGATTATTATACAATTCATAAGTTGAAGTAGGCCTGTCAGGGGTAAAGTATGTGAAAGATCCTGTATGGAAGGGCACTTATGAAGTTGTAAGATCAGGGTTCTCAACCATCAGGAACTAAGTGAAAGGTGCCAAAGGCATTGCTGCTGGTGTGCACGGATAGCAAGACACCAGAGGAAAGGGTTAAAAGATTTCAATCACTCCTAGAACGTTTCCTCATTTCGGCCCCTGTCAGCTACAGGTCATCTCACTGTGGGTCAAGGATACCAGCCCTAAACTTGGGGGAAAAGTCACAGAAAACTGCCTGGGCTCTAGAACAATAGCCAGAACTGGCCTCTGTCCTGCCTTTCTGCTCCTTTTGTTCTGGTGTGTGGGGGGGATGGAGGTCGCTGGCTACAAAGGATGTGATAGTAGGTCCCAGCTCTGTCAGTTTATGTCCCGGGGACAGGAAGAGTCTCCACTGTTAAGATCTGACAGGACACCCCATTTGGCCAGGGGATATTCATCACTGGGACAAGTGGTTCTTGCTACAACACTATCCCATAAACTAAAAGCCTGGGGTGTCTGGCAGGACAAATAACTGCACCCAGAAAATAAAAAGACAGAAACTAAGGACAACCTGTGTTTCATAGGCAGCCTCTGCAAAGGGATCTTCAAGAACCCCTAAAGAGAAAAATGGAAAGGGCTTCTTGCATTGCATATCAGTCTGCCTAGTATAAGAAAAGGCCCAAAAGGAGCCTCAGATATTGGGTTCCTCTTCATGGGAACTACTGGTCCCTTTTGGTATGGACATCTGTGTAACTACTGGTATAGAAGTCACCATTAAGTGGGACAAGTGACAGTGGGGAACTCACTTAAAGTTGGTGGCATTGTGACAGTGTTCATGGAGACAGATTAGACTCAAAAATTCCTTGAAAGCAACATGGGAGAATAAAGATTAAAATACAGTTTTTGTATATGCTGGATTGTCCAGCCCTGTCCTGGGATGAAATTTGTTGTGTAAATTAAATGCACAGATAACATTCATAAAGATTGTTTTGGAATATGGATTTTAAAAATATTTCAAAACTAGAAAAGATAAAAGAACATTACAGGTATAGAAATATATTTTAGTATGGAAAATTAGAAGGTAAGAGAAATGTTTCTGAATGAGAAAGTATTTTGTCTGGTAAAGCAATATTCTTGTGCTAATGTCCCAGATTAAAGATGACAAAATTAAGGATTTAAAGTTGTGAATGTCTAAGTAAGTTGCAGAAAGTTTGGGGAAGGCAAATCTCAAAATTTTTTTGTGTATTTAAATTGGCTATAATTTATCTATCAAGATAATTTTCTTCTATTTGTTGGGCTTTATTACTTGTGGAAACTAAGTCTTAAAGTAATTAGGGTTTGTATCTATTTGAAAGTCTGAAATGATTACTTTGTAACTGGTTAAACAACTGTTACTTAAACCTACCAATATAGATGACACCCTAAGTATATGACTAGGTATAATGTATGCATCTGAGAACTATAGCTATCTAAGCTTTGTCTAAGTTTTATGTTAAAGTTTATAAAATGAGGAGCTGGGGTTGTGGCTTAGCCATAGAGCACTCACCTGGCACATGTCAGGCCTTGAGTTTGATCCTAAGCACCACATAAAAATAAATAATACGGGGTAAAGTTGGGAGTTCATAACCCACTTGAATCAAACTGTGAAAGATGATGTATTAAGAACTGTGTAATGTTTTGAACGACCAACAATAAAAAAAAAAAATAAAATAAATTAAAAATAAATAAATAAATAAAACAAAGGTATTGTGTCTAAATGCAACTGAAAAAGAAATATTTTTTAAAAGTTTATAAAATAAAAGTGTATGTAAGTTTACCATCAAGATAACCACTAACTGCTCTCTCCTTTTTTTAAGAGAGAGAGAGAGAATTTTTTAATATTTATTTGTTAATTTTCGGCGGGCACAGCATCTTTGTATGTGGTGCTGAGGATCAAGCCTGGGCCGCATGCATGCCAGGCGAGCGCAATACCGCTTGAGCCACATCCCCAGCCCCAAACTGCTCTCTTTTATACATTGTATCTGACATTGAAGGGCCATGTCTTATATATTTGTTTTGAGTAAGACAATTTCTTATCATTAACTCTGTTTCCTATATGTATAAGAGATTTAAGCCTATTGACTTTGTTAATCCATGCAGACCTGTGATTACTGTTACCATACACTCTGGATTCTGAATTGCACTTTAAACGTTAAACTTAGTTGAATGCAAAGCTTTGCCAAGTTGATGTTATTCAAACTAAAATTATGTGTAGCAAAATCTCTGATTTATATAAAAATAACAAATTTGGTTGGTACTGATTCATGTCATTTAAGGTTTTATAGCTGGATCAAGTAATCTGTTGTGAATAAGTTATATATACAATTTGGTGTTAATCTTCCCACTGGAATTGGAATTTAAATGCATTTCTGGAAGCTAATAATGAGAGCCTGATCTGTTTAAAGGTGAAATTGTAAAACATGGAAGCATTTTGCCACTTTTTCCACACAAAGAAAGTTCAAAGCTCTCTTAGCCTTTGTTTGAATCATGTTTCAGATGTAATGTATTGTGGCATTTGTCAGGACCTCCACCTTAACCGAGATCAAACTCTTCCTCCCACATTACTACATGTTACAATGGCTCCCAACAGGCTAGACTTGAGCTAACTTAGTGTTGTGATAGGTGGGGTTGTCTGGAGGTTGATGATAGCTCCAGTCCGGTAGGTGCTGGACTGGTTGGCTGGGCAAGTTGGTAACAAGGTACCCTCACACCCTCTTCCAACCTTCTGACCTGATGTAGCCAGCCCCGTGTGTCCCCACGACCTGCCCACACCCCACCCAGTTGATTGAAATCAGTTGCTCTTAGTGGAATAGCTGGATGCATAATAAAAGCTAAGAAAGAGAAAGCAGTGATAAAACCACAGGACAGAGAGTGTAATTTTGAAAAGCAGGGGCGGGATGTGCTAGTCGATCTTAGGGATCAATCTTCCACACTAACATTAACAACATGGAGCCTGCACTTGCTTTATTTATATTTATTTATATCACGGAACATCAAAGGTTTTCCATGGAATGGGCTGTCCAGTTCCCAACAGGTTATGCCCAACTCTAGAGTGATGAAAAGGATCTCCCTAGTAGAGCAGAGATAGAGGTCATGGGTTTGGGCAATTTAATACAGGGGGTGGGGGGAGTCTGTATAGTTCCCAAGGAAAAACCTAAATCTCCATGCCTCGACAACCAGTGAAGACTCTCAGGTAATTTGCAGTTGGCTCCCTGCACCAACACACATCAGGACTAATGGAGCCCAGGAGCCAAGCTGTCTCTAGCATCTCTAACCAATGCTTCCCCCTGGCAAAATGCCCCCAGTCTGAATGTTCACAGGATTGCCTGGCCATGAACAACCCATGCAGACCCACTCACTGTCTGACAGATAAGGATGTAAGATACCCCAGGCTCAGCTATGTTGCAGTCCCAGGATCTCAATGCCATTCCAACTTGCAGAGAGACAATGAGGCATGTGTTCAAAGGAGTGACCCTGCAAAGAAGCAGCAAGATGGTGGCCACCAGCACTCCCAGGAGTACCATAGGGCAGCCAAAACCTAGGCACCCTGAAACTGGACCTCAGGCCATGGCTGGTGTTCTCAGGCAGAATTTGATGCACTGTGAGATGATGGTAGCAGCAAACCTGCAAGCACCCTGGCCCACAAGGCCCTGGCCACTGTCCCAAGACAGAGACAGCTGTGTGCAACTAACCCTGCAGGCAACTTGGCAATGGACCTCTGGGTGACAGTGGCGGCAGTGGCACCCTGAGAGTCCCCACTGCTTCTTACCACTGTCACCACTACTGTGCAACACAATTTCCAAGGGAAACTCTGGAATCCTTGAAGGGCTCTGCCATTACTCTAATCCTGAGACCAGACCTCAGAGAGGGAACTGCAGTCCCTGAATTGGGACACCAAAAGGCAATGGGAGTCATTTGATGACACTCAAGCTGCAGAGCAAAGGGGGCTACTGTAATGGGCAGGAGAGTCAAAACAGCAAACAGAATAGTCTGACTCCAGCAGCCCGAGGATGTGAGTTCATGGTGTTCCTGGAAGTGAAAGATATGAGAGGTTTGCTAAATCCTCACTGGATCTGAGTAAACAGAAGAGTTTAAGACCAAGGGGAAAGGTCTAACTGGAATCATAAAAACAGCTATATTACCTCAATCAATTCCAAGACCTAAGCCAGATTACAAACCCAGAATGACCTGAATGAAGAGGAGGTGTGTTGCAATGAGTAAAAACTTGGAACACAAGTGAAAAATTATACTTTTAATGTTAGTCCCAACATCATCTAGAGAGACATAAGGCCTATTACCTTGGTAACCACAACCTAGGAAAAATGAAATAACCAGAACTCTTTCTGGCTACACTACCACACTACAATAAACAACTATATATCTAAATGCTATATGAACTCATTCAAAAGCCCAGAAATAATGCCAGGATTGTTGTGAAGTTACATGAGCATATTGTTAACCATACAGGTTATTATCCAGTTACATATCAAAGGATTGATTCAATTTGTGCTCTGACCAACAAATATGATAGCTATGTTGATCCTTTTCCTATTCACCACTTGGTACACGTATATTTAAGTAGTTGTCAATTTGATGGTTATAGTAATTGCCCATTGTGCTTTTAATCTGTGCTCCTGGTCATTTCAGATTGTAGAATCTTGGTGCAGGATTATATGCTGTGAATTGCTCGTAGCATATGCCCATATGTCAGAAGAAGTAACTTTGGTAGAAATTCTTCTTATACTTTGGATATTAATCCTATCCTTGAATAAATAAAACAACATTTCAAGTAAAGAGTGTTCTTCTGTGCAATGTATTTCTTATGTTTCTTTGAATGTAAGATTTTTTTATTATTATTTATACTGGGGGAAAAAAGAAAATAAATAGAATTGTTTTAAATTTTTTTTCCACTATGCACACCCATGTCCATATGCATACAGCTTACTTCTAATTAAAGGTGAGGTCAGGTTGAGGAATAACAGCAACAACAAGAAAAAAACCACTATCAAGGGTGAAAAGCACTGGGGAAAAAACAGAAAAATATTTTATTCCTTAAGCACAAAATGATTTGATTTGATCCAGCAAAATGTTTGAGATTGACATCTAGACTACCTGTTAGTTTAAGTGTAATCCTTAAATTCTACTTACATAAACAAATTTGGCAAAATCATGGATTTTAGTTACTCTAAAATATGAAGGAAGCATAAAATATTGGTCATCCTCCATTAATTTTTATTGTTCAGGGTTCTCCAGGGGAAAAGAACCAAGAGACTTATTGTAAAAATTGGCTTATTGGTTATGGAGCCAAGAGAGTCCAGTGTTTGTCTGAGGCTGGAGAATCAGAAAATCAAAGGTATAATTCAATTTGAACTAAGGACCTGGGGCTGAGGGTTGATTGTGTAAGGCCAGACTGAGTCATGGAACCTGAGAAACAATGATGGCCTGTCATATCCCTGACCAGGGAAGATGGACATCTCAAATCAAACAGAAGAATTTGTCCTTCTTCTAACCTTTGGTTTTGTTGGGGCCCTGAAAACATTGGATGATGCCTACTCACACAAGGGATAAAAACTTCTTTGCAGAGCCTACTTACTGATTTAAAAGTAAATCTTTGCAAGAATCACCCTCAGAGAAAGATCCTGAAATGTTGCTGTGGTTTTTTTTTTTTTTTTTGTACTGGGGATTGAACTCAGGGGTGCTCAACCACTGAGCCACATCCCCAGCCCTATTTTGTGTTTTATTTAGAGAGGGTCTCACTGAGTTGGTAATTGTCTCACCATTGCAGAGGCTGGCTTTGAACTTGCGATCCTCCAGTCCCAGCTTCCTGAGCAGGTGAAATCACAGGCATGCACCACCACACCCAGCCCAGAAATAATGTTTTACCAGCTCTCAGGGTAAACCTCAGGCAGTGGGTTGACACAGAAAATCAACCACCACCTTGATTATATAAGAATTCCAAACTCATTTAAATTTGTTGACAAAATATGTTTATTTAACTAAAACAAAACATACAAAGAGTTCCTGAAGTTATAAATGATGTCTGTCATTGTATTTTACAGACGATATTGCACCATCAATGTTGTATTGGCTTTTCATCACTGTGGAAAAACATTTTTTAAAGAGAGAGAGAGAGAGAGAGAGAGAGAGAGAATTTTAACATTTATTTTTTAGTTTTTGGCAGGAATTTTATTATTTTTATTTTAGTTTTCAGTGGACACAACATCTTTGTTTGTATGTGGTGCTGAGGATTGAACCCAGGCCGCATGCATGCCAGGTGAGCATGCTGCCGCTTGAGTCACATCCCCAGCCCGAACTGTGGAAAAACATTTGAAAACAGTAAACTAAAGGAAGAAAAATTGATTTCTGGCTCAGTGTTTCAGAAGTTTTAGTCCAAGTTTGGTTGACTGTATTGTTTTTGGGTCTGAGGTAAGTCAGAATATCACAGCAACAGGAGCTTTGGAGAAGAGATGGTTTAACTTATTGTAGCAATAAAAAATAATTTATAGTTTAAATAGAGGAAAAGGGGGAGGGAGAGGTGGGAGGAAGGAAGGTTCCTGGGACATAAAGAACCTTTCAAAACATGACTCAACATCTCTACTCCTAAAGTTTTCCTCACCTCTCAATAGCACCGTAGTAAACACATGTGTCTTTGTGGGACATTCCAGATCCAAACTATAATAAACATCAGCTCAAGGTACACAGAAGTCGTTGATAACACAAACAAGATTAAAACTCTTTGTTGAGGTTTCTTGTTCTAGCAGTCAGAGCCTCAGTGTATGATTACTGAGGTTAGCACAGGAAATGGTTAAGAAAAAGTGCAGGATTGGACTGTCACAAAACAGAGCAAAGAGCTCAAAGTTGAAATTGAAGTTAATGGATCTTCTTGGGGGTCATTAGATCTTGGGGTGGTAGGGGTCAATGGGTGGCAAAGGAAAGATGTGGGTGGCTGCTATGATGGATGGGAGAGTGAAAGCAGCAATTAGAACAGTCCACCTCTTGCAGAAGTAGGGTATGGGCTCATGGTGTACCTACAAGTGACATACAGATACACCTTTTAAATCCTCACTAGATCTGAAAAAGCAGAGGAGCTCTAGGCTGAGTGACTAAGTCAGACTGATATGCTGGAGGCCTCTGGATTTGCAGTTCAGTCTTTGTTTGCTCTATGGAGGAAGAGCTGGAAGTAGATTGGCAGAAGATCAGTGAGGACTGTTATTTCACTGAATCACATTTTCAGAAGCTTCTTGGGAGCATCTTTAACCTTTAGAAAAGAAACACGTTATTTCAACCCTCTGAAGAAATCCTACTTCAGTTCTCCTGACCCCTCATCAGTCACTCCCCAATTCATAGCCATGCTCACCTTGGGTCCTGTTTCCCTCCTCTATTACCCAAGGGTCCTGCAGCCTCTACCATCCTCCTCCCTTCTTTCTCACAGACCAGAGTCAGCCCCAGCCCTGCTGTAGGCCTTGGTGTCTCAGGACTGGAGCTGTAATGACTGGATTTGCTCTCTGACTGGGAGCCTGTTCTTCTCTTGATAGGAGGAGCCATAGGACCTGGGAGTGGGGAGAGTCCTGAACAAAGAGAGGAGCCTGGAACCTGGTTCCTGGGCCTTGGTTGCAGACAACATCTTTCTTCCCCCTTCTCCCTCAGCCTCTCCTTACCTGGGAGCAGCAGAGCTCTAAAAGTGACTTGCCCTGCCTACTCCCTCCACTCTGGTTGAGTCAGCTGGAGCATTAGACCCCAGCAGCTGCTCAGCCCCACAAGTCTCTGCAGAGGCTCTGCTCAAGGCAGAGGCTGCTGAGCTGGCTCAGGATCTGGAGTCTGCAGGAGGCTGGGTTCCAGGATCACAGCCCAAGGGTCAATCCTGGAGTTCTAGGAGTCCCCAGAGAACTGGAACCCTCTGCACTCATCCTAGACAGACTCTACTCTCAGTTTTCCTTCAGCTGCTGGAAATGAGCCTCCAATGAGAATGTAACCCTGAACTCCAGCCTTCCAGGTTGGGCTGGAAAAGACCTTCACTGCTCCCTGTTCTGGCATTAGCCATTGGACCCCCGGCTCTCTCTTATATATATAAACATACATATTACACACTCATATTAGTTGTAGATGGACACTATACCTTTATTTTATGGGTTTATTTTTATGTGCTGCTGGGGATAAAACCCATTGCCTCATATATGCTAGACAAGTGCTTTTCCACTGAGCCACAACCTGGCAGAGGACCCTCTCTTTTTGTCTGTGGGTATGGAGTCCATTCCTCTTTACCTATCAAATGCATCTATTATGCTGCCATTACCCAGGATTAGGTATTTTCCTTTCTGTGTTCCTATTATTTCCACATCATGTACTGCATGCACTACTGTGCCCCTCTCTCACAGAAATATGGTCTGAATCAGATCTGCATGAGCTAAAATCCTTTAGAGTCCACAGGCCAACTTGTACGGTTCCTCCTCTTTCCCATAGGCCCTGACAGGAAGAATTTCTCAGAACTCAGGGCTGAGCATTGCCAAGCTATTGCTACCAGTGAGAGGAGGGAGGCCTGATTCTTCCTTCTCATCTCAGAATGAAAAGGACCAGTCAGAGTGCAGACTGGGACCTTGGGAGTTCACTTTCCTGTCCTCCTTGCTCACACAGCTGCCCCATGTCTCTCTGTCCATTCTGCCCACAGCACCTGTCAGGAAGGTCTGGAGGCCTAGGTGGATGAAGCAGGTGAGGATCCAGAGCAGGACCCAGTGAATAAGGGTGCTGGCTGCAGACTCCTGGAAGACTCTGTCTATGATGGCACTTGAAGGTCCTGAAGTGGAAACACAAGAGATTTAGCCCTAGTTCAGAGCAAAATCTGTGGAGATGCCTGCTCAGCTCCTGCTGCCCCATGTCACTCAGGCAGGCACATAGTTCCTAGACCTCTGCTATGTGGCAGCTGCTGTGACAGGTCATGAGGAGGAGGGAGACAGGAGAAGGGCCATGTGCTTAAGGAGCTCATATAGCTAATGGGAGAATCCTCGATGACCACCCAACTCATCCTTCCTGGTGGCAGAATATGAGGTGACCCATGAGGGTTATGGTGGAGAAGGGTCTCAGGAAATGTCATGTGAAGTGATTCACAAGAATTTCCAAAAAGAGACGAGCAAATGCCAGATGCATGTGCATTGAGGAAGAGGCATTAGGAGGTGAGAAGGGAAAAGATGGGAAGACTATACCTTTGGCTGTTAACCTAGGTGTGACTTTCTCTCTCTCCCTCTCTCTCTCTCTCTCTCTCTCTCACACACACACACACACACACACACACACACACACGTAGCAGCATCTCATGTGAAGGCAGCTCCCACTCCCCCCCCCCTCCTGACAGTTACCTGTTGGCTCCGGCTCCCATTGCACCAAGAACTTCTGAAGCCAGGTTCTACAGTCACCTATTGAGGACCTGTGTAAGAACTCTGTCACCTCCTTGTCATTTTCCCACATTTCTTTCATCCAGTTGGACCCAGAATGCATCTCTCTCCACCTTCTGTTGTCTGAGTCAAAGTGGAGCCACATTTGTCCATTGAAGCCAAAATGCCAGGAGCTGTTGGATTTATGCTGACAACACATCCTGCCCTCCAGGGTGTGCAGACCTGCCCCCATCAGAGAGAAATCAGCCTCTTTTCTTAACAAATATTTTGTCCCACAAAATACTACCTTCCCCGGTTTCCTAATCTGGCTGTGTTCTGTCTGCCAGTCCAGCCCTATCTGGGCTTTCTGGAGGGACCAATATCTAATTTTTTAAAAAACATGCACACAATCAATTTCCCTCAACCCACTATCAGCTCTCCTGCCCCTGGGTCATCCTTACTTACTCCTGGCCATGCCATTTTCTGTTTTAATGTCAGCCAGTTGCTGTTTTAGCATATCCCCCATTTCTCTCAGCATGGTGTTTTGCTCTTCCCAGGTGACTGTGGCACTCACTTTCCCTCCCAGGGCACTCAAGGATTTGACCTTGTCCAGCCCACAGTCATAGGAGAGAAAATTCTGGTCCACCTGGGCGTGGACTGTACACCATTGCTGTCCAGGTGCTGCCTTAGAATTGACGGTGAAGTCATAGCAAAGGGAGTGAGTGCCTGTGAGGGAAAGGGGAAATTAAGGGTTGGGCTGGTGAGAAAGGACCTTTAGGCACCCCCTCCTCATCCTTCTGAAGGGCTGAGCTTGCAGAGCAAGAATGGCCCTTCCCAAGCTGTCTGCTCCACCTGTTTAAGGTGGGCATGTTCCCCTTCTTTGAGGAGGAGGGGACAGCAACCTCATGTCCCAGGACATGGCCCACTTCCCCTCTGCCCTTTGAACAATGCCTACACCCAGCAGCACATCACCTTATAATGGCCCTGCCAGGCTGTGAGGGGAAGGCCTGCCTGGCAGAGGATGATCAGAAGCAGGAGAAGGGAGTGCACATGCTGGGTTATGGTGGGGCAGTGAGGATGGGATCACAGCTACATGAAGGAGAGTTCATAATTATGGTTCATAGCTTTTAGCTTGAGTGTTAGATGGCACTAGTGCCTCAGGGGATTGCATTCTTTTGGGTTGGAAAGTGATATCCTACACTGAGTGAAATGGAAAATCTGTAAGTTCAAAGAAAAGTAGTAGAGGAAGGAATCAAAAGTATCCACTTTGAGAATCATAAAAAGGTATATGCCATGTTGCATGTTATACTATAGCCAGAAAAATGCCTAGTCCACTGTGCTTTGTAAGAAAGCCTGGCAGATGCTTGTTATCAATTGTATTTGAAAGTGTCTGGTACCTGAGTCAGACATGGTGGTGCACACCCATAATCCCAGTGGCTTAGGAGGCTAATACAGGAGAATTGCAAGATCAAAGCCAGCCTTAGCAACTGTGAGGAGCTAAGCAACTCAGTGAGACCCTGTCTCTAAATAAAATTCAAAATAGAGCTGGGTATGTGGCTCATTGGTCAAGTGCCCCTGAATTCAATCCCTGGTACCAAATAAAAAGAAAATATCTGTTACGCTAAACTAGAACCAAAATTAGTAGAAAGGAAGAAATAATAAGATCAGAGCAGAGAACAAATAAATGAATTAGACATGAAAAGGCAGCACAAACGATTAATGAAAAAAGGAGCTGCTTCTTCTGAGAACTAAACAGAAATGATAAACCTTATCTGGACTAACTAGGCAAAGGAGAGAGAAGACTCAAATTCAGACAAGAAAAGGGAGACATTGACTCCATAGAAATACAAAGGGTCATTCGAGATTATTAGGAACAAAGATATTCATGTTTGTTATTATTTGCAAAAATTTGGAAACTAGAATAAATAAACAAATTCCAGATCACTTACACACATATACCTTAACCAAGTTGAATCATGAAGAAATAAATAAAAAAAAACCTGAGCACACCAATAAGACATAACAAGATTGAATCAGTAGTAATAGCCTTCCAGCAAAGAAAATCCCAATAAAGAGAGCTTTATTGCTAAGTTCTGCCAAATATTTAAAGAAGAACAGTTTTCAGTTTTCCTTAATTTATTTCCAAAAATATAAGAGAAAAAAAATATTCTAACTACATTTGATAAGATCAGCATTGCCATGATATCAAAACCTAACAACACACAGAGAAACTAATCAAGTAAGTAGGATGCCATCAATTAAAAAGTATCTACACAGCAAGGGACACAGGAGCATAAAGAAAAAGTCTGCACAATGAAAAAATTCTTTGCCACAGTTCCTTTGACAGAAGATTAACATCCAGAATATATAAATATCTCAAAAAACTTATCACCCCAAACTCAAATAACTCAATCTGTAAATGGGCAAAAGAACGAAATAGATATTTCTCTCTCTCTCTCTCTCACACACACACACACACAAAAAAAAAACACACACAAATGGCCAAAAAAATATTTAAATAAAATTTTCAATATTTCTAGTATCAGAGAATTATATGGGAGAAATGCAAAATTACACCAAGATTTCATCTCATTCCACTCAGAAGGACAATTATCAAGAATACAGATAATAATAACAAATACTAGTGAGGATGTGGAGAGAAAGGTACACTCACACACTGTTGTTGGGACTGCAGAGTAGTACAACCACTCCAAAGAGCAGTACAGAGATTCCTCCAAAAACTTGAAATAGAACCTCCATACAACTCAGCTATCCCACTCCTTGATCTTTATTTAAAAGAACTAAAATCAGCTTACTGTAGTGTCACAACCACTTTAATGTTTATAGCAGCACAATTCACAATAGCCAAATTATGAAATCAGTCCAGATACCCATCAAGAGAAGAATGAATCAAGAAAATGTGGTATATAGACACAATGAAGTTTTACCAGCCATAAAGAATAACAAAATTATGGTATTTTTCAGTAAATGCATGAAAGTGGAAAACATCCTGCTAAGTGAAATAAGCCAGACTCAAGGGTCAAATATTTGTTTTCCATTATATTTGTAAGCTACAGAGAAATAAGGGAAAGAAGGTTTTTGGGACAATCAGATATCATAATGATACAGGGAAGATCAGTGGAGTAGGAGATAGGGAGGGGGAAAGACAGACAAGGTAGGAAATGCAGAATGAATTTAACAAAATGATGTTATGTGCATATGTAAATATACCATAGAGAACTTCCCCTTTATGTGCGTGTGGACAGCTTCAATCAAGGATGGCTAAATAATGAGTGAGGGGAAGTTCAATGGAGGGGGAAGAAGAACAGGTACTGGAATGGAGTGGGTCAGATTACACGCATGTGTGGTTGTGTTGGGATGATCCAGCTACCATGAATAACTATAATGCTCCAATAAAAATAAAAAAGAGAGGATTTTGAAATTTGCAGAGATATATGTTTAAACTGCTTTGAATAGTATATAATGTACACATGTATCAAAACTTCACATGGCACCCCTTAATATGTGTAATTGTGATGTTTTTTATGTATCAGTTAATAACATAAAACAAGTCTGCTCACAAGGGCACCAGCATTGTCTAGAAGGACACTGATGATGATTGTTAAAGGCTGGGGTCTGTGGTGGAAGTTAGAGTTCAGAACTGGGATTCTAAAAGTAAAGGAGAAGAAAAATACTGATAGACCCCAAATGGAGGCCATGAAAAGGTAGAAGGAAAATGTGTGCCATGATGCATACAGTCAGAAAGGAGGAAGCCAAGCAGGGGCCTGATCCTCAGGGAGCTAACCTGGGGTTGGGCAGGCAACTCAGATTCTGCTGGAATTCAAGAAGTAAAGCAAAATCCAAGGATGGATGTTTAGAAGGCTGAAAGCTGACACCCACCAAAAGTCTGGTTGTTTGCCCAGTTTCCAGACCTGGGTCATGTCTCAGAGCCTGAACTCATTCCTAGGAGGAGAGACCAGGATCCTATCAGGAGAGACCCTTCAATCCCAGAGTCAGTTCAGTGTCCCCTTTCAGATTATCCCACGGAGCCATCCCCCATTCACGTGGGTCTCTGTGCACAGAGAAACAGAAAACATGCAGACATTCATCCTGGAGGCAGTGTGCGCTGACCTCATATCTAGGCATCTGAAGCATCACCAGGGCCCTGTGGTGTTGATAAAGGTACATATGGGGCCAGGAATGAATTGACCTATCCCACTTCCTGCTGAAATAGGAGTCATTTCAAATTCCCTGAATTTGTAATAGAAATGAACAATCATGGGCTTAGTGAGTCACTGGTTGGCGATGGAGCCACCCTAGTAGGGAAAGCGAAGTACAATCTTCTGACACTGTCTCCCCTATTCCCCAGACACTGCTTTTAAAGTAAGATCTCATCCTAGAGAAAATATGGAGATTTGTGCCAAGGACGCACATAGGTCAACTTTGTCCTTTCCTGTTATTCCTAGCCTAGGCCCTGGAATTTTCTGTAAAGGGTTTACTATTATATATTTTAGTCTTTGTTACAATCACTCAATTTTGTTCTTGTAGCACATAAGCAGCAATATTGACCTACATTTCTTTCTTTTTTATTTTTATTATTTTTTTAAAATTTAGTTGTTGATGTACCTTTATTTCATTAATTTATATGTGGTGTTGAGACTCAAACCCAGTGCCTCACACATGCTAGGCCTTGACCATTGAGCCACACCTCAACACTTGACCTACATTTCTACAAATTTTGCATGTTTTCCCCTCTCCTGTCCCTGCAAATCCTTACTGGCTTTAATTGTAAAGCCTTGATACTTGCCATTGTAGTTGGAGATTAAATTTTAGTGTAGTTTTTCATGTATTTGTTGCCTATCTGTACTTCTTTAGAGAAATATGTTTAGTTTATTTTCCCTCTTATTGATTGGGTTATTTGTACAATTACTTTTAAAAATAAGATATTTGGGAAATTAGGAATGAAACTACCATATGATCCAGCTGTCCTACTATTTGGTATTTATCCAAAACAATTGAAGTCAGCATACTATATAGATAAAGGTATAGCCATGTTTATAGCTGCACAATTGACCATAACCAAGCTATAGACCCAGCCTAGTTGTCTGTTGACAAATAGGTAAAGTAAATGTATATTCACACAATGGAGTTTTATTCAGCCCTAAAGAAGAATAAAATTATATTGTTTGCAGAAAAATGGATGAAGCTGGAAAGGATCATGTTAAGTGAAGTAAACCAGACTCAGAAAGTTAAGGGTCATATATTTTTTTCTCATATGTGGAGGCCAAGGCAGGGCGGGGATATGAAAATAGAAGGGAGACCACTTGTAGAGTAGATAAATAGGATCAAGGGGTAGGAGGGAGGGAGGAAAGGAGAGGTTCTAGTAAATGAAATTGTGCAAATTATGTTATACATATGCACGTTGAATAAATATGTCATAATGAATTTCACTATTATTTTAAAATTTTATTTAATTTTTTTAGCCATGCTGGGGCTCAAACCCAGGGCTTTGAAAATGCTGGGCATGCACTCTACCACCCATTTTGCTCCCAGCCTACTATGTATAATTATAAGGCAGAAATTTAAAAAGAGAAAATAAACAAATATTTATGAAGTATTTGCAATTCATTATAATTTTACATAGTAGTGAGATGTACATCATATTCAACCATACACATAGTACAATTTGGTAGACTTTGTTGCCCAGTACTCACCAATACTCTCCCTTCATTCCTCCCTCTCCAGCCCCTTTCTTTATTGTTTTCTCTTTCCCTCTGTTTTCATGAGATCTTTCCTTTATTTTTAAATTCTATTTCTTTTTTAGCTATTTTCTAGGCAGAAAATAATCAACCTTTAACTTTCTCAGTCTGTCTTATTTCACTTAGCATAATGTTCTCCAGTTCCATCTATTTAGCAGCAAATGATGTAATTTCATTCTTCTTTATGCCCGAATTAAACTCCATTGTGTAAATAGAGCACATTTTCTTTATCCATTCAATGTTGATGAGCACCTAGACTGGTTCCACAACTTAATTATTGTGAATTGCACTGCTATAAACACCAGTATGCACATATCATCATAGTACCTTGTTTTTGGTTCTTTTGGATAAATACCAAGTAGTGGAATAGCTGGGTCAGTTCCATTCCTAGTTTTTTGAGGAATCTTCACACTGCTTTCCAAAGTGGTTATACCAATTTGCAGAACAATGGATGAAAGTACCTTCCCCTACATTCTCATCAGAAATTGTTGATATTTGTAATTTTGGTGATTGTTATTCTAACTAAGGTGAGAGAAAGTCTCAATGCACTTTTATTTTGCACTTTCTTGATTGCTAACAATGTTAAACATTTTTCATATATTTGTTGGCCATTTGTGTTTCCTTTGAGAAATGTCTGTTCTTTGGTCCATTTGTTGATTGGGTTATTTATTTATTTATTTTTGGTGATAATTTCTTTTGAGTTCTTTATATATTGTGGATAATAGGCTCTTGTCAGAGAAACAGCTAGCAAAGGTTTGCTCCCATCACATAGGCTCTCTCTTCATGTTCTTAATTGTTGTCCTTGTTGTGCAGAAGCTTTTAATTTGATGCATCACACTTATTCATTCTTGGTCTTATTTCTTGTACATTGGGTGTCTTCTGAAGGAAGTTGGTGCCTGCACCTATGTGCTGGAGTGTTGACCCTCTGTTTTCCTTTAGCAGTTTCAAGATTTCTGATTGTTTTGGCTATTCTGGTTCTTTTATACTTCCAGATGAATTTTATGACTGCTTTCCACTCCTGTAGTTTTGTGAAAGTTGTCAACCACATGTCAATGGGGATTGCATCAAATCTGTAGATCACTTTTGATTAAATGACCATTTTAACAATATTAATTCTGTCAATCCATCTTCTAAGATATTCCTTGAACACAGGGTCAATACTACCTAATGTTAAATCTGGTGTTTGGGGCACTGGGTTTTGGCAAGATTCCCACTCTTTGGCCAGTTTTGCAGTATTCTACTGTGTATTTTGAATTCTTTATAGGAGCCTTTAGCATTATTGTAGAACAATGCAAACAGTTTCCCAAAATATGGCACTACTTTTGAAAGGTTTGTGGACATTGAATGACATAATGAGAAAAGAACCTGGCATGGTGTGGTTGTGTGATTCTGAAAAGACACAAATTTCATTGTGAGGTCACAAATGGCGTTCTTACTTTAATATCCTTCCATTTGTTCTTTAGCATACTTCAACTCATCCTCCAATACCTACTTTAATGTGAAGAATTCATACTCTCAGCCAATACCTATACCCAGCCAACCAGAACCCTTCTCTGAAGACTAAGAATCTGAGCGGCACCAAAGCAACAGCAGAAAGGCTTCCAGTGTGCTCATATATCTGTGGGGTCCAGGAAATACTATAAAGGGGTTTTGGGCACTGAGATCCCCTGGCAAAACCCAGCTCCTGGTTTTATTGAATTTTGCCATCAGGTTCTCTTGACCTCCCCAGTGTCATCTAGAGTATTTTTTTAAAAGCACCCAGTTCAGTTTCTGCACCTTGAAACCCAAGTCCCCAAATGCTGCCCTATCTCTACAGCATTGAGTCAGGCTGTCAGAATAATCAATAGTTATACATAAGTCATTATAAAGAGGCTTTTCTTCTGAGACTCAACCTTGAGAAAGATGGCCATGGTCAGACACTTATGCTCTCTCAATCTGAAATGCCCCAGCTGGCTGGAGAAGAGATCACAGATGACTCTTGTTTGCCAAGTAGCTGTGCTGAAAGGGTAAGAGAAGGTGCTTAAGGCCATAGAGCTAAAGAGAAGCAGAAGGCCATATCCTTTGCAAACATGCTTTTTAAATTCTGGCCGGCTCTTTCACATATAGGGTATGGACCTTGCTAGTTGTTTGCCAGTGCCTTTTCTCTATCCATAATACACAGAGAGTGTTGAAAACGTGCTCACATTTATGCAAATAAAGTATTATCATCAGCTGAATTTTGTAAATGGAGATACTCTGACTTAGGTTAGCAGAGTTGTTCAAGGTCAAACATTAAAGATGTGGGGTTCAAAGGTGACCAGAGCCCAAAGGTAATTGTCCCTTAGACTCAGTGATGTCACAACCATGGGCATCTCTGCAAGATCCCGTTTTTTCGTTTCATATAGAGTTTTCAAGGAGCAGTAGAGAGGCCAGGTGACACAGGGAGGCTGGCGTAGGAGTGAACTTGATGGAAAAGTATGGCTAATGAAGAAGAGCAGAGCCATTTTTTTATGTTAGTGGATGTTGCTGGAATTGGGCCAAGCCAGACTGCAAATATTCTAGAGCTGGAAGGAAAAACCTGCAATCCAAGAGTGTTAAATATGTCACTGGAGGCTGAGCCACCCACGTGAGGATGGAATGAAGAGGATCAAGTGGATGGAGTGGGTGTGGCTCTACATAAGAGAGCAGGTAAGAGGCAAGATTTTGGGTGGAGCCCATTTAAATAAAGTGGAGAGGACCTAGTGGGGCTTGAATGTTGGGCAGAGCTGGTGAGGCAGAGTCAGGCTGAGTGAGTGGAGCCCACCCAACAGTGGGTGGGGAGGAGACAGGGGAAGCTTGTGGGAGGTAACACCCCATCCAGCACTCCTTAGGTTAGCGCAGCCTAGGAACCAGGAGGCACAGTGGTGCAGGAGCAGAGGGCATGGTAGGTGTGTCCATAGGAGGCAATTGGAGTCAGGTGAGGCATCTGGAAATTCTGTCAGGAGACACTGTGGAGCCAGTGTGGAAGCAGGATCTTTGGGCTCTGAGATAGAAATGTGACCTCAGGGTCTGCTCCATTGGGGGTCTCAGTTTTCCCTCTTACACACTGAGGCAATAGAGGGAGACTGAAGAAGCCACAGCACAGCCTTTCTTGGTTCCTCCCTTGCCAATGTCTGGGCTTGGCACAAGATTCAGGAGGCACCCACACTTTGTAGATTCAAACAGCAATTCTTTATTCCCGCTCTCACACCGCCTCCACACAGGTCCAGGGGCAAACGCGTTCTGCCGTCTCCCGCACAATTCACCTACTCCACGAGGCTCTCTCCAAATCCCCTTTTAATCTCACGAGAACTCCATGGGAACAAGCAACAGGAACACCCTAATCCCAGCAATAATCTTCAACTTCCAACTTCCCTAAAACCCATTATCTTAAACTGGCAACGCCTTAAACTCAAGGAGCCGGTTACTTCCTCAAACCTGATCAGCTCTAAACCCGGATCTGCCTTGGTCCTTGAGCAAGGTCACCTCATTAAAGCATGCATGCAATGTCCCATCAAATGTCCTCTAAGCAGCATGGGGTACGCTTGGCAAGGAAATTTCGATGCGTCATTCCTACTTGGTAATGGCCCTCAGCACTCCCTCTCATGGCATGCTGTGCACTTTCCATATTTCAGGTTGATTGGGTTCCATGGGGTTTCTGGAAGAGGTCCTGTGGATATCACCTGAGAAACTTTGTTTTTTGGGGAACAAAAATTTTACTGGCATGTTCACAGAGACTTCTCTTAGTGCCTGCTGTGTACATACTGAGACCTGGAGGTCCAGAGAGGGTAAGCCTGTGATGCAGTCATAACTTGCTGGAGCCTAGTTTTGATAGCACGGCCCACTTCACTCACTCACTCAGGCATAGGAAGTGTTTTCTAGCACCTAGGCAGTGAAAAAAACATAGATGGGAGAGGAGGCCTTAACCCTTTCCTGGGGCGACTTTGGGGAACTCCCTAAATCTATAAAGTAGAACACGATGTGATGCCTGCCTCTCAGGCTGGTCCAGCTTCATGATTCTTTGAAAGGCAGTTTGGCATGGATGGGGCAGGGCATCTATTTTGACAGTATTATCATTTAGGTTTTTTTTCTTTTAAACATTTATTTGTTAGTTGTAGGTGGACACAATACATTTATTTTATTTTTATGTGATGGTGAGGCTTGAACCCAATGCCTCATATGTAATAGGGGAACACTCTACATCTATGAAAAACCACAGCCTTCATTTAGTTTTATATATGGAAACATAACCCCTTGCATTTTAAAATAAAACTAAAGTACCAGGCTCTGTTCAAGGCAAAGAGAACACAGAAATGTGCAAAACAGCAAGGAATCTCTGCTCTCATTCTTGTAGGGGCTACTATTACCCTGGTCTGAAGCAAGAATTCAGGCACTAAAGGGACATGAAGTACTGACACCCTTTAGGCATCTGATCTAATGTTACCATCAATGGAAATGTTTTACCTTCTCAATTATTCTAATACACACACCTTACCATGTCACTTAGCTGCCCCAATTCTTTTCTACCTGTGAGATAAAGGCTTCCTTAAGGATCCCTCCCTTGCTGGCTTCTTCAGTTGCATCTCCCCACCCGTCTCTGAGGTTTCAAGAATTTCTGTCTCATCCCTACTTGTACTTACTGTTTTTCTTAATGTGGGTATTTTCCCATTGTTAGAAGTGCTAACTCCTAATTAGACACTAGATGGCGTCAGAATTCTACTTTTGACTTTTTTTCTAGCGTCCACCAAAGTATCTGCCTACTTATTGGCTGGCTTGGTTAAGAAATATTTTAGAAAGCCCTTCAGTATTTGTTTTATAAGCATCTTTTAAATTTTTTTCATATGAATATTTATTAATTGTGTGTATGAAATTAATCATCCAGCTATGAAAGGGAGTAGTACACTAACTATCCAGTGTATGTATGTATGAGAATGTGTGTGTGTATGAGTGTGTGTGTGTGTGTGTGTGTGTGTGCATGTGTGTGTGTGTATAAACATATATTTTTTTTCAAAATTTACTCAGAAGTGGAATAACGATCTCAATTCAGTCATGGCCTCTTTCTACACCTGTTGTTCCTGGGATGTTTCAGGAGTCCTTAGTAATATTGCAGGTATTTTTTTCTCTTTTCTATGCTGTGGATATTATAGGCCATTAAATAGAATAAATATATCTCAGAGATGCCAAATGTTATCTCACTTGTAGTTGTCCATTGGGCATCTCTAGGCCTAAGTAAATATTCAGTGCTTTTTGCCAAAAGCAGCTTTTAAGTCCCTCAATATGAAGAGGATTTGTGGCTATTTAGCAGAACTTGTCCCCATGGATATGATTATCAATAGAATATGTATTATATGACATGATGGCGTGACTTGGTAACAGGAATAAAAGTGGCTTAAACTGATTTATTTATTTATAATTATATATATTTAAAAACATTTAATGTACATATAATTATATACTTATAAAGCAATAATTTGGAATACATGTATCTCTCTTTCACACATATATGTTTATAATATTGTCTTTAGGATAAGCAGGTTTGGGGATGGATTGGTGTGAGTGTAATGGTGAAAAGATCAAGGACAATTGCTAAATTTTTGACTTGAGCACTCTAAGTTAGTTGCTGATACCCTATCATGTATGGAGCAGAAAAAGCACATGAGGCTAGTCTCAAAGAAGGCTTTTGTGTTGATGTTTGTGATTTCTCCTTGATTTCCACATGAACATGTCTGAACATGAGAGGAGAGGACTGGAAAGAAAATAAATATTTAAAAGGTGGGGGAATGTGCAAAATACTGCAATGAGGTTGAGCATGACCCTAGGTGTGGGTGAAGATATAGAAGTAGAGGGAGCATTTATCTGAGCTGGGGACACTCCTATATTTAACATTGGTGAAGAAAATTATATGAAGGAGACAAAGAGTGAAGGCATCCAGTTAAGGAGAGAGAAAACCAGGGAAATGTAATGACATGGATTTCTGGAAGAGATGATTTTAAAAATAAAGGCAGAACCTTTTGTTCTAAAAGCCAATAAAAAGTGAACTACAGGGTGAAAAAGGAGGGACCTTGAGATTTTTGTGCCATAGTGGTTTCTGATGATCTCAGTGGAGCCCCTGTCCTCAGGTGGTGGGAACTGAAGCCAAATGGAAGATTTTTTGGAAAAATTGAGGTCAGCAGAGTGAAGGCAATAGCTGGAGATCTTCACTATTTGTTGCAATCAAGTCACTGAATCTGCCCACCCATTAAATGACAAGAATACTAAACTCCACATGCAGGAGGGGATGCTATTCTCCTGCACTGTTTTGAACTCTTCTATATGAAATATTTGTCTGTTCCCATCACTTATTATCAATGAAGTCAATTACGTTTTATAAGTAAATATATATCCATTTGTTGCTTTCACTTATAATTTACTGATAATTGTTTTTATTTTATTGCTCATATTTTTCCAGCTTTCACTCTTTCAGGATCTTTTACTTTAGTTCTCATGTCATTTGTCAGGAGTCCACATGGGACATCTTGGGAGACTCTCCTCTTACTCTTCCTTCTTTTTCTCCTACTATATTTAGGTTTATTTTTTAATTTATCTTACCAGATCCTAGAATCATCATTTTCTCCAGGGAAATATACACATTTTTTACTGGTATTTTTAGGGAAACTTGTGTAATTTGTCAGGTCCAATGCAAAATGAAAACTTTGACTCCCTGTATAAAAGCAGGTGACCTCAACAATTGTCATCATGCCACAGAAATCTATTTCTTTCTTCTGTGATCTCTTCACATGTCATGGTAAATTTTGTCTTTCTTTTAATTGTATTTATTACAGAATTTTAATTTATATCAAGACTTATAACATTCATCTTTATGTATGCCATATCAATTCTAAATGCAAACTTATGAGCAAGTCACATTGGAGAGCTTACATATCCATGTTGTGTTCATTAATACCAAAGAAGTGAATGTTACACAGAACCAGTACAATTGTTTTTACTATACCTTGATAACTGTGAACAATTTCTCTAGCTGGTTTGTTAATGAGTTTGAAATAACTACAAGAAAAATGACTGTGGATCACCCTACTTTTTTTTTCCCTTCATATTCTCAGCTGGAGAGGTGGGTTAACACAGTGAAGTACCTTGAGTGTCAAAGCTGTCTTCTTTCTGTATTTGAATCTAATTCTGGTTGAACATTAAGGTATGGCCTCCCCGGGTTTCATCATGCTCCCTGTTGTTTTGCTCTTCTTTTTCTAGGCTTTTGAGTTGAAGTGTGAGATAATTTATTTGTTGTTGTTTTTTTTTCTTTTTTAAGGAATGAACTCCAAGCAATGAATTTTCCTCTTAGAACTGCATTCATTGTGTTTCATAGATTCTGATAGTTTGTGTCTGTGTTTTCATTTATCTCTAAGAATTTTTTAATTTCCTCCTTGATGTCTTCTGTTACCCATTGATTATTCAGTAACCTATTGGTCATTCTCCAAGTTATGCATTATTTTTCCTTTCTTCTTTTATCATTGATTTCCAGTTTCATTCCATTATGATCAGATTGGATGCATGGTATTATCTCTACTCCTTTATAATTTCTAAGAGTTGCCCTGTGACACAATATATGATCTATTTTTGAGAAAGATCCATGTGCTGCTGAGAAAAGAGTGTAACTGCTTGATGTTGGGTGGTATATTCTATATATGTCAATTAAGTCTAGGTTATTAATTGTGTTATTGAGTTCTATAGTTTCTTTATTCAACTTTTGTTTGGAAGATCTGACCAGTGGTGAGAGAGGTGTGTTGAAGTCTCCCATAATTATTGTATGGTGGTCTATTAGACTCTTGAACTTGACAAGAGTTTGTTTGATGGACATAGCTGCACCATTGTTTGGGGCATATATATATATTTATGATTGTTATGTCTTGTTGGTGTATGGTTCCCTTGAGCAGTATGTAGTGTCCTTCTTTATCCCTTTTGATTAACTTTGGCTTAAAGTCTATTTTATTTGATATGAGTATGGACACTCCTGCTTGTTTCTGAGGTCCATATGAGTGATATGATTGTTCCCAATCTTTCACCTTCAGTCTATGTATGTCTTTTTCTATCAAATCCATCTCCTGTAGGCAGCATATTGTTGGGTCTTTTTTTTTTTGATCCATTCTACTAGCCTGTGTCTCTTGATTGGTGAGTTTAAGCCATTAATATTAAGGGTTATTATTGAGATATGGATTGCACATTCAGCTATATTTGTTTATTTGTGTTACTTAACATGATTTGTTTTTCCTCTTTGATTATTTTTTCCTTTACTGTACTACCTCCAACTATTGGTTTTCATTGTTATTTTCCATTTCCTCTTCCTGTAATGTTTTGCTGAGGATGTTTTGAAGAGCTGGTTTTCTAGCTGTAAGTTCTTTTAACTTTTATCATGGAAGGTTTTAATTTCATATTCCATCCTGAAGCTTAATTTCGCTGGATACACAATTCTTTGTTGGAACCCATTTTCTTTCAGCATTTGAAATATGTTGTTGCAGGATCTTCTAGCTTTCAGAGTCTGTGTTGAAAGATCAGCTGTTATCCTGATTGGTTTACCCCTAAATATAGTCTGCTTCCTTTCTCTTGTAGCTTTTAAAATTCTCTCCTTATTCTGTATGTTAGGCATCTTCATTATAATGTGTCTGGGTGTGGACCTCTTATAATTTCACACATTTGGCATCCTGTAGGCTTCTAGGATTTGGGATTCTGTTTCTTTCTTCAAGTCTGGGAAGTTTTCTCATATTATTTCATTAAAGAGATTTTTCATTCCTTTGGTTTGGACCTCTATACCTTCCTGTATCCCAATAACTCTTAAGTTTGGTCTCTTTATGTTATCCCATATTTCTTGGATGTTCTTCTCATGGTTTCTTAATAGTCTTGCTGAGCTGTCTTTGTTCTTTTCAAGTTGAAATACTTTGTCTTCATTGTCTGATGTTCTATCTACGTGTTCTACTCTGCTGGTAGTACTCTCATTTGTGTTTTTAATTTGGTTCATTGCTTCCTGCATTTCTAGAATTTCTGTTTGTTTGTTTTTTATAACCTGAACTTCCCTGTATAGTTGATCTTTTGCTTCTTGGATTTGTTTATGTAACTCATTGTCAAAGTGATCTTTCATTGTCTGATTTTGCTGTCTAATGTCTTCCTTGAATCTCCATATCATCTGAAGCATGTATATCCTGAATTCTCAATCTGTCATTCCATCTGCTGCAGATATTACCTCTTCTAAAGTTGAGTTGACCTGCATTGCTTGTGGTCCTTTCTTTCCTTGTCTTTTCATACTGGTCACGTTTCTTTCTGATTTGTGAAAATGTTGTGTTATTGAATACCCCCTCTATATATTTATATTGCCTTTGTATTGTTGCAAACTCTCCCTTTTGTGGAGAAAGACAATGTTAACTGTTCTCAATATCAATAGTACATCATGTAAGCACACGTTTTCCTTATTACTACATTTATAGCTAGACTCTATGTCTACAAATGTTGTTTTAATTATAGTTTACAAATATAGTCATTAGTTTCATGAAAGGCATACCGTTTCTGGTAGCTTGAAGAAAACTGAATTTCAGGTGTAGGATGTTATGTTTAGGGGGAAAGGAGTGAAGGTATGGGGTTAATCTAACTTAGTAATTTTGGAAAGCTCTGACCAATAGATGGGTAATTTATGGAAGAATGTATAAATTCAAATTCCTATCTGTATTTATAAGATTACCCTACTTATGAATAGTCAAATTTAGGGGGCAAGTGGGATAGAGGGAGTAAGAGGGAGGAAAACAAATAACAAGGAAAAGAAAAGAAAAAAGAGAGTGGGAAAAAGAAAATAAGAAAAAAAAGAAAAGAAATAAAAAGGGGGGAGGGAGGTGGGGCATATGTAATTCTTCTATAGTATATTATTCTGGTGATTTAGTTGTTAAAAACCTTTTTCATGCACAATTTTTGGTTTCACATATGCTGAGGTTGTGAGGACCAGAGGGGGAAGGGTAGAGAAGACTGGATGAATGGATGAAAAGAGAGAGAGAAGAGAAAAAAAGAAAGAAAAAAATGTCTCTCAGAACTCTGTTTTCATTTCTTCCAGTTGGTGGCATTGTCTATTCCTAACTTGAGTCTCTGGGTTCAGGATGGTGGTGGTAGTCAGTGTGAGAGGACTTGAGCTTCCACCTGTGGCCTCTCTACTCTTATTCTCTGAGATTTAAATCAGGTGCCTGATCCACTGCAGAACAGCGCTGGTAGCCACACAAACTGGTTGGTGGGTTTTAAGGGTTGTGGGATTTTCCAAGATGAGTTTCATCAGTTTTTCTCATAAGGTGTTTGATGAGGTGAGGGTGTTGGGGAAACCTTATGTTTGTCAAGAGCTTGGTCAGGTGACCGCACGGGTGGGCGACAGGGCCCTTCCTCCAGTTGGGGTGGTCTGTCTATCGCACAGGTGAGAGGCTGGGCTCCTCCAACTGGAGAGGTCTGTCTACCATGCAGGTGGGCCACTGAGCCCCTTCTCTGGGTCACGTTGTCTGCCTACCGTGCAGGCAGGAGGTGGGAGGCTGGGCTCCTCCTCCAGTTGGGGTGGTGTCTACCTTGCAGGTGGGCTGCTGGGCCCCTTCTCTGGGTCATGTGGTCTGCCTACCACGCAGGAAGTGGCTGGACTCTTCCTCCACTTGGGGTGGTCTGTCTACCATGCTAGTGGGCCCCTTCTCCAGGTCGCATGGTTTTGCTATTTTCTATTTCATAAAATGATTTTAGAAGAATTGGTGTTCATTCTTTTTTCAATTTCCTGTAGAACTGGGCTGAGAATTCTTCTGATAATGGTTTTTTCCTTAGTTGTTAGGCTTGTGATAAACCCTTCCTTGGAAGAATTAATGTAGTATACTCAAGACTTCATGTTTTACAGGAGAAATGCCTACCTTAACATTAGCCTGCTTTGACAAATTTTAGTCCTCAAATGACAATATTTTTGAACATTTTTTGTTTTCCCCAGGAGAAGACTGACACCTCCAAGATTCCTTTCTTTAAACACTGAGATTTTTTTAAAGTCCACCTCACTTCCAATATGCTACCTATAAAATGAGATTACTTTTTTTTTCTTACCCAACAAATCTTTGGTTGAAATAAATGAAGACAGTCCAAATAAAGAGGTGTGCTGATACACATTAAGGGGCAGATAAGTTGTGGGTGATATTACTTAGAAACACAGTCCTATTGATCAGATAAATGTATATGGCTCCCATAGAGCATTATTTTCCAAACGACTAGTTTGTGAGAAGTAAATATGATGAGTAAACTGAGACATCTTCTCTTAGAAAGAAATCAAAGAAGGGATGGAGAGTGAGAGATAAGAAGGAAATAACCAATAAAATGAGAAAGGAAGAAAGTAGAGAAGAGAGAAAGGAAGGAACACATTTGACTAATGGTTATTCTCATTTGGGAATGAAGACAGGTTAAAGCACCTTATTTCTGAGGGAGCCAGTTTTTCTTCCAATTACCCCTTCCCATTATAGTCCATCTTCTGATTCTCTCGACCTCATCAAATTGAATATTTAGCAGATATACATTGTCATTATGAACCAATCTGTGCTTGAAGATATTCTCTTCAGCTACTGTGCAGTTCAGCTTAGCCATGAGCAGGTAGCTTAAGAACTGTAAAAAAAATGAACTTTAGATGCCAGTCATGCAGGATTTTCTCTTTCCCATTCTAGGAACCAAAATGAGAAACTCTTTTCTGTTAACTTTGGCTGAGAAATGTAAAAGAAGGTCCTGAATGGCCCTGGTCATGTCCAACTCTACTAAATATTGTCGTGAGCATAATGCAACTTAATCTGGACAGAAATGACTCATGGATCCTGTTATCTGTTTCTGGTAGGATAGTGTTAGGAACTACCATAGCTCAGAAATGAAAGATCGACATGGAAGGATTAAGTTATAAAGAAAATATGAATAAAAAATATGCAATTTTCAGTCTCATCTAATGCCTGGAATTATACAAATATGATATTTCAGAAAATATATTATTTCTGGCAGTATATATTTATGATGTCTCCATGTTTGATAGTAAATTTTATTTTTTGAAAAATTTTGAATAACCCACCAATGTATACATTTATCACAGTGTTTACATTAATAACAGGTAAATAGCTACTGAAGTCTCTCTTAGCTGCTTCCTGTTCTTGACAATCATGAATGAAGGAGCTGTGGATATTTGTATGTGGGTTTTGTGTGGACATAACTTTCAATTCTGTTGAATTAACACTGAGAAATACAATTAGTGGGCCATATTAAGTGTACACTGAACTGTCTTCCAGAGTGGCTGTCCAATTTTGTTTTCCAAACAGCAATGTATGAGAGTTCTTCTTATTCCCCATCTTTGCCAGCTCTTGATATTGTCCAGTTTGAAATTTTGTAAACTTTTATAGGTGTGTTTAATTTGTAATTACTTAATAACATATAATATTCAGCATCTTTTTCTATGCTTTCTAAATATATACTTGGTTTTTTAGAGGAATATATTTTTTTCTTTCACTCAAATTTAAAACAATTTTATTAGGATAATACTAAAAGACAATAAACTATACATACATAAGTCATAATTTGTCATGTTGGATATACCTTTTTACACTGTAACAATGACCACAATCAAGTTTTTAATATCGATAGTTTATGCAGATGGTTCTTGGTGCCCTGATGTAATATCTACCTCTTGCTTCCTCCTCCCACCAGGGAAAAAATACAAACAAAAACAAAACAAAACAACAACAACAACACTGACTGACTTTGTATTGTGATACATGATACAGTAATTGAAAATCACACAAATTAATTTTCAGAGCCTTAGTCTGCATAGATGGTGACCTTGGAACAATCAGTCATGCCTCAAACATGCTGTACTCATCTGTTAGATAAGAGATCTTCTAATCAGGACCCAAGATAGTGTAAAGATAAGAACAAAGTAAATAATAAATCAAGAATACTACAGGACACAGAGAAGGCTCTTGATTTCTGGTATCCAGTGTTACTATCAATGCTTTTGTTTGGTGATGCAGAGTACATGTTGGAGACTATAACTCCATAGTTTCTTTCTTTTTATTTTATTTTATTTGTGTTTTTTAAGATATGCATGATGAAAGGAAATATTTGGGCATATTATAAATACATGGAGTATAACTCATTGATTGTATTTAGGATTCTATTTTTGTGGTTCTAATGCAGTCACTTTGGTCATGTGTTCAAATACAAAGATAAGGAAGTTATGTCCAATTCCATAGTTCATTTCTGTCACTTCTACCTATAATTGCATAGACTTTAGTGTTTTCAATTTTTTTTCTTATTGGTTTTATTGAGGTTGAATTCTATAAAAGTGCCTATCAAAAAATAATTTAAGTAGTGACATTTACAATGTTGTGGTATAATTACCACAATTACCTTGTTTTAAGCATTTTAATCACTAAAAATAAACCATGTAATCTGTTCATCAACCATTCACTTACATACCTTCCAAGCCCTGGCAATCAACTCTCTTCTTTCTAACTCTATGATTTCCAATTTTTGGATATTTAATATAAATGTAGTAATAGCACAGGTGAAATTTCATGTTTGATTTTGTTTACTTTTCTTAATATTTTTGAGATTTGTCTACATGGTCACCTGTATCAGTACTTCATTTTTATGGCAGAGTAATATTGAAACATATATATCAGTATATCTATATGTCAATCAATATACACATATAGATATATGTATATATTTATATCAATATATATATGTATATGTGCTTACTCAGACATGGATACATATAAATACATAGACTCATTTGTTTATCATTCTTTATGGAAATTTGGATTTTCATATATTTCCTAGTGGACATGATGATGCCATTGATATTCATGCTCAAGTGTTTGAATATCTGTTTTCAGTTTACACCAGTTTCCACGCTTCTCTCGACTTCAAATCCAAGTTCAGTAAAGACCAACTTCCAGTGGTGGTAGCCTTCCCTTTGACTGAGGCCATCGGTCAGGACTCTGCCGCAACTCTGATGGACATGAGTGACTCCTTGGCTCATCTCTATTGTTTCATCATAAAGTCTGCAAATGAGGTGACACAGATGAGCAGTGTTGCAGTTCCTTCTCATTTGCATTTTATTAGCTTTATGACAGTTTCCTTCTTGCATGATATTACCTAATTACATCTTTCAAAGAAGCACTCACATATCCCTCTCCACTTTCAAATATTCACTCCAACGAAGGGAATCATGAAATATCCACCCCTTACCGAAGCCCACCCAGCAGCGGGGTGGCTGTGGGTGGGCGCTGGTGTGAAGTGGGACCACCATTCCTAGCAGGAGGCCCTAAGGAGAAGCCTAGCTTTGGCCTCCTCCCCCCGAGCCTCTGTCTAGCTACAGAATGGCCCACGTCTCAGATCCAATATGCCACATGACCTCACCCAACTTTATTGCCCAGGGGCTTCACTGAAGGGGTCACAAAGCCAACTTATTCCATATAACTTTGGGATATTTACAAAAACCATTCATTTATTTAAAAAAAACATATTTTCCCAATATTTCTGCAAAACATTGTAGTCTCTGAAAACCTCCAAAAGAAGAAATTCAGACTGATTTTGAGCACTGTTGCACTTGTTATGTAACTTCCTAAGGTGTCTGCTGCATCTTTCAAATACGGATGGTCGGCTCCAAGTAACACTGCAAAATGGGCCCTTTGGTGCCCCATTTTCATTCTTTGACCCTTCATCTTGATGGCACCTGACCTTTATTCTCAGCATCTGGCTTGGGAGCCTGATGATCCTGGAATTTCTTTTTGTTCTATTTCATTTATACCTATTCAGTTAGTGTACCTTGGTTTTTGCAAGAAAGCATTTGTGGTTGAACTCTTCATCAAGCTGTCTGCTCCATTTAATTCTGTCTGCCTCCACTTCCTTTAAATATTGCTTGGTTTGGGGTTACAAGAGTACAGTTGTCTACACTAAGTCCAGAGGTTGAGCAGAAGATGTGGCTCTGTTATTTGATGCTCGTAACACCCATTAATTTAACTTCTTTATACAGCAGTTTCCTTATTTGTAAATTGTGACAAATAATGCCTAGTCTGTCTTCTTTACAGGGGTTCTGCAGGCCACCAATCTTAGATGAATTTATAATTGCCTTATCCACACATTCCCTTCATGATTCAGTAGCTTTAGTCATGTCTCTTTCTTAGTCTTTTGAATAGTTTCAGTTGTCTATTTGACTCTCCCTGGTCATCTTTCTTTTTCTTTGTTTATTCCATTTCCTATGATGGTGATGAATCAGAGCTTCAAACATTGCTCCAGGTGCTGCTGTCTCTAAGAGTACTGTATTTCATTTCCAATTTCCTTTTTACTGATGACAATATTTGTTTACATTGTACATGGAATGAAACTTTAGAGAAGAACTGCCAATTCCTTTTAGAAACTTTTCTCAGACTACACCTGATATTAGAGACCTGTTTATACAGAGTAATATGCTGCTGACTTACTTACACACTGTCAAGAACCTGTGAATGTTCCTAGAGTCTATCTTAATATCTTGGCTATTTATTTTTTTGGGGGGACAGGGGGAACTGGGGATCAAACTCAAGGAACTCAACCACTGAGCTCCATACCCAGCCCTATTTTGTATTTTATTCAGCAATAGGGTCTCATTGAGTTGCTTAAAACCATGCTTTTGCTGAGGCTGGCTTTGAACTTGTGATCGTCCAGCCTCAGCCTCCCGAGCTGCTGGGATTACAGGCATGCACCACTATGCCCAGATATTTATTGATTAATTGATAGAGTTTCATGCCAATGTCAGACTTAGAGTTTTAACTGTGCACCATTTATTGTATTGCAAAATAAATCTAAAGATGCTGCATTAGCTCAAGCACAGGTCCTTGACACATCCGCAGTCAAGGTTTCTCCACTCAGAAATGTACATAATTACATATTCCTTGGCAATATCAAGTCACAAAGTATTTCAAATTTTAATAATCTTTTCCTAAACAAAAATCTGTTAAGGCTTGTATTCTCCTAGGTACATCCATCCAACGGTGTCCGTAACTCTGTACAGGGAGTGAGAACTCAGAGCAAGTGACATGTTCTAGATGGGTCTGACTAATACAGCTGACACTTTAAGTCAGAGGGTCTCTTGAAGTAAACATCTTCGGAAGGTATCTGCTCTCTAAGCCAGGAAGGTCTGCTACAGACAGGGCATACAGATTCCGTGGGGCAGGGTGGCTGACATTAGCATGACTTTGGCACTGGACTCCAACTCAGATGTCCAACTCCTGAACAAGCCCTCACTCCACAAAACACAACAGAAAATTCATTTTCTAAAAGTTTTTTTTTTTCCTCTTCTCAGAGTGTTTGTGGGGAGGGGGGTTGTCTGGTTGATTGAGGTGTTTCTTGTTTTGGTTTTGGTTTTCTTCACCCATTTAACAGAAAAAAAAATAGACACACAATGAAATTTACAGTCCTCCAGATGCCACTTTAAAGCCCAGAGTGATTGGTACAAAGACTTAAGATGACATCAGGATTCTCAGGGGGTAAAGGAGGAAATTAAAAATGACCTGCCAACAACTGAGAACACCTGGACACTGACCCAGACCTAGAACCCCTCCTAATCCTCAGCAGAAGATGAGACAGCTTCTGGGTAGGCAAGGCTCCCCAAGGACACAAATGTGGTCACCACATTAGAAAACTGAAGATTTTCTCCCTCCATCCAGAGGAACTCCAAGTGCACAGATCAGCACAGAAAACAGCAAAAATGGTGAGCAATCGAAGAGGGCAGTCATCAACTTTTAATTTCAGTGCTGGGAGAGTTAACAGGCCATGTGCTCTTACATTTGCTATAACACGGTACAGAGGGGAGAGGTAAAGTCTCTTGTGGAAATATAAATGACTGGATATAAGAACAAGAACACAATTTATGCCAGAATTTTTTTTAAAAAAAGTCTTTGGATGCATCAGTGTTTTTTTTTTTTTATGTTTTCAAGGATATTTATACTATGTATTAGGTCAGTCTGACTGAAGCTGACAAAAAGTACTTTGCTGTTAGTGAGTTCCACATACGACAACACATAGAGGAAATACCAATGAGTGCAGACCCATCTGGCAGAAATGAACTACAAACAAGGTACAGACTCCACAACCCGACCCACGCAGGATGACACACTGAGCGCAGCCGGAAACAGCACCCAGCGCACAGTGCTGACTCTGCTGTCAGAGTGACTGCTGACCACACAGAAACTGGCCTGTCCTGGCTTGTTCCCACTGTGCGGTCCCTTGAGCACCTCCTCCTCCTGCTGTTTCTCAGAGTGAGAAAAGTCTTCCAAGACCGAGGTGGTGAGCTGCAGGAAGTGACCGTTCTCCTCCCTTGTCTGACTTTTTCTAGGGGCCTGTGTGTCTCAGGAGTTTGTGACCAGTTTGTGCTGCTTCTCATCTGATGTGTGGGAGCTGGTTATTGGGCACGTCCTTGGCAAAAATCCACTTCACATCAAACTTGGCCTTCCATCTGTCCTGAGACCAGACAGCAGCACTCCACAAGGGACTTCATCTGGGTCACCTGCAGATATGCCCTGTTGGCGCTGAAGAGCAGGAAGATGGGCCTGGGCTGCTCTTGTGTTGAAGGCACTGCCGGGCACTTGTGGCCATATTTGGTGCTGTACCAGGTGGGGGATTTGATGGAGCCATGGCTGTTGTCCTCAGAATAGCTCTTCCTGATGACCACAGTCAGCCCTTAAGGGCTGACTCTTAGGGTTGTAGCTGTGGGTGGCTCAGCTCAGTGTCCATCTACAACTAAAATAAATATAGACATTATTATCACTGTGTGTGTATATGTGAATGCATGACCAATGTGATTCTGCAACCTGTACACTCAGAAAAATGAGATATCCCATCTGATCCAAGTGTATGATACGTCAAGATCTTTGTCATGTGTGACTAATTAAAACAAATTATTAAAAGTATGCAAAGATTTTCTAACACTTTAAAAAAATTACAAACACATTCAATAAAAATTGTCAATAAAATAAAAAAATAAAAATAAAAATAAAATAAAATAAATACATACATAAAGACTTTGACCAGAGACACCGAGGAACATGGCTTGAGGGCATCTCAGGGTTAGGAAGACCACACTTGTCTCAGGCCCAAGGGTAAAAGTAAAGATTCCTTTGAGGAGAGACCAGAGGGGCCCTTGAAGTCGTCTCACCTGCCAGTCACTCAGGCTCTCAGAGGCCGCTGTAGCCATGGTCTCTGGGTGGCAGCAGACCTCGGCAGCAACCATGTGGTGCTGGTTTTGCAGGAATGCAGGATGCTGGAGCCAGAGGGTCATGAAGGCTTCCACCAAAATGTCCAAGAAAGCCCCGGGAGGCCAGGGAAATGGCAGCAGGGTCAGGTTCCTGCAGCTGCCCCTGAAAGGACTCCTCGTGGAGGTGTGAGGAGGAAGCCTCAGTCCCCCAGGATGAAGAAGTGCCAGTGTGGGCACCATGCTGAGAAAGGCTGCAGGGACCAAGCCCAGGCCAGCCAACAGGGGGCAACTGCAAAGCCCTGGGCAGAGCTGCACAAGCCCCCGTGTGTCCAGCTGCTGGACATGCAGCTACAGCACTTATCTGTCCAGCTGGATTCAGTCTTGCTATGGTCCCATCCCTTCTTTCCATGCCCCTCTCTCTTCACATGGAAATATCTACTCTGTGCTTTTGTATATTGGCTGTGTGGAACTTGCTTTTGAATTTTACAGGAGCTCACCCTGGGGGTTTGTCTCGGTTTTCAAAGGCCATCTTATGCTTGGACTTTTGGGCAATGCTAAAATTGTTAAGACCCTGAGAATTCTTGAAAATGGACTAAATGTGTCTTGACTGAGTGATCGGCATGAGCTTTGGGGGGCCAGAGATGAAATGTTATGGTTTGGATATGTGTCCTCCAAAAGGTCGTGTGTAACACAACGCAAGAAAGCTTAGAGGAGAAATGGCTGGGTCATGACAACCTTGACCAATCAGCAAATTAGTCCTCGGTAGGAATTAAGTGAGTAGTAACTGTTGGCAGGTGGGGTGTGGCTGGAAGAGGCAGACCCCTGGGGGCAGGCGAACCTGTGGGATGTACACTTTGTCCTGCTGAGCAGACTCTCCTCTGCTCCTGGGAGCCCTGGCTTAAGCTGCTTCCCACTAGGACACGAGGATGTTCTGCCTCACTCGACCCCAAAGATGGAGTCTGATATCTACAGACCAAGTCCTCTGAAATCATGAGCCCCAAATAATTTTCCTCCTCTAAGATTGTTCTTGTCAGGTCTTTTGGTCATAGCATCGAAAATAAGCAGACTAACACATTATGAAAGCGGTTCTAAGAGGAAAGTGTATGGTATCAAGTGCCTACATTAAAACAAAACAAAACAAACAAACCAAAAACCCACAAAATTTCTACATAAATAATCTAATGTTACAACTCAAAGCCCTAGAAAAGCAAGAACAAACTAATTCAAAAACCAGTAGAAGACAGGAAATAATTAATACTGAGCAAAAATTCAGGAAATTGAGAATAAATGATACAAAGAAAATACAAAGAATCAATGCAACAAAGAATAGTCTCTTTGAAGAGGTAAACAAGATTGATAAACCCTTAAAGGGAAGACCCAATCAACAAAATTACAGATGAAAAAGAAGATATTACCACAGACATTTCTGAAATCCAAAGGATCATTAGGAATTATTTTGAAAACTTACATTTCAATATATTTGAAAATCATGAAGATCCTGACAAATTTCCGGAAATGTATGACTATGTCCAGCCAAAACTGAACTAAGAGGTTATAGAAAAACCTAAGCAAACTATTTTCAATCAACAATATTGAAGCAATAATTAAAAGTTTTCCAACAAAGGACAAGATGAATTTTTAGCTGAGTTCTACCAGAAATTTAAAGAAAAATTGATGCCAATTCTCCTCAAGTTATTCCATGAAATAGAAAGGGAGTATTCTACGATGCTTTCATCACTCTGATACCAAAACTAGATAAACACATCAAGGGAAAAATAACTACAGATCGATATTCCTTATGAAAATAAATGTGAAGATTCTTAATAAAATATTAACAATCTTATTTGCAAACACATTAAAAAGATTGTACAACATGATCAAATTTGCTTCATCCCAGGGATGCAAGATCTGTTCGACATTAACAAATCAATAAATGTGACAGCACATCAATAGAATTAAGGACAAAAATCATATGATCATTTCAATAGATTCAGAGAAAGTGCCAATTTATGATAAAAACACAGAAGAAACCATGGGTAAAAGGCACTCACCTTTACCTCATAAACACAATATGACAAACCCAAATCCAACACATTATTAAGTGGAGAAAAACTGAAGCTTTTCCTCTCAAATCAGGGATGAGACGAGGATGTCCCCACCACTCCTATTCCATAGATTCTTGAAAATCTCACCAGGACAATCAGACGGAGAAGAAAGGGATATGAATAGGAACAGGAATCAAATTATCTATGCTTGCCAATGGCATTATCCTATACTTAGAAGACCCCAAAACTCCACCAGAAGGCTAATAGAACTGATAAATGGAATTCAGCCAAATAACAGGATAAAAGATCAACATGCAAAAATCTATAGCTTCCCTGAATTCCAACAATAAACATTCTATGAAAGGAAAAAAAATATATTCACAATAGTCTAAAAAATAAAATATGTAGGACTCAGCCTACAAGGAGGTGAAAGGCCTCTACAATGAAGTTACTGAACTCTGGAGAAAGAAGCTGAAGAAGTGCTCGGAAGATGGAATGGTCTGCCATGCTCTTGGACAGATAGAATTAACATTTATCAATTTGGCCTTATTACCAAACTTTACAGATTCAATGTGCTCCCCATCCAAATACCAATGGTGTTCTCCACAGGACCAGAAAAAACAGTTATGGAAGAAAAAAATGCCCAGAATATCCAAAACAATACTGAGCAATGAGTGAGGCTGGTGGCCTCAGACACCTGATCTCAGGTTATGCTACAGAACTGTAGAGACCTACATGGTATTAACATAGAGATACACACCAAGGCCAGGGGGTCAAAATGAAGACATCAGACAAATGCACACACGAACAGTCATCTGACCCTTGACAGAGTGCCAAAAATATCCTGGAGAAAATAGCCTTTTAAATAAATGTAGCTGGGAAAACTGGGTATCCTCAGGTACAAACAGATTCCTGTGTCTAATGCTGTACAAAAGTCAGATCAAAGTGGATGGAAGATGCTGGAATTGGACTAGAAACCATGAAACTGTGAGCAGAAAACACAGGGTTAGCACTCCAACATACTGGTACAGGCATCAATCTCCTTAAGGGCTTCTGAAGCACAAGCAAGAAACCAAGAAGAAAGAAGTAGGAGGACTTCAAATCAAAGAGCTTCTGCACACAAAGTGAGCAATGTAGGGCCTGCAGAGCCTTCAGAGTGGAACAGCTACTCTTCCCATAGGAAGTTAATCCAGATTACATAAGAGCTCAGAGGACACCAACACACACACACACACACACACACACACACACACAGAGAGAGAGAGAGAGAGAAAGAGAGAGAGAGAGAGAGACATCAAAAATCAAAGAGCTTCTGCACACAAAGGGAGCAATGTAGGGCCTGCAGAGAGAGCCTACAGAGTGGAACAGAGTCTCTGCCAGCTACTCTTCCCATAGGAAGTTAATCCAGATTACATAAGAGCTCAAAGGACACCAACACACACACACACACACACACACACACACACACACACACCAATAAATGGGCAAAGGAGCTAAATAAACATTTCTCAAAAGAAGAAATTCAAATGGCCAACAAAAATATGAAAAAGGTTCAAAATCCTTAGCAATCAGGAAAATGCAAATCAAAATTGCACTGTGGCACAGTGGTGGGGTGCTTGCCTTGAATGTGTGAGGCCCTGGGTTCTATCCTCAGCACCACCTAAACACAATGTGTCCATCTACAGCTAAAAAATTTTTTTTAAAACTACACTGAGATTTCATCTGACTCCAGTTAGAACCACAATCATCAAGAATACAAATAACAATAAAGACTGGCAAGTATGTGGGGAAAATTACACTTATGCATTGTTTTTTAATGTTTATTTTTTAGTTTTTTAGGTGGACACAATATATTTATTTTATTTTTATGTGATGCTGAGGATCGAACCCAGTGCCTCATGCATGCCAGGCGAGCATGCTACCACTTGAGCCACATCCCGAGCCCTATGCATTGTTTTTGAGACTGAAGATCAGTACAACTACTTTGGAAAGTAGTACAGAGATTCCCTCAAAATACTAGGAATAAACTCAACATATGACCTGGCTATCCCTCTCCCTGGAACTTATCCAAAAGAAGTGAACTCAGTGTACTATAGTGAAATGTGCATACTACTGTTTATGGCAGTGCGATTCACAGTGATCAAGCTGTGGAATGAGCCTAGGTGCCCATCAGTAGATAAATCAACAAAGATGGTATATATACACACACACACACACACACACACACACACACACACACACACACACACACAATGAAGTTAAACTCGTATAACCTTAAAGAAGAATGAAATCATGTCACTTGATGGTAAATAGATGGAACTGGAGAAAATCACACTAAGTGAAATAAGCCCAACTCAGAAAGTTAAGGTTCAAATGTTTTCTCTCATTTGCAAAACTGACAGAGAAAAAGAAATTTTTTAAAAGGGGGATCTCATGAAAATTCAAGAGAGAACGGTGCATTAAGGAGATCCAGACTGAGGGAGGAACGGCAGCTGGAGATGAACCAGATCACCATGTGCACCATGTATGTACCACAATGAATCCCACTTTTATGTGTAACTATAAAGCACAAATTTAAAAGATAAATTGACACATGGAAGACCAACAGAGAGGAGGAAGAGGATGGGGGAAGAAGGAGGGAAGAGGGTAGCTCTGTGGGTTCAAAGGAAGCAGATTATGATCATCACAATCATCACATCTATAAATCTGTGACAGTGGTCCCCATGGCCATGTAGAACTGTAAGGCACTGATTATAAAAGGAAAAATATCTTACTCCTTCCTGAGTGAAGCCTTTGTTTGGTGGTACTGGGAATTGAATCCAGGGCCTCAGTCATGCTAGGCAGGCATTCTTTCACTGGGCTTTTTGTTTTATTTTCGGACAGGGTCTTACCAACTTTCCCAGTTGGCCTCAGCCTGTTGAACACCTAGGACATGGGCATGCACCTCCATGCTTGGCTCAGCATTAGTTAGAATATTTTTTGCTTTTCTAGAGATTTGACTACTTTGTCTAAGTTGTTTAATTTGTTGGCATAAAGTTCATATTATTTCCTTATCCTTCTTATAACTTTAATTTTGTGTGTGTGTGTGTGTGTGTGTGTGTGTGTGTGTGTGTGTGTTGGTGCTGTTGCTGCTGCTACAGATCAAACCCAGGACTGAGCACAAAATAAACAGGCACACTTCCAATTTAGGCACTAAAGCCATGAACTTTTCCTATTACTGTTGCTTTAGATGTATTCCATATGTTTTGATGTGTGATGTTTCATATTAATTCACTTAAAGTATTTTCTAATTTATTTTGTGATTTTTCTTTGATCTGAAGTATTCATAAATACATTGCTTAATTTCCAAATATTTGCAGAGTTTTCAGATTTCATTCTACTGTTGTTTTTTAATTTAATTCCATGTGGTCCAGTAACATACTTCGTATCATTCAAGCCCTTTAAAATAGATTATTGGTTTTATTGTCTAGAATGTGGTCTATCCTAGAGAACATTTCATGTGTCTCTGAAAGGAATGTGTCTTCTGACGTTGTTGGGGCATTTTCTGGATGTCTGTTAAGTCGCGTTGGTTCCTACTGTTGGTAAACTCTTCTGTATCTTTGCTGGTTTTCTGTCTGGGTGTTCCAGACATGCTGGTAGTGGAGTGTTGAAGTTTCTAACTATCATCATATTGTCTATTTCTCCTTTCAATTTTGCTGATTTTTTGTTTCACATATTTTGGATCTTTGTTCTTTTTTAATATTTTATTTTTTAGTTATAGGTGGACACAATATATTCATTTTATTTTTATGTGGTGTTGAGGATCAAACCCAGTGCCCCATGCATGCTAGGTGAGTGCTCCACCTCTGAGCCACAACCCAGGATCTCTGTTTTTAAATACATATATATTTATAATCATTAAAGATTCCTTCTGAATTAATTAATTTGTATCATTATAGGATATTATTCTTTGTTTCAAATAAGCTCTTTTTAAACTGTGGTATAAATACACAATGGAATATTCCTCAGCATTAAAAGAGAATAAAAATTATGGCATCTGCAGGTAAATGGATGGAGTTGGAGAATATCATGCTAAGCAAAGTAAGCCAATCCCCCAAACCAAAGGCCGAATATTCTCTCTGATAAGTGGATGTGATCCATAATGGGTGGGGAGACATGGGGAAAATGAAGGAAATTCAACTGGACAAAGGGGAGGGAGGGTGGGGAGGAGGCATGGGGAGAGGAGAGATGGTGGAATGAGATGGACATCATTACCCCAGGTACATGAATGACTGCACGTAAGGTGCAAGGCCACATGGTGTACCACCAGAGAAATGAAAAGTCGTGCTGCAACTGTGTGCAATGAATAAAGTGCATTCTGCCATCATATAGACCTAATTAGAATAGATAAATAAAGTAAAAAGTAAGCCTTTTGTCCTAAAGTCCATTTTCCTGATATTAATGAGTCATTTGGTCTCTTTTTCTGCTTGCACGGTGTATATCTTCCCCATGTTTTTGCTGTTAACCTATTTGCACTATTGAATCTAAAGTGTGTCTCTTATGTACATTTTGTACATAATTAGATCTTGCTTTTAAACCCAATCACAATCCCAGTCTTTTGTACGTCATTCACTCATATTTAATGTAACTATTGAAATGGTATCATATCTGTTCTTTTGAGTTTTGTTTTCTATATTTTATTTACTTTTGTTCTTCCCTTACGACCATCTTTTGGGTTAAATAAATATTTTTAAAAGTATCATTTAAGTTTCTTTTATCTTTTGGTGACTTACTTTTTTAATAGGTTATTTTAGTGTAGTTTTAAGTTCACAGAATCGAGCAGAAAATACAGTTTGTTATATATTCTTTTTACTTTATATTTTTAAGTTATTTCCTTAGTGTTTGCTATGAGCATCACAATCTGTATCTCAATTTAAACTAAACAAATTCATATTAATAGGAACCTAATTCCAATAGTGGACAGAAGCTTGGTGCATTAAATTTCCTTCTCTTCTGATTATAAGCTAATTGACATATTTGTACAATAGTCTTTTGAATCAGAAGAAAAGGTAACAAAATGTGTTTTTATAAAGTCTTTTATATATACCTACTTAATCACTGTCTAATTATTTTACAGTTTTTTCTTCAAACAAGTACCTTTGAGTTACTCTCTAGTGTCCTTTCTCCTAAGCCTCAGTGTTTCCCATGGGGGAGGACTGCAGGATTGCCTTGTCTGATAACGCCTTTCTTTCTCATTCATCGAGTTTTTAAACATGAGATGGGGGCCTCTCGGGAGGGGGAAGGAGATACCTACCTGAGGGAGGCCTGGACCTGTGACCATGACCAGCTGAGCCTGTCTGCAGTGGGATGAACAAACCCCAGTGTGTGCTAGTACAGACCAGTTACAACAAAGCACAATTGATTTACAGATCATCAGATCCAAAGAACTGCACAGTGCACCCACATCTGACTCAGGCTAGGTTGCTTCATTAGAAGGAAACATTCTGAACCCCAAACATCAGTTGATTGGCATGGATCTGATTTTCATAAAGGTTTGCTTGGGAACCACTGTGGTCAGACAGCTCAACCCCGTCTTTTTTATTTATTTATTTATTTTAGTCGTACAGAGACACAATACTTTTATTTATTTGTTTGCTTGTTTAGGTGGTGCTGAGAATCCAACCCGGGGCCTCCCACATGCCAGGTGAGTGCTCGACTGCTCATCCCCGCCCAGGCCTGGGGGTGTCTCTCATCTTTTCTCCTCTGAGAGTCAAGGGCAATCTGCATCTGCCTTTGGGAGATGTGGACCCTTGCTTTGCTGTTTTTTATCTTTACTTTATTTATTTATTTTATGCGGTGCTGAGGACGGAACCCAGCGCCTCTCCATGCCAGGAGAGCGCTGGACCACTGAGCCGCAGCCCCAGCTGCTTGGCTCTCCTTTAACAAATCTTTGCTTTGATGGTTTTTTCTTTTACAAATCAGGTTTTTATCTGGAAAGTCTTCACCAGTTCATAGATCCCAAAGCTGTTCTCCAATGCTTTCTAAACTTTTTATCGTTTTATGTTTGAAATTTAAATATACGGCACATTTCGTTAATTTTTTAATAAGGTATAAGGTTTAGGTCAAGGTTCAATTTTTCTTTTCCCTTTGAGTAGCTAAAAGTTTCTATTCACAAGACTGTCCTTCTCTCACTAAACTACTTTTGCAGTTTTGTCATAGATCAGTTACTTGTATTAGTGTGAGTATATTTCTGGGTTCATTATTCTATTCCATTGATGTATGTGTCCATCCTTATACCAATACTACAATAGTCTTCTTATAGGACACTTATATTTTCTTTAACCTTTCTCATTTTATCCCAGTTTATTTAAAATAAAAACTATTTCAGATATTCTTTTACCTGTCTATTTAAATTTTAGAATAATATTTTCTATATCTACAAAAAACTTATGCTGACATTTTCTATCTTTGATAGAAAATGCACAAAACCTATACATATCAATTTGGGGAGAATTAATATTTTCACAATGCTGAATCATCTTATCCATTAATGTAACATGTACTTCTATTTCTTTAGCTTTTAAAAATTTATTTCATGAGCATTTTTTAGTTTTCAGCATAGAAGTACTATACATATTTCATTAGATTTAAACCTAAGCAATTTTTAAAACAATTGTAAAAGGTATCATATTTTGAATTTTGGTTTTCACATGCTCATTAATATTATACAAATATACAGTTGGCTTTTTGGTGTGTTCATCTGAGACCTGCTGATCTTGTATATTAGTTCTAGGGTTTTTTAAATTTATTTATATTTTTTTAGACTTAGGATTTTTGACATCAACTATAATATCATTGTAAAAAGAAACCCTTATTTCTTCATTCTTGACTTGTATTTTCTTTTTTTACCTTATTCCATTCCTTTCAGCATTATATTGAATAAGAGTAGTGAGAGTAAACATCCTTATTGTGTTTCTGGTATTGAGAAAATTTTTCTTTCTTTCTTTCTTTCTTTCTTTCTTTCTTTCTAGTTGTACACAATTACTTTATTCTATTTATTTATTTATTTATTTTTATGTGGTGCTGAGGATCAAACCCAGGGCCTTGCAAGTGTGAGGTGAGCGCTCTACTGCTGAGCCATAACCCCAGCCCTGAGAAAATTTTTCTACCTTTTACTACTAAATATGCTAGATGTAACTTTTCTGTAGATTCTTTTTATGAAGTTAAGGGAATCTCCCTCTTTTTACATTTTTTTTCCTGAGAGTCTTTACCATGAATATATGTTAGGTTTTGCCAAATTCTTTTTCTGCATGGATCATGTGAGTTTTCTTCTTTGGCTTGTAAATATGGTGGATCACATTGCTTAATTTTTAATAGTGAACTAGCTTTGCATCCCTGGAATAAAACCTACTTGGTAGTATTGCATAATTCATTTTATGTAATGCTGAATATATAATAGTAAGTTGGTGTTAAGAATCATTGCACTTATATTTATTACAAATGCTTATAGTTTTCTTTCCTTTGGATGTCTCTAACATTGGTATCAGGGTAATACATTATAAAATTAATTGGAAATGTTTCTTCCTCTTGTGTTTTCTGAAAACTATTTTGTAAAATTAGCCTTAATTTTACAAGTTGGTTTGTAAAATTAAAATTTAGTAGAATTCTCCAGCAGACCCATTTGAGCATGGAAGTTTCTTATATTGAATTTTTTAAATCAAACATTTAATTTTCTTAATATTTCTGACCAGGTTATTCAAATTATATATTTAATATCAGGTAAGTTGTGAAACTGTGCTTTCATTTAAGCTATTAAATTTATATATGGAATTATCTGCCATATCTCCTTGTTATCCAGTTGATATCTGTAGTCTGTCTTCTTTCTTTATTAGTCTTAGAATTAAAATAAAATTTATCATTTTTTTATTTTTTCAAAAAAGCAGATTCTAAAAATAGATTTTCTCAACCTCACTGATTTTTGCTCTTAAGTAGACCATCCCTTCTTCTTGCTTGGGGGGTTTTAAGTAGCTGCATGTGCCTGTGGGTGCCCTTTCTGTTTGGATTCTCATTCTCCATCGGGTTTGGAGTGCTCCACAGTCTTTAGGCTTATTCATTTTCCTCACTCCTCATTCTTCCTGTCCCTCTGGCTGCATCGTCTCTGTTGGCCCATCTTCAAGTTTCCCGGTTCTTTCTTCCACTTACTAAAATTGCTTTCTAACTTAGGTAGTAAAATTTTTATCTCAGCTATTTATTTCTCAACAGATCTCCCAAAATTCTACTTAGTGCTTCTACAATTTGTATTCTTATATTCTTTATTTAATGAGACATGGTTTTCATGCTTTCTTTTAACTATTTAGTTTTCTCTAGTTCTTTGAACCTACTTGCAAAAGCTATTTTAAAGTATTTGTCTGCTAAATCTAAATCTTTAAAGTTTTAGTTATTAAAATGGGGGCATCTATTTGCAGTTATTCCAACATGACTGGAACATAAGAAACCAGTTTTTTCAAATTCACAAATAAAATGTCATTGTAGGTTTCAATGACAGGGAAGAAAAAAAGAATTAGGAATTTGTTGATATTTAAATTAAAGAAGAATTTAACTCTCAATCCAAATATAATGTTCAGAAGCTAAAATGTTAGGAGATGATTTATAATTTATTTTCTCTGTATATTACAATTATAAGATGCATGATTTCATAAGTAGTTTTAGTAACCAATGACAAAATTGTTTTTCTAGAGTTGTTTTCCCAATGGTCACAACTCCTAAGTTAAAGCAACACTTTTCCCTAAGAATATGTGATGCAAGAAAAGGGGGCACCAGATGTCATTTAAAATGCAGTTTAATATTTCTTAGGGGTCAATCATTACTCTTTTAATATAATAGTGGATAATATTAAGACATAACAATATGTTCATTCATTGGTGGTGGATTTTTTAAATACATGATTACTGCAGGGAGATATCTCTGCTCAAAGAAAAGTGGGGAACATCCACATCACTTTGCCTCATTCCACTGTCTCAACACCTGACATCTCTCACTGTTAGTGAATGGTCTCTGAAAGTTTCTCTCACATGCTCATGATGTTATTCCCAGAATTGATATGTTTAGGCCTAAATGGTGTCTCCTATTAGGGAATGAGCACATGGTGGTTATTATCATGATGAAATGAAACAGCATTTGTGAGTGCCTGCATGACAAGTGGCACAGTGATGGCAGAGGAGTGTATTTGAATCGGGAAGTTGAATGCATTTTTAAGAGAGGAGACTTGTGAGAGCAACCCTTTAACTGGCATTTAAACATCAAGGGCTGTGGACATCATAAAGATCTGCAGTTGAGGGCAATCAGGGCATCAGCTATAAACGTGATGGATCTTTCAGAAGTAAAGTTACTGCCACAGAGCTTTCCAGCAAGGTGTTAATTTTATGGAAAATACATTGGGCCCATTGGTGAAAAGGGCATTCAAAATTCATTCTCAACCATACCAAAAAAAAAAAAAACTTTTCCATGGTGACACACCTAATTCTGTCCCCACATATTGGGATGTTAGTTCTGCCGAATCTCCATGCTACTGTTTATATAAACATGGATGAGAATACCTCAGAGGACCCCTCACAGAGATGACGAGTTTGATATGAATTTCCTCAGTATCACAATGCAGTCTGGAGTGTTGACCCTGGGAAAATAATGTCAACTTTTATTTGACTTGAAGCCTGGCACTGCAATTGGGTATTTAATTCTCCAGTCTTTCCCAAGGTATCTTATGCCCCTCACTATCAGATTACCTTGAGGCAATTAAATATCTCATTAAAGGCTTCTGAGGTTCTGTCTCATAGATATTATATTATCAACCACTGACTCTATTAAATTCAATGACCAGTGCTGAAAATATTAAATATATATTAGTTACAAAATACATAATACAAAGTATATGCAAATAGAATGTGCTTTTATAAAAATATCCAGAATATGCTTAACCTCAGCAAGAATAGTTAGTAAAAACTATTTTCTCATTTGGTTCTCCTGGAGATCATACAAAATCATATCTATTATAATCCCTTATCATGATGTAAAAATTGAGTTTCAGAAGTTACCCCTTCTGGGCACACAATTCTTGGGTGCAAGGGCCATTACAAAATTTACTTTACAATGAAGATACATTATAAATTGTAGCCCCATGAGTTCATTTAAAGATTTTGGGCCAGTGAGCTTTGTAAACACAAGGATCTAAAGAGTAGTTTAAGCAGGGGAGTAATATGATTAGATTTGTGCTCTTAAAACATTACTCTAGTGATAATATGAGCCACTCAACATTTTTTTTAGAGAATTAGGCTTGCTTCAAAACTTCTTATGAGGGAGGGGTGAGACTCTTATTCCAAAGATAGGCTAACAGATTTCAAAATACAAGTACTAACAAATTAGAAAATGAAAGGGAAATTTTATTATATGCAGTAAAAATAATAGTTTTATTTGGTGCAGGAGTAACCTATCACACAATAAAACTTTATGACACATGGGATTCTCTGAGACACCCAACTCCATTCTGTCACTTAGGGGTCTTTCACATATGATTTTTCATTTATTGAAATAACAAAGGTTTCTTGTTACAGGTACTTCTTTATGTACATTAGATTCAAAGAAGAAAAAATGGACAAAAGTTTTCTGCTGTCTAAAAACTTACATTTATATGAGATACAGATTTTTTTTTCAATATAATAAGTTACATAAAATGTTTGGAAATAAGTGTTATTGAAGTAAAACAATAAAGTAAGAGAAATTTGGAATATCCACTCATAGCAGAAATCAAATGATGCTAACAAATCAAGAAAAAATAATTTCAACAAGAAATGAAAAAAACTGAAATGTCCTCTGCAGTGCAAAATTTATGAGAAACTTTATGGTGAGTACAAAGTTCCATTGTAACACACTGTTTTCAACTGACATAAATGTTACTCAAAAAATCTGTGTTCATATTTATACATTCTTACAAATGTGTGTGTATTTGTATATTTGTATATTTGTATATTTTAGAGCTTTATGTTATTGTTGTTGGTGGTGGTGATGGTATGTGTCTAATTTCAGCAACATCCCCTGCTTGTAACAAAGTGGGCTTGAGTCATGGTCTTCCAGTACCTGTTCTAAAAACACCCCAATCTCCTAAATGTTGAAGTCTGCTGGAGCAGTGGTTTCCTAAGTGTGGTCCCAATGCCTGCAGCTTCAGACTTATATGATGGCTATAAATTCCCATGCACAAAATTATCTAGAATTGTGATGGTAGTGGTTTTCTGGTTTGCCAGATTCCTCATTAGCCTAGAAGTTAAGACAGACTCTGACAAATGACACCATAGAAGTCACTGGCCTTTACCAGAATGGGAGGGGTCCTTCCAGGGAGGTGCTTAAAATCCTGTGATTGGAAAAGTCCAGGTAAAACCTGGTGGATGTTCTAGAACAGAATTCATAAAAGTAGCACCTGATAGCTGTATCCACACCATTCTATTTTTATTTATTTATTTAACGAAAATTTATATTAGAACACAGTTACCACAATGTATTTGTGGCAAGGTGCTAGATTTCAACTCCAAATAGTTCATATTATCCATAATATTTGCCCCTGGTGATTTATAGAACATCACTCTTCAATATTGCTTGCTATTAGGTAAATGTCCTGTGTCTATCCTGTCTAATCCAGTAGATTCAAGCACATGATATTTTGTAATATAGATACTGTGACATAAAAACTGAGTTTGTCAATTTCATGGATTATATGGCCAATGGCAACAACATTGGAACGCATCATTCTAGGACACCATGGCAGAAAATAGAAGCATTTTCTCTAAAAACTGGAGAAAGACAGGGATGCCCTCTTTCATCACTTCTATTTAACATAATTCTTGCAACACTGGCCAGAGCAATTAGACAGGTGAAAGAAATTAAAGGGATATGGATAGGTAAAGAAGAACTCAAATTAGCATTTTTTCTCTGACAATATAATTCTATACCTAGAAGACTCAACACATTCCACCAGAAAACTGCTAGAACTAGTAAATGAAGTCAGTAAAGTAGCAGGATACAAAATCAATACCCATATATCAAAGGCATTTCTGTATATCAATGAAAAATCCTCTGCAAAGGAAATGAGAAAAACTATTCATTTAGAATAGTATCAAAATTATAAAATCCTTGGGAATCAACCTAACAAGAGCTGAAAGATCTCTACAATGAAACCTACAGAACCCTGAGAAAAATAATCAAAGAAGACACTAGAATATGGAAAGATCTAATTTTTTTCTTGAATAGGCACAATTAATATTGTCTAAATGACCACACTACCGAAAGCACTATACAGATTCAATGCAATTTCAATCAAAATCCCAATGACAGTCCTCATAGAAATAGAAAAAGCAGTCATGAAATTTATCTGGCAAAATAAAATACCCAGGATATCTAAAGCAATTTTTAGCAAGAAGAGTGAAGTAGGTGGCATCACTATACTAGACCTTAAACTATGCTACAGATTAATAATAACAAAAAAACCAGTATGGTATTGGCAACAAAATAGACTTGTAGACTAATGAGTATACAATAGATAACATAGAGCTATCTTATATTTGACAAAAGACCTCAAAAATGTACATTGGAGAAAAGATATCCTCTTCAAAAAATAATGAAGGAAAAATTGGGAATTTATATACAATAAAATAAATTTAAACTCCTATCTCTCACCATGCAAAAAACTCAACTCAAATTGAATCAAGGATATAAAACTTAAACCAGAGACACTGTGTCTATTAAAAGAAAAAGTAGGCCCAAATCTATCCCGTTGGTGCCTGAGTTTCTTAATAAACTTCAGAGCACCATGATTTAAATTAAGCAACAATAAATAGTATGGATTTCAATTAAAATGGTTCTTTTTAGCAAAAGAAATAATCAGTGAAGTAAGTAGAGAGCATACTAATTGGGAACAAATTCTTACCACATGCTCTTCAGATATAGAACTAATTTATAGAATATATAAAGAACTCAAAAATCTGAAAACCAAAAGAAAAAAATAACCCAATCAATGAATGAGCCAAAGATCTGAACAGACACATCTCAGAAGTAGATATACAATCAATTGACACACATATAAAAAATTGATCAATATTTATAGCAATTAGATAAATGCAAATCACAACTACTCTATGATTTCATCTTACTCCAGTAATTTGAGAACAAAAACAACAATAATTGTTGGTGAGAATGTGGGTAAAAGGCATATTTATACAATGCTGGTGGGACTTCAAATTGGTGCAGCCAATCTGGAAAGCAGTATGGAGATTCCTTGGAAAACGTGGAATAAAACCATTCTTGACCCAACTATACCACTCTTCATTCTGTACCCAAAGGACTTAAAAACATCATACTACAGGGACACAGTCACATCAATATTTATAGCAGCACAGTTCACAATAGCTAAACTGTGGAACCAACATAAATGCCCTTCAGTAGATTAATGTAAAAAGAATATGTGGTATATATACACAATGGAATATTATTCAGCATTAAAAGTAAGTAAAATCATGACTTTTGCAGAAAAAATTAATGGAGCTAAAGAATATAATGCTATGTAAAATTTGAAAATCCCCCCAAAACTAATGCCAAATGATTTCTCTGATTTAAGGATGCTAATTCATAACACTATTTGGGAAGGTACAGAATGGGAGAATTACATAAACTTCAGAAAAGGGGAGAGAAGGGAAGGAAGGGGGTATAAAGGTAAAAAAGACAGTGGAGTATAATTGTTATTATTACCCTATGTACATGTATGAAGCCACAAAAGATATGATTCCACTTTGTGTACAACCAGAGATGTAAAAAATTGTGCTCAATACATGTAATAAATGAGGAAACTTGAGGTGATATTCTATTTTTCTAAAATTTAGAAGATGCAGAACATGAAGGGGATAATGAGAGGTGCTTGGTTCCACGTTGACTGGGTGGTGGATGAGGTCATTAGTTAAGTCTAATGTGAATTGCTTTGCAACATGAGAAAATGTTAAAAGGGTAACTGTTACATTAATTCAAATTTCTGAGCATTTTTTATTTATAGATTTGCAATGCTTATCTTTTAGAACATGGTTTATTATTTAACTTTCATTAGCATTTGAATCATTTCCAATCAGTGTCTGTAACTGCAACCTGCTCTGTAATTTACAATTAGCACTGCATGGAATAATGATCTAATATTTCAGTTATAAAATGTTTGGGAAACACTTTAGTCTTATTTTATGTATTCATTTAAATTTTAAAATATATGTTCAGTTGTTTTACTTTAAAATGCTCCAAGATGTAATTCATGAGCTCTTTACCCTGGTCTGATAGCTATGTTGATATCTAAGTCTTGTTTGCTGTTGTAAATCTTGACATGTTCTCCTGATAATGTTCTAGATCTATATTGAAAGTGATGTCTGGGTGCAGTGACCATCATCCAGTGTGTGTTAATTAATTCTGCTGTAAAAAATTGCCTGTGGGAAATTCAACTGAAATTGTCAATTGGGTTATTTTTTTACATTTTAAGGCTTATCTAAAAAAAAAAAACCACAAAAACAAACAAGCAAACAAACAAACAGAACTCTTGCAACCATAGTTGCTTATGCTTAAAATGTTAAAATGTGAATGAAATAATGTATTTTAACTTGATAAATGAATTAACATTTTGAAACAATAAAATTAATTATTATAATTAATTATTAATAAAATTAATTATTAATTATTATGCTCTAGGGCTAAGGATGTGGCTCAAGTGGTAATGTGCTCACCTGGCAGGCACGGGGTGCTGGGTTTGATCCTCAGCACCACATAAAAATAAAATAAAGATGTTGTGTCCACCAAAAATATTAAAAAAATATTTTAAAAAATATTTTCTCTCTCTCTAAAAAAATTTATGCTCTAATAATAATATTAGAGCATATCAAATTTTAATTCTTAATAAAAGTTAAGAATAATTTTTAATTTTATAAATTTGTTTAAAAAGTGATTATTAGTTTTGAATGCTGAGTCCCCTACATTAAAACAATTATAATTTCTACAGTAAAAATTCTCAAGTCAAAGATCTGAATGGTGATATCATTGTATTTTTTTTTCTCTTTGTTTACAATTTATTGTTTATTAGTGACATTATTCTTACTGACGTTTTACCAGTGTGATAGTTTTATATATTAAACTGACTTGAATCATGAGATGTCCAGATAGCTGATTAAATGTTATTTACTGGTATATCCATGAGAGTATTTCTGGAGGGGATAAACATTTGAATCAGTAGCTTGAATGAAGCAGATTGCCTTCCTCTATGTGAGTGGGTATCATCTAAACTGTTAAGGGCCTGAATGGAACAAAAATGTGGAGGAGGGAGGATTCACTGTCTCTCTGCTTGACTGCATGAGATAGATCTTTCTTCCATCCACAGCACTCCTGAATCTTTGGCCTTCAGATTCAGATTGAAATCTGTAACATTTGCTCTTCAACCTTCCAACATGCCACTTTTTTTCCAAATTATTGTACAGTTTTGAAATGAGTGATGAATTTATCACTCTTTGTGACTTGATGGCTGTCTCATGTCATTATGTGGTTAAAAGTCTAACAAAAAGAGAAAAAAAATTGAGACATGTTTAGATGATTGATTAGAAGTGAGAAAACTTAGTACCTAAAAAAATGTCTTCAGTGAATCATTTGGATGTCTGAATTCCATTACACTTCTGATCCTTCTGTTCAGAGAGTGGTAACCCTTATTTTTAGCAGGTAAATCTTGTTCCTTAGAGGACCAAATATAGCTCACACATGGCATATGAATATAAAGTCTTTCTTCCATTCAATTTAAATTGTCACTAACATGTTATAATTTATGAAGTGTCAAAAAAAGAGGTATATAATATCAAGACATATATGTGTTCATATCTATGAGGCTTGCAGGGAGGATATCCCTGTTCATTTTACAATTTTTTTGCAGTTTTGATTTCTTTATCTAGGAAAAGTTCAGATAAGAAACATCGAAGTGATAGCACAAGCAGCTCAATAGAAAGTGTCTAGTCTGCTGAGAAGAATTGATCTAGTTTTGACAGACATTTTCAAGTGTCGTAATTTTAATATAAAGCCTGTTTTTATATATCTGGTTGCTTGTGTGTGGCATCTGAAAATGAAATGTATGTATTGACAAAATGATTTTTAAAAATATAAATACATTTTGTTGTTGTCGTTTGCATGATAGTTTACCATTTGAAGAATTTACGGATTGAACTCAAGGACAATTTACAACTGGGTCACATCCCCCAAATTTTATTTATTTATTTATTTTAATTTTCAGAAAGGGTATCACAAAGTTGTATGGGGTTTTGCTAAGTTTCTAATCCTGTTTTTTTTATTATCCTCTCCCTTTTACCTCTCAATCCGGTGGTATGACAGGCATGCTCCTGCGGTTTTAGCAATTTTGGGGGGCGGTAGGTAGTAGAGATTAAACTCAGAGGCACTAAACAACGGAGGCACATTTCCATCCCTATTTTGTATTTTATTTATGACAGTTTCAATGAGTTGCATAGTGTCCTGCCATCGCTGATGCTTGCTTTGAATGTGTGATCCTCCTGTTTCAACCTCCAAATCCACTGAGATTGCAGGCATGCACCACCATGACTACCCAGTTTACCATATTTTTAAAACAAAAATTACCTTAGAATTTTTTTCCAATATAAAATTCATTTTTATGAATTGATCTATGCACAACCACCAAAAAGTCATGAATCTTAAGAATAGTATATAATTACATAGTAAATTGTTATTTTTAAGCTAATAAAAGAATATACCCTGAACCAAGTATATCCTCTACTTTTGTAAGACAAAGAATCATAATTCTGTCAGAAGAACCCTGGAATTTTTGGTGCTGGTATAAGTGTAAATCAAACCTCTCCTGAGAAGTCAGTGTTATTAAATATTTGCTAATAAATAAATAGTCTCATTTTCTTTAGATTTGTGTCATGAAGTTTTTTTAAATAGAACTTTATTTATTTATATATAGTGCAAAAAATCAAACCCATTTCCTCATACATGTTACATGAGTGATATTCCTCTGAGCCACAACCCCCGCTCCTTCATGTAATTGTTTATAAAAAGATGTAAATCTAAAATATTATTGTCTGAGTAAAGATCAGTGAGTTATTTTTAACATTAACTATTAAGTTGTAGGTTGACACAAAACATATATTATTTATTTATTTATTTATTTATTTATTTTTGTATAGAGCTGAACATTGAACTGAGTTCCTCGTACATACTAGGTGAGTGCTCTTCCTCTGAGCCACAACCCCCAACTCCAAGTATAGTTAAAGTTACCTTTAGCCCTTTGATTTTTGGTATAAAGAATATAAGAAATGACATAATCCAAATTTTGACATTTTGTAGTCATAAAAAGATGAACTCAGAGAAATAACTGAATCATTTTGAGTTGCATATCACATTAGTGGAAGATTAAGTTCAAATAAAAATAAATAATAGGACCAAAAATAAAACAGCATTATTTCTACAATTTAAATATGTTCTCTTCCATATGATTCTAGCTGGAAGATGGGACTTTAATCAGCATTTGACCCTTTTTGTACATCTGAAAAAAGTAATATCTAATCACTATGCACACAAATAATCATTTACATTAGGATTCAATGAAAAAAAATTATATTTTATAAGCACTTTTACAGCGGAGTATTCGTCATTCTTCTTTGATTCATTCTCATGCTTCATAGGTATCACTTTCAAAGATTTCCTTACCATGAGGTAGTTTAGATACTTGTGAGGCATCAATTTAATGGGTGTCTCTGACCCCTATAAAATTATGTGCCAGATTTAGTTGGAAAGTTCTCAAAAATCAATTCCTCGAGGTAAAAATGTATTTTTATTCTACTGTTTCCTCTCATTATTTTTTTCTTATCTTTCTTGGAAGATGCTTAATTTTCTCCATAAGATAGTGCTGGTGCTACCTTCATTCACAATTTATTATTTATCCAAATAAAATGTCAGATTGTTTTAACTTTTTTATAGATTTTTTCTTCACATTTTATACCATTTATAACTATCTGTTGAACATTTTTCAAGTTCTTCATGAACTTGAACACCAAGAAATCAAAATGAGAAACTGTGTATTAAAGACTATCTAATTTAAGATCTTGGATCTGCTGACTATGGTGTCAAAATGTGAAAAGAAGAACATCTAAAACCGCTGAGTACAGCAATGAGCACTTGATGTCAAACAAAAAAGCAGGTAAGAATCTTGTGAAACTAACAAGGTAGGAGAGGCAGAAGGGTCAAAATTTGAAAGTCAGCCTCAGTAAAAGTGAGGCGCTAAGCAACTCACTGAAAGCCTGTATCTAAATAAAATGCAAATGAAGGCTTGTGATGTTGTTCGGGGATTCAGTGCCCATGAGTTCAATACCTGATACCAAAATAATAATAATAATAACAACAACAACAATAATATAATATTCAAAATAAACTAATCTCCAGTAATGGTCATTAATGTGTCAGTGGTGTCAAATTTTTGATCTTTGATAGACAAATAAAATTGCATGCATGCTTTGGTAAATCTGAGATAAAACAGTCATACAAAAATTATATCAGTTCTTGTAATGTACAGTATGTGTATAAAAATACCTCATTAAATGTCAGGCATACACTCTAAGAAATGCACTTAAAGTGACTTTGTTGTTTTTGCAAATATCATACTGTGTACTGACATTTAGATTGTATACTACTACAATCCTAGGCTATATTTTGTAGCTGTTGTTGTATACAAATTCCATCACTGACTAAAAGATCACTATGCAACACATTATTGTATGTTACAAATTTTTAGAGATCAGTGTACCAAAAAGAGAATTTTAATTTTTTTTAGTTGGCAGAGGACACAATATCTTTTTATTATTATTATTATTATTATTATTATTATTATTATTTTATTTTAATATGGTGCTGAGTATCAAACCTAATGCCTCTCATGTACTAAGTGAGCACCCTACATTGAGCCATAATCCCATCCCTAAAAACAGAATCTTTAAAATATTCTTTATAATTAGACAATAAAAAATGAAAGTTTCCACTGCTGAGGAGTAGAAAATTGCTATCCTTTCTAAAGAAAGTTCCTCTATTTATGAGATATCTATGTCACACACACATACAAACACACACACACAAAGTGATTATAATCTTGCTTAATACAGCATAATAAGTCTTTCAAAGATAGTCAATATGTAACTACAAAACATTCAATAGTTACTATTTGAAAAAAAAAGTTGTATTGTGAATGTGTCAGTACATGCTCATATTATCAACTGCTTGAAAAGTTATGACAAAACCAATCCCCCCCAAAACAAATGCTGAATATTTTCTTTAATACAAGGAGATTGATTCATAGTGGTGTGGGGAAGGGCATGAGAGGGATAGACAAACTTTAGATTGGGTAGAGGGGTGGGAGAGAAGAGAGGTGGCAGAGGGTTTGCAATTATGTATGTATAAATGTATCTAAAGTACATTTATGAATACACAAATTGGTGTAAATATACTTTGTATACAGCAAGAGATATAAAAATGTGCCCTACATGTGTAATAAAAATTATAATGCATTCCACTCTCTCATATAAATAATAACAATAATAATAAAAGAAATTTCACAGAGATGATGAACAACTTACTGAGACTCTGAATCATATAATATTAAGACTAGAGTCTAGTTTTGAATGGAAAGGCACCCTTGATTTCAGTCATAAGAACCACACAGCAATGGGAAACATTTCTTTTCAAAGTTGCACAAAACAAAATGTTACAAAATTCATAAATTGGGCATTAAAACAATGAATAAATGAAGTCATACCATTAAAGGGTACAAAGTAACAGGTAAGATAAATTACCTGATGCATGAATAAATTTATTCAGTAAGAAAAAGACAAGGACACTAATAGAAGAACAAGCAAGTGACTTGAATATTCTTTTTGTACAGGTGATATCTAAGAATTCAGTACTCATAAAAATTTTAGCATCTTAAAAAATTTTAAAACGAGAAAATAAAATATAACCAAATACATAAAATTAAACAGTATTCATGAAGATGTGGAGTGAAAAGTTCTCATGAAGTACAGATGAATCATAAGTGGCTATATTTTTGTAAAAAATGTGTGCCTATTGAAGGACATGATACTTCCCCACAAGTAGCATTAACTTATAAATATGACTGCTATTAAAAACCATAATAATATATAAAAGAAGAGCTGCATGCTCCATACAGTTGAAATCTGTAAGGTGAAAGAAAATATAATGTGCACATAGGAAATATAAAAATAATAAAGTGTGAGTAAAGTGGTTTCTACTGTCAAGATATATTTTTTGCCACACTACATTCAGCCTAAAAAACAGTGAAAAACACCACATCAGTATTATATAAAGGTCACATTTGGATACTACTTCACACATTAATATACACTCTAAAGGGAAATATGTAGAATTTACTGGTAAATAAAAACTTGAATTATGACATAAAAGACCCAATTATACACATGTGTTTAGATATTACACATCATTACAAAGAAAACATTTTTCCTTGGATGTAATCTGTAACATTTTCATCAATATTTTAGCATGTAGGACTGGGGTTATGGTAGAGTGCTTACCTAGCACATGTGAGGCACTGGGTTCAATCATCAGGACCATGTAAAAATAAATAAATAAAATAAAGGTATTACAATTACAACTAAGAAAAAAATCATTAACAAAGAAATTTCAGCATGCTTCTCTATTAAAAGAAAGAGACTAAAGAAAAAAAATTACATGGAATGAAAAGTATATAAAAAATACCTCCAAAACCTATGCTTCAGAGAACCAAATGAACTATTAGTATTATTAAGAGACACTGATGTATATAATAAATGCATAATACAATATTAAAGTCCAAGGAGTCATAGTATGAACCAAACACAAAGATGAATCCATGTGCATGTAATTTTTTGTATTGTTAAGAGCAATAGAATGGTCTAAGCCTATTCATATTAAAAATAACACTAGAAATAAATGGATAATACAATACAATCTAAAGTTAGATGGGGTCACAGTTTCCTGAGAGTTGGTGTGCAGAATATGTAAGGTACTGGGTTCAAACTCATCACAAAGAGCAGACATAATGAGAGATCAAGATAAAAGTTGTTTCAGTTGCCTTTTTCAGCAATGTGACTAACAAATTGACCATAGAAATTGTAGAGGAATAAAAGTTTATTTACAGGCTTAGGGTTTCAAAAGCCTTAGTCTATAGAAGATTGCTCCATTTCTCAGGGCTCAAGTTGAGGCAGAACATTATGGCAAAAGGGTGGGTAGAGGGAATCAATTGATACAGTGATCACAGTAAAGAGACAGATTAATTTTTGGGTGAATATACAAATTTAGATTTCAAAGCCCCAATTCTCACTTTCTTCAGCCACACACTATCAATTCAGGTACCACACAGTTAATTAATTTATTCAAAGATTAATTCACTGATGATGTTAAGGCTATGACCCAATCATTTGTCCTCCAAACCTTCCTGCATTGTCTCACATATGAGTTTTGGGTAACACCTCAAAGCTGGACCATAACAGAAATATAGCAAAATAGAAAGCTTCTAACCAACCTTTATCTACTGATATATTAACACACATCTACTCATGTTATGTGTGTTACTTTGACAAAGTCATAAATGAGTTCTGAGATTTAGATACATTGGACAAGTGAAAAACTACCTACAATCAAATGAGTATAAAAACCTAGGGTACATGTGGGTATTTGTGTTGTTTACCAAAGTCTCACATATTTGAGAAATATTCCTAAAAATGTGAGGGCACCTTAAATAAGGGGAGATTGGGGTTAATATATAAACTGACTTTAAAATTTTCTGTGATTATTATCTTAATTTATTCATTGGTTAAAGAAGGAGTGAAATATAAGTATGAAAATGACAAAGTGGTTTTCTTCTATGACCAAGTAAGTCTTTTGATTTTTTTTCACAACCTGAAGTCAGGACAGAGAAATTACATCTCAAAGGTGTCAGTTATACAAAAAAAGGGATTTTTCCAGGGTTTTGCTAACTTCTCTTGCTGGAAGAATTACTTCTCTCTTGATTCAATTAAGGTACAAAGGGGGAAAATAAATCAATCTCCTGATAGACTCAGTAAGATTTGAGCACTTTCTGATCCCTGACCTAACCTTGTTCACCCCAGTAATAATTCCAGGCCTACCAATAGGTTTACAGAAGAAGTTTCTCCATGCACTGAATGTCTAACATTAGAAACTTCTGTTCAAGAGAGTGTATCCTAAACTTTCAATTTCTATGAGCAACAGAGATTGAGCATGGGTAAATCTTTATATATTTCAAACCATTGGATTTGCATTGTTTATAACTATTTCCAAATCAAAAATTTTCAGCAGTAGTTTTAACAAAGTTTAAGAAATCACAGATTACTGTTTCATCACAGAAAATATTTACAGGATACTATTCCTTTGGCTACTTGAAATCCTGGAATCTAACATCAGTAATTTAATGTATCAGTCAAATTAAAAATATCCTGCACCTTGTGCAGTGTTGTCAGAATGCCTGTGCTAAAAATCTCAAAGATTGGGGCTGGAGTTCTGGCGTAGTTGTAGAGTTCTTGCTCAGCATATTGGAGGCACTGTATTTAAGCCTCAGTACCACATAAAAATGAATAAATAAAATAAAAGTTATTTGTCTATGGCTAATAAAAAATAAATAAAATATTTAGAAGTAAAAAATAAAAAATCTGAAAGATAGTAGGTACTCCAGTGCATAAAAGCATTATATAAAAAGACTCAGTTGAAAAAATATATTGGTGAGAATATTAATTGAACAAAGCTATTTTTGAAAATGGTATTAAGGTTCTTCAGAAAGTTAAAATAAAAAAGTCATATGTTCAACTAGTAGTAATTCTGGGTATGTATCTAAAAAAATACTTGAGTCATTACATCATAGAGAACACTGCATGTCCATTTTCATTGTAGTATTATTTACAGAACCTGGTAAAAAAAAAAACTGAAGTACTTTTTAAATAAATGGTAGGTTGGTAATGGTGCCACATGCCTGTATTTTAGAAGCTTGGAAAGGTGAGGCAGGAGAATTATGAACTTAGAGTCAGTCTTAGTAACTTATCCAAGAGACACTAAAAAATAAGTGAGACCCTGTCTCTAAATAAAATATAAAAATAGGGCTGTTGATGTAGCTCAGTGGTAGACTAGCTCTGGTTTCAACACACAGTACTATAAACAAACAAACAAATAAACCATAAATAAATAAATAAATAGGACCAATATATAGTCCCCATGCTTTATTTTCTAAGAAGCAATTTACTTGCATCCTTTCTGGCTTAGCTGGACAGGATATGTCACATTCCTTAACAATCTGTTATCTGAAAGAGAAAGGCAGTTTCAAAATAATATTCATGGGCGCAACCTAAGTTACCCTGAACAGGAGAATTCTGTGGCTGTGTTTAAGACCAGATTCTGAAAAATCAAAGAAAAAAGGGTAATTCCTATTAACCACAAAATCTGTAAGAATTTATGCTTATGAGTTAATTTAGAAAAGGTGAGCATGAGTCTAATTAAGCTAAAGTTTTTATGTCAGTGGATACTTGAGAGTTTGATGTCATCCTAACTGTCAGTACAAAGTCAAAAACTTTACCGGGGCAGGATCCATTGGAATCTCTATTTTTATTTCCAAGAAAACTGAAATGCAAGAGAGCCATGCAAGAGAGACAACGTAAACTAGCACTATTTGCTGATGATATGATTCTATACCTAGAAGACCCAAAAAACTTTACCAAGAAACTTCTAGAACTAGAAAATGAATTCAGAAAAGTGGCAAGATATAAAATCAACACCCATAAATCAAAGGCATTCCTGTATATCAGTGACAAATCCTCTGAAAAGGAAATGAGGAAAACTACCCAATTCATAATACCATAAAAAAATAAATACTTGGGAATCAACCTAACAAAAGCAGAGAAAGATACAAGGAAAACTATAGAACCCTAAAGACAGAAATAAAAGAAGCCTTAGAAGATGGAAAGATCTACCTTGCTTATGGATAGGCAGAATTAATATTATTAAAATGAACATATTACAAAAAGTACTATACAGATACAATGCAATTCCAATCAAAATCCCAATGGCATTCCTCATAGAAATAGAAAAAGCAATCATGAAATTCATCTGGAAAAATAAGAGACCCAGAATAGCTAAAGCAATACTAAGTAGGAAGAGTGAAAAAGGTGGTATCACTATACCAGATCTCAAACTATACTACAGAGCAATAGTAACAGAAACAACATGGCACTGGCAACAAAACAGGCTGGAGGACCAATGGTACAGGATAGAGGACACAGAGACTAACCCACAAAACTACAACTACCTTACATTAGACAAAGGTGCTAAAAGCATACACTAGAGAAAGAATAGCATCTTCAACAAATAGTGCTGGGAAAATTGGAAATCCATATGCAACAAATGAAATTTAATCCCTATCTCTCACCATGCACAAAAGTTAACTCAATGGATCAAGGATCTAGGAATTAAACCAGAGACTCTGCATCTAATAAAAGAAAATATAGGCCCTAATCTCCAGCATGTGGGGCTAGGCCCCAATTTCCTTAATAAGAAACCTATAACACAAGAATTAAAACCAAGAATCAACCAATGGTTTGAATTTAAACTAAAAGTTTTTTTTCTCAGTAAGGGAAATAATATGTGAGGTGAATAGGGAGCCTACATCCTGGGAACAAATTTTCACTGCTCACACATCAGATAGAGCTCTAATCTCTAGAGTATACAAGGAAATCAAAAAGCTAAACACCAAAAAACAAATAACCCAATCAACAAATGAGCCAAGGAGGGGATATACAATCAATCAACAAATATAGGAAAAAATGTTCATTATTTCTAGTAGTCAGAGAAATTCAAATTAAAACTACTCTAAGATATTATCTCACTACAGTAAGAATGATAGCCATGATGAAGACAAACAACAATAAGTACTGGCAAGGATGTGGGGAAAAAAGGTACACTAATACACTGCTGGTGGGACTGCAAATTTGTGTAGCCAATTTGGAAAGCATTATGGAGATTTCTTGGAAAGCTGGGAATAAAACTACCATTTGACCCAGCTGTTCCTCTTCTAGGACTATACCCAAAAGAATTAAAAACAGCATACTGCAGGGACATAGCCACATCAATGTTTATAGAAGCACAATTCACAATACCTAGACTGTGGAGACAACCTAGATGCCCTTGAATGGATAAATGGATTAAAAAATGTGAGATATATGTGTGTGTGTGTGTGTGTGTGTGTGTGTGTGTGTATATATATATATATATATATATATATATATAATGGAATATTACTCAGCACTAAAAACTAACAAGATCATGGCATTTGCAGGGAAATGGATGACATTAGAGCAGATTATCTTAAGTAAGGTTAGCCAACCGCCCCCCCCCCGAAAAAAATGCTGAATGTCTTCTCTGATATAAGGTGGGTAATTCAAAATCGGGAAGAGGGGAAGAGCATGGGAAGAAGATTACCTCTACATAGGGAAGAGGGCTGGGATGGAAAGAGAGGGAGAAAGGGAATTGCATGAATGGTGGAAAGAGAACCTCATTGTTATACAAAATACATGTATAAAGATGTGAGAGAAAAAAAAAGAATAGCATTACCCTAGATTAGATAGAGAGAAATAATAGGAGGGGAGGGGAGGGGTTAGAGAGATAGGAAGGATACTAGTATGAATGAATGACCAATGTGATTCTGCAACCTGTATACTCAGAAAAATGAGAAATTATATCCCATGTGATTCAAATGTATGATATGTCAAGGTCATTGTACTTTCAAGCATAACTAATTAAAACAAATCAAAAAATAGTAATATATACATATAAAATGTTTTCTAAGGACAGAAAATACAGATAAGAACTGAGAACTCAACTTAAAAGACCATGGAAACTATAGTCAAATGTGCTTTTTATTGCCATAGTATTTTCTTTTGATATTTTGCTGTTCAGATAGTAATGCCATGAAATTATATTACTTACAATACAGTTTAATTGGAAGCATCTAATATTAGAAATTAGAAATTTTAGAAAATTAAAACTAATAGGTACCATTCATTGAAAAGTCAATACATGTCAAGTCCTTGCCTAAAATTTTAGAAATATGAGCTCATTTAATCCTTAAAATAATCCCCTGGAATAGGTATTGTTATTATCTTCTTTTTATTAATAATAGTGATAACAAGCAAAAGAAGATGAATATAATCTCTTCTAATATCAATTCTAATAGTACAATGCTACTAAAATGATTAGGTCAGGGGCTGGGGATGTGGCTCAGTGGTAGAGTACTCACCTCGCACGTGCGAGACCCTGGGTTCAATATGCAGCACCACGCAAAAATAAATAAGTGAAATAAAGATGTTGTGTTCAACTACAAATGAAAAATACATACTTAAAAAATGAAATGATAAGGTTAGGATTTGAATCTCAGTATAGTTTGATTCCAACTCCAAAGCCCCCATTAATATAAGACAAAGATTAACTATGCTATATTAATGCATGGCTTCCTTTTCTGGTATTAAGAGTTCTTTTTTTATGAGAGAGAGAGAGAGAGAGAGAGAGAGAGAGAGAGAGAGAGAGAGAGAGAGAGAGAGAGAATTTTGATATTTATTTTTTAGTTTTCAGCAGACACAACATCTTTGTTTGTATGTGGTGCTGAGGATCAAACCCAGGCCGGACGCATGCCAGACGAGTGCACTACCACTTGAGCCATACTCCCCATATTTTATTTCATGTGTAAAAATGATTGTTGTCGATTAATAGTTCTAATCAACAACAATTTTACACATGAAATAATATCTTTTTCAAGCACATATTTTATTTCTATTATCTTTTTTTCCTTACAGATTCTGTTAGCCTGTCAAAACCCCAGAAAGCAGTACTATCACTTCAAAAATAATAAAATGCAAAAAAGTCAATGCACACAGTGTTCACTACATGTTAAAAATGCACAATTGGAAAATGAGCTCAAAAAGAGGGTATCAGAGTTTAAGCAAGAAAATACAGAATTGAATCAACAACTCCACGATTTGAAGTATTATATCCTAGATTGAAAGAAGGGGTGGAATTCTTTCCTTTATTCCAGTAGAAATAAGAAGATTTTTTTAACTGTTGACTCATCTGTTAGCACTTTTCAAGGGAGAAAACATGAATCAATCATAAAATTCTTACAAATATGATAGCATGTTATTAAATGTAATTACTCCTAAAAAACTAAGTGCATATTTTTCCCCATCATAATTTTAATGGCTCTATGGAACCCCATCTGCTAGGAATCTATTTATTTAACAAACAGAATTTGAGATTTTTATCTGTTTATATTTTTAACTTTTTATTACAATTAATGTTTCAAAAATATCATTTAAATAAAGAATCCTTTACTACTCAGATACCATGGCAAATTCTTATAATTCCATTAGCTGGGGAGGCAGATACAGGAGGATCAAAAGTTTAAAGCAAACCTCATCAATTTAGCAAGGTCCTATGAATATTATGAGATCTTGTCTCCAAATAAAAAAATAAAAAAGGCTTTGAGATGTGGATAAGTGATTTAGCTTCTGTGGGTTCACTACCTGGTACCAAAGATGGGGGTGAGAACAAAAGAAAAAAATAATTTCTATATTTCTGTTTACTTTTGAAAAAAATTCAATATAGAATTATTTTTTTAAAGTTGGGAAACTTTAAAAAAATTTCAGAATTTTTAAATTACTCTCAAGAAAGTTTGTATTCCACCAATGAGGCATTTTTCACTGCCATGAAGCATGTTTTTATACATTTATAGTTTTTATTCTGATGCTTAGGATCAAACCCAGTGTTTTTTTGTGACTAGTGTGATATGCTAGTGCTGAGCTAGGCCCTCAGCTACACATTTAACATTAATATTCATTTAAAAATGAAATGAAAACTGATTATAAATTATTTTATTCAAATTCACTCTCATTCATAAATTAAATTTGTTCAGATTTTTACATTGAAATAAAATACTTTTAAATGTTTTTTAGGTATACATGACAGTAGACTATATGTTGACATAAAGTTATTTTTGTTATGGATAATATTCCATTGTGTGTGTGTGTGTGTGTGTGTGTGTGTGTGTATATACATATATATACACACAATATATATATAAAATTATATATATATATATAATTTTACTTATCCATTCACCTGTTGAAAGACATTACTCTTCATTATTGGATTAAATATTAGGTCCTTTCTTGTTCAAAAGTTGATTTTAAGTTGTTTGTAAAATACATAATGATCAACAAGGTGAGTTGAAATTGTAACCATAAAAGAGACATAAAAAGTGTAATAACAGGTATTACATTTCTAATTCCAGTTTTGGATTATAGTAATAAAAATAATACATATTTTCAATATCTTTTTTTTATTTATATGTGGTGCTAAGGATCAAAACCAGCACCTCACTCATGCTAGGCAAGTGCTCTACCACTTAGCTACAGCCCAAGCCGCAAAAGATACATATTGAAAGAAAAATTTCTGAATATGCTGTTATACTGTAAGCCAATTGTAGGTATACCTGACATACTTTATGAAGATACTTCATATTATTACTGAATTCATAAGTTTGTATATAAACAATAAGTCTTTAAAACTTATTTTACTTGAAATTATCTTTTGAACTGGGGAGGATCTGTAATAGTTCAAAAAAAATCAACTTAAACTTGTCAATTTACCAAATCATTTCAAAATTTCTTTTCTGTAGTATCTAAAAGATTTGCTAGTAACAGAAACTTATCAAATAACAACTTAGACTTTTATTATTGACTTTAAATTATGTATGTTTCAGACAAGATTAAAGGAGAAATTAAAAATATTAAACTAGAAAATCTTCAGAGAGCATATAATTTTTATTAGTATATTAAATCAGCGTACAAAGAGCCAGAACATAAAAAAGACTTTTTTGTTTTCTGGAAAAATTCACTAAAAGGTAATTATATTTAACTTCAGATATATCTTAAAAGAAGATGAGACAAAGAGAAAAAAATTATGACATGTTACATGAAAAAAATAAGAACCCTTTAAAAGAAAAAGAAACAGAATTAACAAAGAGGATCAAGTGAGAAAGCAAGCTGGAATCTCTGTTTGTACTATAGATACAGAATTGGAGACTACAAGAATTCATTTTAATCAGGTAAATGAACCTTCAGTAAGTTTCAAATTTTTACTTTATTTCATCTGCATTATTTATAAAATCCTTTTAACTTACTTTATGTGGCCATGTTTCACTTAATGATGGCAATGTGGTCTGAAGAATGTGATTTTTTGGAATTTCACCAACATGCAATCATCATGTGTGTATACTTCCACACACTTCAGACATCTCCCAGAATGCCGGGAAATACAGACTTACAGGACCTCTATTTATATGCAGTCTACTGTTTCCCAATGCTTTGGTATGTGGGGTGTGAACTACTATTTTCATTTTAAACACAATGTTATCTGATTCTAAAATTAAATTATGACATTTATGACAAAACTATTTACAGTAAATCTTAGCTTCTGTTAGATGTTCAGCAGTTGTTTCCTGAATGAAGAAGTTTAATTTAATCACTGTCATAAATATCAATTTAGAAGTTTTTAAGACGCAGAATAAATAGCTATGCAACTAGTTAAAACATTTTTTGTAAAGTGTTTCACAGTTACATTTCTGCCTGTATTAAAGAAATGTTTTCACTCACCCAAATTTATCTGACATATGTGCAGTTGAAATGTAAGACATGTACTCATAAAGAATAGATCTACCTTTTAGAATTATTTTTTAATGTTGAATTTCCCACTCTTAAATTAAGCTTTTAGACTGCTATCACCTGCTGATATACAGTCAAAACCTTGCTGAAATTAATTTGTAGATTTTAGCAGAGAAAAATGAAACCTACAGACAATATCCATGAGACCAGAATGCCAGAATGTACAATATGAAATTTCAGTAATATATCTTTTAAACAAAAATAGATAGACATGTGCGAAAGAAAATGTTTCCTGAATTATTTTTTTCTGTTTTCAAATGAGTGAGAGTGTGTGTGTGTGTGTGTGTGTGTGTGTGTGTGTGTGTGTAACATAGTTAAACAGTGACTCTATTAATCATGGGAAAGTAAGGAGTTTTTTAAATCCATGTATTTATAACCATAATGTACATATTTTGGAGGTGAGGGTGGCATTTTTTTGTCCCATTGAATTAAGTAGTGTTATTAATTCAACTCTATTTCTCTGCAGCAGTCCCATGATGACTTTCAGAGAAGCCTTATGCCAGTGCCACCAGGGGTGCTGGAGGAACTGGGATGTTCGCCTTCGCAGCTGAGTCCATTCCCTTCCCACCGCCGCCCCCAGTGCACTGGGGCCACTGCTCCCAACCCAACGTGCCAAGCTTTGGCAAGAGCTTGCCACTTTCGCCTATCCACAAGGACATGCAGGAGCATATCAAGGCAGAGCTCAACTGCATGGCGGCCTCCAAGAGCTGCAAGCGCAAGCTGGAGTGCATTGCACCTGGAGGAGAAAGGGAAGAGCTCAACAGCCAGAACACGGAGCAGGCGACCACCGCAGAGCCTGCTGTGCGAGCAGGTGGCACAGCTCAAGCAGAAAGCCCTCAGCCACGTCAACAGAAGTGGCCAGCTACTGCCCCAGCACCAGGTGCCCGTTTACTGAGCCCAAGCACAGGGCGCATGTTCGGGGGCGGGGGCGCCCAGCAGTTGGAGAGGGTGCGGTTCCCAGGGATATGCCAAGGTGCCAAGAACTTGGAGAGGGCGCCCAGGACTTGACAAGGTGGATCCACTGCTCCTTGGGGGGAGGGGGACAGCACATTATCCATCTCCTCGCGTTGCCTTTGTGCCCCCTTGAGCTGCCCCTGTTCCCTGCGCTTTTGCCACATATTGCACAGACCCTTGCCCTGGCCTGTCCCTTGCCCCATCCACCCTTTTGTACACACCACTGGGGAAGCGGGCTCTGTAAAGAGCAGCCTCCAGCCTGCTTTTTTTTTACTTTTTTTTTTTTTTTGCCTTTGGAAGAGAGAACACAGTGTTCCATTCGGCCCCATTTATGTCTCTACTCGGTAACACAGGGTTGTGTGCGCGCACGTGTGTGTGTGTGTGTGTGTGTGTGTGTGTGTGTTTTCTTGTGTTGGTTTTTTAAAGAAATGGGAAGAAGAAGAACAACAACAAAAACTACTCAGCCTTTTTCTTGCTCTCACTACCCCTTCTGTCCTCCTGACACCCCTTTCCCCCTGCTCTTTTGTTTTGTTTTGGTTTTGATTTTGTTTTGCTACAAGTCCACATTCCTGTTTGTAATCCTCTGTTTGCCCGGTTTTGTTTTCAGTAAAGTCTCCATACTCCATAAAAGAAGAAGAATGTTTCTCTTGCATTTACCATACACAGCTTTTATAATGTTAAGGTATGTTTCTAGTATACATAGTTTTCTAGTGTTTTGAACATATATTTAGTCAAAAGCTTTTTCTGCTTTATTGAGATAATTTTTTGATTCTTTTCTTTACATTTATTTATGTAAAAAAATCTTTATTGATTTCCATGTGTTGAACCAACCCTGCATCCCTGGGACAAAGCCAACTGATCATGATGTACTATCTTTTTAATATGATTTTGAATGCTGTTTGCCATAATTTTATTGAGAATTATTACATCTCTGCTCACCAGGAATACTGCTTTGAAATGTTCTTTCCTTGATGTGTCTTTGTCTAGGTTTTGCATCAGGTTAATATTAGTTTCATAGAATGAGGTTAGAAGGTTTTGCTATTTTCTATTTCATAAAATAATTTTAGAAGAATTGGTGTTCATTATTTTTTCAACTTTATGTAGAACTGGGCTGAGAATTTCTCTGATAATGGGTTTATTTTTAGTTGTTAGGTTTGTGATAAACCCTTCTTTGGGAGAATTAATGTAGTACACTCAAGACTTCATACTTTAGAGGAGAAATACCTACCTTAACATTAGCCTGCTTTGACAAATGTTAGTCCTCAAATAACAATATTTTTTAAACATTTTTTGTTTTCTCCAGGAGAGGACTTACACCTCCAAGACTCCTTTCTTTAAATACGTGTGTATGTGTGTGTGTGTGTGTGGGGGGGGGGTTATCTAGTGTTTTATGGTCATTTGGGAAAACTGCATTAAATAACACAGCCATGAATTCAATTTGAGTATTTTACTCTAGCTTTTTAGCCCACATCTTAAATTTTTTATCCATACAACACTTAAAGTAGCTATAATTTCTATCAGAGTCTCTACATGGAAGTATGAAATGATGGATAAAATATTTTAACACTCTAACTCTCCAATATTATAAAACTAATTGCTATTGGAATGTAATGTCATTTATACTCTTGACATAATGCTCCTTAAATAAATGCAAAAACCTTTGAAATAAATAAAACACAAGAGGATCAGTCAAGGGAAGTGACAGAGCCCCCGTGAGAGCAGGATGAACATTATGAAATACTTCTGGATTAAAAGCTAAGTTCCATGAAAAGTTAAATCAGCATTTTTCATGTGTGTGTATTGGGATAATTACTACACTAAGATATTTAGGATTTTGTAGAGTAGGAGAATATAAGATACTATTACACTGTTAAGAAATAGGTAAATAAGAGGAGCTCTATCATAAACATCATGCTGAATTTAGCCGGAAACCCAAATGTGAAGCCTAGAGATGTTTTGTAGAAAGCAACTAAGTTAAGCAAATAGATCATCAGTTCTCTTTCTGCTGAGGACAGTGTAGAAGGTAATAATTTACACATATATTTTTAATAAATTTAATAAAATTCTTCATTTCAAGGGAAACTAATAAAACAGGCTTTGTTAGAAGCAACTGTCAAGTTCAACTTGTTAATCGGTCTTTGATTCAGTAATAACAAAAAGTCTTCTTAGGTAAATGGCTACACTTTGAATAATGCTGCAATATTCATTAACTCTGGCACCTCTACAGTACAGTCACTCAGAGCCTGAAAGACTCATGGGTACAAAGAAATAGATACCCCAAGCTTTAAGTCTTCTTCAAGAAAAATTTCCTTTTTTCCCAAGCTTTGGATATTCTGACATCAAAGTGTGGATTCATATATTCGTGGCAAAGCTGTACTCTGATGATCCAATTACCTTTCTCCTTTAAAATTACAAAAATTTCTGTAGAAAATGCTTACTTTACCAGAACACCCCCATTCTGTTGTCATTCATTGAATGAATTCAAATTGTCTTTGAAAAACATTTTTTTCTTTAAAGTTTTCATTAAGCAAAATCATCCTTTGATATTTGGGTAAAAAAATCAGTGAAAATTGCTTTGAAAATTTGAATACTTCTCAAGAAAAGATAAAATAACTTTCTCTAAATTATTATAAACTGCTCTTATTACAGAAAAGTCAGTAATGTAATAAAAAATAATTTGGTTTTTATTGCTTTTTTTTGGTTCTGTTTTTAGAAAAACAATGTTAGGCCTCTCACTAGACCACAGATATGTATGGCTTGTTGTATAAGAAAATAAATTTTTAAAAAACTTTAATGTTTTATGTGAGTATGTATGCTCTTAAAATATATTTTTCAGATTTTTCAATTGGAAACAATTCAGAGTAATGACAACCAATATATGTATATCCCTCCCATAGAGCTTTTTCTTCCAATTCAGTAGTTTGTGAGAAGTAAATATGGAGAGTGAACTGAGTGAGACATCTTCTCTTAGAAAGAAATCAAGGAAGGGATGGAGAGTGAGAGATAAGAAGGAAATAACATAAGAATGAGGAAGGAGGAAAGAAAAGAAGAGAGAAAGGAAGGAAAACATTTGAATAATGTTTTTTTTTCATCTGGGAATGAAGACAGGTTAAAGCACCTTCTTCCTGAGGGAGACAGTTTTTCTCACAAGTACCTCTTTCCATTGTAGTACATTTTCTCATTCTCTCACCCTCATCATATTGAATATTTAGCAGATATACATTTTCATTATGAACCAATCTGTGCTTGAAGATAATTTCTTTAGCTACTATATAGTTCATCTTAGTGATGACCAGGTAGTTTAAGAACTGTAAAAAAAAAGAAGTGTAGATACCAATCATGCAGAATTTTCTCTTTCCCATTCTAGGAACCAAAACGAGAACCTCTTTTCTGTTAACCTTGGCTGAGAAATGTAAAAAAGGTCCTGACTGGCCCTGGTCATGTCCAACTCTACTAAATATAGTTGTGAGCATAATGGAACTTAATCTGGACAGAAATGACTCACAGACCCTGTTATCTCTTTATGGTAGGTTAGTGTTAGTAAGTACCATAGCTAATAAATGCAAGATCTACTTGGGAAGGGTTAAGTTATAAAAAAAATAAGAATATAGAACTATCAGTATCACCAAATGCCTAGAATTTATCTGGTCAATAAAACTGTGTTTCTCAGTAATATCACCAACAATTTATCTTCCCCTTAATGTGTATAAACACACCTCTTTACTTGGACTATCTACATTTATTTCAACCAGAGATTAGTTGGGTAAGAAGAAGAAAGTATGAAAATGGTAAAAATTAAAATTGTGAAAATGGATTTTCTTGACTTTTTTGTAGGAAAACACCAGCAACACTTCACAGAAAAAATATACAAAAAAAGAAAGAAAAGAAAGGAAAACAAGGTTGTTGGAAATTATTTATTCTCAGTAACAATTTTATTCTTGAGGACCAGTTCTAGGCCGGGCATGTATGAGGCTAGGAAAACCACCAAGCCTTCTTTGATTGTTTTAATTAACAGACTTAATTTTAAGAAGATTTTTAAATTTACAAGGAAATAAAGCACATAGTACCATGATCCCATATGCTTTCCCTTATTCAGAGTTTCTACTATTTTTTTCTTCATGTATTACTGAGAAACATTTTATGTAAGCACAAAATCAAAATGTTTTGCCAATAGTTATGGTATTAAATAATTATCAATATCAATAAATAGTTTAATTATTTATTAAAACACCAATTTTAGAGTTTTTTAAGCATTGACAAAGAATAATGTCAATTACCATGATGGCATCTTGCATAGTGGATTCACCATGCCAGAAGTCCCTGTTTTTTAGCTCTTTAATATCTCCTACTCCCTCTGATTTCTTGGCAATGTTTAACATTTTTAATGTTTTGACTTTTTCAGAATGTCATAAATTTGGAATTTTACAAATAAGACACTTCAGAGAATATATTATTTCTGGCAGTATATGTTTATGATGCCTCCATATTTTTTCATTTTTAATAGTAAATTTGATATTTTTTAAATTTTTGAATAACCCTCTACTGTATAGATATATCACAGTTTTACATTAATAACAGGTAAATAGCTACTGAATTATCCCTTAGCTGTTTCCTGTTCTTGGCAATCATGAATGAAGAAGATGTGGACATTTGTATGTGGGTTCTGTGTGGACATAACTTTCAATTCCATTGAATTAACACTGAGAAATAAAATTAGTGGGCCATATTAAATGTACATCAAACTTTCTTCCAGAGTGGCTATCCAATTTTGTTATCCCAACAGCAATGTATGAGAGTTCTTCTTGTTCCCCATCTTTGCCAGCTCTTCATATTGTTAGATTGGAAATTGTGTAAATTTTTATAGGTGTGTTTAATTTGTAATTCCTTAATCACATATAATATTCAGCATCTTTTTCTATGCTTTCCAAATATATACTTTGTTTTCTTTTTTTGGAGGAACATTCATTACTTTCATTCAAATTTAAAACAATTTTATTAGGATAATACTAAAATACAATAAAATATACATATATAAGTCATTATTTTTCATGTTGGATATACCTTTTTACCAGTGTGACAGTGACCACAATCAAGTTTTTAAAATTGATAGTTTATGCAGATTGTTCTTGGTACCCTATTGTAATTTCTACCTCTTGCTTCCTCTTCCCACCAGGGGAAAAAAAAAAAACCAAACCAAACCAAAACAAAACAACAAAAACACTGACTTTGTATTGTGATAGATGATACAGTAGATTGGAAATCACACAAATTAATTTTCAGAGCCTTAGTCTGCCTAGATATTGACCTTTGAATAATCAGTCATCCCTCAAACTTACAGTACTCATCTGTAAGATAAGAGATCTTCCAATCAGGCCTCAAGACAGTGTAAAGATAAGGACAAAGTAAATAATGAATCAAGAATACTGCCTGACCCAGAGAAGGCTTTTGATTTCTGGTATTCAGTGTTACCATCCATGCTTTGGTTTGGTGATTCAGAGTACATGTGAGAGACTATAGTCTCTTTATTTTTATTTTATTTTATTTGTTTTTGTTAGATATGCATGATGATATATTATATTTTGGCATAATATAAATACATGAAGTACAACTCATTCTATTTAGGATTCCATTTTTGTGGTTCTACATGATGCAGTTACTCTGGTCATGTGTTCAAATACAAAGATAAGGAAGTTCTGTCCAATTCCATAGTTCATTTCTGTCACCTCTACCTATAATTGTATAGACTTCAGGGTTTTCAAGTTTTTTTTCTGATTGGTGTTATTGAGGTTGAATTCTCATAAAAGTGCCTATCAGAAAATAATTTTAGTGACATTTACAATGTTGTGGTATAATTACCACAATTACCTTGTTTTAAGCATTTTAACCACTGAAAATATACCATGTAATCTGTTAATCAACCACTCACTTATATACCTTTCAAGCCCTGGAAACCAACTCTCTCTAACTCTATGATTTCCAATTTTGGATATTTTATATAGATGTAGTTATAGCACAGGTGAAATTTTATGTTTGATTTTGTTTACTTTTCTAAATATTTTTGAGATTTGTCTACATGGTCACCTGTATCAGTACTTCATTTTTATGGCAGAGTAATATTGAAACATATATATATATATATATATATAATCAGTATATCTATATGTATATCAATATACACATATAGATATATGTATATAATTATATCAGTATATCTATATGTATATCAATATACACATATAGATATATGTATATATTTATATCAGTATATCTATATGTACATGTGCTTACTCAGACATGGATAATATAAATACATAGACTCATTTGTTTATCATTCTTGATGGAAAATTTAGATTTTCATATATTTCCTAGTGGACATGGTGATGTCATTGATATTCATGTTCAAGTGTTTGAATATCTGTTTTCAGTTCATTTCAAAATATAGCTAGATAGGTCATGGGGCAATTCTATGTTTAAAATTTTAGCAATCATCATTTATTCCTATACCTACTATACCATTTTATATATCTAGCAGAAGTGTGGGTGACTTCCAATTGTTTCACATGGTGCCCAACACTTCTATTTTTAACATAATGAATGTTCATAAAGTTCTTTCATGTTATTTGTTGGATTTCTGTTGTTCATGTTGTTGTTGTAGTAGTTTTGGTATAGGGAAGTTAACCTTAAGGTGGTCCACCAATGAGATAAATATCCTGTCAATTTTTTTCACAAAGTCTCACTAAGTTACCCAAAGTTCCCACAGACTTGCAGTACTCCTGCAGATTCCTGAGTAGTTTTGATATGAGCATGCACATATTAATAGACAAAAAAAGAAAAGCATCAATATTTCTCTAATAGAATTTCATTGAAAGAAATATCAAGAACTGTGATGCAGGAAGACAAAAAAAATCTACTTTTTATCAGAGGATATACTTTTGTCCAACCGTGAAAATCAGTAGCCTTAGTGTACTCCTTATTGTCTCTTTCTCAGAAATGTCATATTAATTAAATAAAAGAAGTACCCTTTGCATCCTATTCTAATGAGATCCCCTTCTACACAGAAAATCCTAATTAAGTTTCTCTACAAATCTTCACCATAATTGTCTTATAACTATGAGCAAAAGAAAATACAAAAGAGTTCAATGTAGTTAAGCTTCCTATTTCCTGTTTCTTTATCTTACTTTGCCATGAGCCTGAAAGAGATCAATGTATCAGATGCTGAACACGTCTTCACTAGTTTTTCACAAGATTTTTGAGCAATCTATTATTGCAATGATATAATATAGTTTGTGAAATTTTTTCAAGTGGGAAGTGTATTTGAAAAAAATGTGTTTCTACTGTAACAAAGTCTTTGTCTTTGGGCCAGAGATATTCACAGGGATATTTACACTTCAAAGACTAATTGGGCTCCATTGTAATGGTTCAAAAGGTTGGGGGAGGGAAGGGGGGTAAAAGAAGCTCTTTCTTTCTCAGATGCTGATCCTTGTGGAAAAAAAAGTATTTTTGTGGTGTTAATTTACCCAGAACAATGAAAAAGTTCTGTTGTGATGGGAACTTCGGTAGATATTGAATCTCTGAGTACCTCTCCCTATACACTGGGTTATAAGTAGTAAAACATTCTGAAAATGGATTTTAGGCCAATTGATTGAGTAGAGTGAAAAGTTTTCTCTCTGAACCTGGCTGCAGCCAAATAAATCTACTCTCTGATACTCTTCTGGTGTCTGACCTTGTCTCATTCTACTACACTGGCTTCTTTTACTTAGAAAATGCCTTTAAGTTTTATTTTTGTCGTTGAGCCATTTAATAGGCTACTCTTTTCTTGTTGAGTGAATTTTTTAAAATACATATACTTCTCCATTAATTTGTTAAAGAATTTTTAGCATATTTGCTATATTTCCATATATTCCATATATTAATGCTATATTTAGCATTAATTTGCTATATTTCCTTCAATTTAAAATGTTATTGAATAAATCTGCTGTGAATATTTGCATATGTGAAATTGGCTTGCCCCCTGCTTTGAATATAATACTTGACACTCTGCCACTGAGACTTTTTAAAAAGAAAAAAAGGGGACATTTCTCTCTCTCTCTCTCTCTCTCTCTCTCTCTCTCTCTCTCTCTCTCTCTCTCTCTCCTGTTCCATAACTAGGAACTAGACTGCCTTTTCCCACCCATGCCATCCATGAATCAGACAGCGTTGAGAACACATCCACCAGAGGATCCAAAAAATTCTGACTTCAAAGATGGTCCCAGGAGACCTAAGGAATAGATATCTCCCAAATTAACAAGTAAACAGTTACTCTACTTTACATGGAGTACCTGGCAGGCAGTCTTTTAATAGCTTATTTTGAAAATATTCTTTGTTCTGCCAGGAATGATGGCTCATGCCTGTAATTCCAGTGCTTCCAAAAGATGAGGCAGGAGGATTGATTTCAAAGCCAGCCTCAGCAAAAGCAAGGTGCTAAACAATTCAGTGAGATTCTCTATCTCAATAAAAATTTAAAATAAAACTGGGAATGTTGTTCAGTGGTTTAATGCCTCTGAGTTCAATCCCTACTTCACACACACACACACACACACACACACACACACACACACACACACAAAGTTTATATTTCCTCACATGAGCAGAATCAAAGCCTCTGGAACTTGAGTCCCCTGTGATCCTCTTTTCTAGAAGAGCAATAATATACCTGCTTTGCCTTTTTCTCAAAACCATGTCCTCCTTATTAAATTGGCATCAGAGAGAAGGATAAAAGTTTGGTAGCATATACATCATTTCTGTAGGCATCAGTTTACAAATAATGCAGATAAAATGTGGAAGTGTGATCACTGTATAATATGGTAACTATATTAAGGATAAAAACTACAGTACTTCTTTCCCAGAAGACTGTATTGGCATCAAAGCAACAATCAAAAAGAATTCCTGTGCTCCACAACCAATCAGTATTTGTTACTATTGGATTTTGTGTGAGTGTGTGCCATTTATTAGTGGCTAGAGAAATCTACTATTAATTTTGAATTCATTTCCCATTTGACAGGTGCTATTTAGCGTCTTTCCAGATGTTTTCATGCTTTTTCTAGAGCTTATTTGTGAAGGGTCTTTTCATGCCTTCTTCTCTTTTATATTTGTCATTCACTGTAACTCTTGTGGCACAGCATCCCACCATTTCAACTAATTGAACATGATCATTGAGGAATTATTATTGTGTATTTTGATTATTTCATTTCCCACAGTACATCTTTTGATATTTTCAGTGACATAAAATACAGACATGTATTTATAAATGCAAATTTAATATTTTTTCTTATTAAAATAATACTACAAATCCATAATTTTTGTGGCATGCATGAATTATTTATATATTTTTTAATATATATAATTTTTTATATATTTCTCTATCATTTGAATTTTACATTTTGATCTCTTATGAAACATAAACCCAGAAAATGAAGAAAGTCTTGGTACATAAGGCAATATACCCTTGAAAGAGTGAGAAGCGTAGACTGAGGTTTAATTGAATCCATAGCAAGCAGTCCTCCTACTTCTTTGAATACATTGCAATGTGGCACACACCTGTAATCTCAGCTACTTGGGAGATTGAGGCAGGAGAATCAAAAGTCTGAGCCCATTCTCTAACAACCTAGGAAAAGCCTAAGCAACTTACAGAGACCCGTAGAAAGAAAGAAAGAAAGAAAGAAAGAAAGAAAGGAAGGAAGGAAGGAAGGAAGGAAGGAAGGAAGGAAGGAAGGAAGGAAGAAAGAAAGAAAGAAAGGATTGGGGGTGTTGCTCAATGCTTATTCACCACTGGGTGTAATTTGTGGGCAAAAGAAAAAAGATTTGAACCCAATCCACTGAAATGCTTTAAAATTTTCAGAAAGTATACAAATTATATGTTGAAATTTTTAGAAGCATGACATAAAATTCTATGTAGTTTAGAGAAGTTTTTCACAGTTGTTTATAAAGTTACTAGAAGATCTTTAATATATATTTTATATATTCATTTTATGGGGTACATTATGATAATTCAGTACATATATAAAGTAGTAGTAATTATAGTAATAAGTATTTTTGTCTCTTTAAATGTTAATTATCTTTATGTATTGCAAATTTATTTATTTATTTGTTTGTTTATTTATTTATTGGTGCTGGGGTTAGAACTCAGTTTTACTTAGCCACTGAGTCACAGACTCCAGCCCTCTTTGTTATTGTACTTAGAGACAGGGTTACTGAGGCTGATTTTGAACTCAACATCTTCCTGCTTCAGTCTGTGAATTCAGTGGGATTACAGGCATATTCCACCAGACACGTGAAAATTATATTTTAAACATATTTTAGGTTATTCTCAACAATAGTTACCCAACTGTGCCATAGAAGTGTCAGGAGTGATTCTTCCATTTTGGTCTTTGTGCTGTGATAGTAGGAGCAAATGTGACTCCATTTGTTTTATGACTTCATCCTGTAAAACAACCATGCCAAGTAGAAGAGTCATGACTGGGGCAAGATGTTCTTTTCCATTTACTATAGAAACCTTTAAGAACACAAAACTACCTAATGGGGTATTGTTTCTGTAACTAGGGTAACGGGGCTCTGTTTATGTAACTGGGGTGACTGGAATAACTGTGATTGGTTAAGCTTCCCTCTGCTTGACTGCACCCTCTGGCTTCTGTAACCTGGCTTGCACGCAATGGCTAGACCCCCTGAACATCCTTTTTAAGGTTTTCAGTCTTATAAGGAGTGTCATTGCAATTCTTTGGGGCTGATCTAGGAAACAGCTTTATGTTCTGGTCAGCCACCACCAGTGTGCTTCAATAAAGACTTGATTCAATTATACATGAGTGGTCTGGAAGTCAGTTAATGAAACCCTGGAATGAAGCTTTAACTATAAACAAATATACTTTATGTACAACCAGAGAAATGAAAAATTAAGTTCTAGGTCTGTAATATGAGCTGTAATAATTTCTGCTGTCATATATAACAATTTAGACTAAAAAAAATTAAAAGATAACATAAAGAGCTTAACAAACATTTTTGAGCAGAAAGCTAAGCTGGGGTCCATGATGACCTTTTTGGAACTGCTATGAGAGAAGAGATGTCTCTAGAGAAGGGTCCAAGTAGTTTGTGAAGAAAAGGGAGAACACAACTCAGGTTGGCAGGTTGGCATATGTAATGAAAAATAACTTCATCACTAGCCAAGCAAAGGCATAGAAGAGGTTTATTTAGGCAGAGAACTACATACTCAATGGAAAATAGGGCTGCCTTGAGACTGAGAAACAGACCTGATGTGGGCTGGGGGTCCAATATTTATAGGAGGGGTTGTAAGGGACAGACGAAACGTCGGAGGAAGAGACCACAAGAGACTGGCTTCATGCAATAAGCAGACGGGGATTTTTATTTAGGATTCAATTCAGCGCGCTGAGACTCTAGGCCAGCTCAAGAAATGAGAGCAGCCCAGAGCCCAGAGCAGGGGTTGAACAATGCTTAAGTACACATTTTTGGGAGGACGAGGGGGGGTGCGGGGCGAGGGAGGGGGGCTTTGCATACATCACAATCTCCTTTAACAAATCACCTAATTTTTAGACTTGATTAGTACATTCATTGGCGGGAACAGGGCTGGCTGGAGTGATAGGTCTTTCCTAAGGAGGGGGTTACATTTAAACTGATTGGTTCGGACCCTGAATATCTATGTGACAAGCTGCACAAGGTCTTGAATGCTTTCTGTGCACAGGACCCCAGGCCATAATTCAACTAAATGGCCAGTAGGGCCTTGTCCTAACTGCCTCAGGAATTTAACCCAGGCTTTGCAGTTTAGAAGCAGGTTTACAATGCCTGGTCTTTTACATTTTAACTCAGGCTTTGCAGCTTAGAAACTTTACCCTTTCAGGCTATATCAGCAGCTGGACTGGAGGTAGATTCAAGGTGGAGCTTCAAAATTCAGGTCAGTTTTTCTTCAATGTGATTTTCCTTCAAGAAAGGCCAAGGCTTGCAACTACATTTTCTACATCTCAATGGCTTAATTCTACATTTTAATGACCTGAGGGTGTTTTCTTTAAAAATGTGTATTTCTCTCTTTTTATACTAAATCCCTATATCTGAACCTTGAGCTGCCCTGTCAACATCTTAAGTTAGCATGGTGTCTTCTCACACCCAGACAGCTGCAAGTTAAGCCAGAGGGAAGCCCCATACAGTGAAACCCTTAAAATTAGGGCCAGAAAGAACTTCTATTAGCCCTAAATTGCTGAAACTGTTCTTCCCCTTTCCCTTCACCACCAATAAGGGGAATAAAGTGAGCTCAAGTTCACATGCCCTGGGAAGTACAGCAACCTCTGCTCAGCTTCTGTGACACAGATAAGGATAGTTTTTTCTAGCTCACTTATCTCAGACAGAGGCAACAAAGGATCACCTCTTGCCCCAAATAAAGAAAGGAGGGTTCAATATACTCCTGGACACTGAAATTAACGTGAGGGACACAACACAGGAAGGAAGACTAGGGAGAGTCCCTGGGATCCAGATTGCTGAGTGGAGATCCCAAAAGCAGTCAGAGGGAAGCTACCTCCATATCCAGCAGCATAGAGACCAGTAGAAAATTGCCTGAAGCTATTCAGAAACAAGACACTTGACACCAGCCACAAGAGTTGCACACCCTGAATTATGATTCTAACTGGAAAATGACAGGGAATTTTTTGGATAACTGAGGGGGCTTTGTATGCGGGAATCAACACACGCCATTCACAACCTGAGGTAGTAGAAACTGGAGTCCAATTAAACTACTGGAGACCCTTCACTGCCCTAACAAAATCCACAGAATTTCTGTGCCCATAGACAAGTACTAGGACATTTATTACTATGAAAATGATCCAATAGAGAGGAATAGTTACACACTGACAGAAATCACAGGTCCATCCTAGAACGTACATCCAAAATTACTCTACACAATACAAACACTGCACCATCTGGGCAGTCAGAAGAAGGCCCTTGATTGGAAAAAAGCAGAAGCTATTGTTAGAATAATCAAGAAAACTAGAAAATTGGTCTCTATCACCCAGCAAGTCAGAAGAAACCTATGTCCTAAGGTTGAAGAATATTGACTAAATATCCAAACTCCAATAAAATCTAAAGAGTCATGAAGAATTTTCTTAACCTAAATATGTTATAATATAAACAACTCTAACATCAACTTTGATCATTCAAATTACTCATTCCCTGGAATAATAATTGTAAAACCAGTTGCTAAATTTGTATCTTCAATCAATTTTATTTTATTTTATCTAATAGTTTAAAGCATTAACTGGAATCAATCTCCTTGCCTTTGTTTTCCTAGTTTTAGTTTTTACTTACTTCTGTTACCTCCTACTCACCCTCTGGCACTATCTTATACAAACTTAAATAACACCCATTCATCTTTTTGACTTTTTTTACCTTTGTGAAAATTGCTCTTTTACAGCTTCTTCTTCTCTCTCTCTCCCTCTCTCTTCTTTTCTTTGTTTCTTTTTTCTTTTCTATTTGTCCAATCTTATTTTTTTCTCCTTTATCCCTTATTTAATGATATAGTAAGTTAACTAATCTTAACAACAGATTTTTTGACCTGTTCTAGAATTTTATTATTAGTATATGTTTGAATTTGAGCAACAACATATAACAACTGTAAAAACTTTTGTTCTGATAAGATTGAATGGAACAAGGTCTGGCTCACAAATTATTATAGCAGATAGAGTTAATGACAATGTTTTAAGTGAGGCCTGTTTTGGGATAAGCATATGTCACACAATGAATTAAAATATTATTATTTGAATATTCACCCAATACAGGGCTCTTAAGAAGGTCACAAAGTAGTTATTCACTTAAAAGAAAAAGACTGGACCATATTGATAGATGGGTAGATATAAAAACTGTATTAAAAAATAAAAAAAATTAAAAAACAAACTATCTCAAAAAATCCAAAATTGTATTTTTGTAGTTTCCTGTTGACCTTAATAATAGGACCATGTAATATCAAAAGATGCACTAAGGGATCTACTGCAATTTTGGAGAATGCTTTCTTACATCCATTGTGGAGTAAAACTGTCCAATTCCCCCTTGGAAGCTGGATCAGTCATACCTTAACTTCCTTTTTGCCAATTGACTCAGAGACATGAGGAGCCCAAAGTAGCCAGGAGGAAGTGATAACTTTCAGTTTAATGAAATCATTGCTTTACTTCCAGGCAGAAACATTCATTTTTCTGGAACTAAGACCTCCAGGGCTGTAGAGCATTAGGTTGCTGGAACAGAAAGCAAAAACTTTCCTACTGTGTTACTAGGAGTAATGATTAGGAATACCATTCCTGTCTCCACACCTTGATTTCTAGACACGTAAATTCCAGCAATAGAAGAGACAGGACCATATAGTGGATGCTGATTCAGAGACCATAAAAAGCCTTCTGTAGAACCTTGCCCCAGCCCTGCAATGTACTGCCACCTAGCTGGTGATGTAACTGCATCTTCAACAATCTACTAAATTGTTCTCTCAAGCCACCTGCTTCTTGATGGTGGGGAATTTGGTAAGACCAGTGAATTTCTTAATTATGAGTTCACTACCTCATTTTTTGGCCATGAAGTTAGTTCTTTGGTCTAAAGCAATGTTGTTTGGAATATCATGACAATGGATAAGGCATTCTATACATCCACAGATGGTGGTTTTGGCTGAAACACAATGTGCAGGGAAGACAAATCCATACCCAGAATAACCGTCTGTTCCAAAAAAGACAAATTGCTGCCCCTTTCATCATGGGAGTGTTCCAATAGTCAGCCTGCCAAAAAGTTGCTGTCAGTTTTCCTTGGTGAATGATGTCATATCAGGGGCTTAGTGTTGGTCTCTAATGCTGGAAAATTGGGCACTCAGAAGTGGCAGTATCCAAATCAGCCTTGGTGAGTAGAATTCCATGCTACTGTGCCCATGCATAACCACCATCATTGACACATGACTACTTTTTTCATGAACCCATTCGGCAATGAAAGGGGTGGCTGGGAAAAGAGGTGGACTACTATCCATAAATTTGGTTATCCCATCTACCAGATTATTAAAATCCTTCTCTGCTGAGGTCAAATTTTGGTGGGAATTTTCAAGAAACACAAGTATCTTCACATCCTTTGCCCATTCAGAGTAGTCTATAAACATACCTCTTCCCCAAGTGTCCTTTTTGCCAATTCTCCAATTATGTTCTTCTCAGTTCCCTGATCAGCTAGACAACCCATAACCATGACCCAAGGATAGGTGTATAGTCACACATCTGACCAATTTTCTTTCACAGAAATGCACAACCAGATGCACTGCTTGAAGTTTTGGCCCTTGTGAAGATTTTACTTTAACACTGTCCTTCAGTTCCAAAAGGGCCTTATCTGTCCACTTCCAGGTGGTACCTGTTTAATATGTAGAACCATCTTTGAATCAAGCCTTAATATTCTCTTTCTCTGTTAACTGATAATAAGGTACACTCCATTAAGTCATAGGTTCATACTTAGAAACAGAAGGTACTGCAGCAAGAGTAGGAGCCATGGGCAATTTGACCACATCTTTATGCAATCCTCTTGTTCCTTTAGATCCCACCCATTCCTGATCATGTATATACCACCTCCACTCAATGATAGAGTGATCATGCACATGAACAACTAAATGGCTTTGAGGGTCAGATAACACCCAGTTTATAATGGGCAGCTCAGGTTGAATAGTGTCCTGGTGGCCCATGGACAAGCATTCAGTTTACACTAAGGTCTAGTAGCAGGCCAAGGGCTATTTTTCTAAGAAAGAGAATTTGTCTACAGATTATGGCAGGGCCTTGCTCCAAAAACTCAATGGCCCTATCTGTAATTCACCAATTGCAACTTGGCAAAGGCTCCAGACAGTGTCTCTATCTGCCACTGACACTTTAAAAACAATTGAATCTGCTGGATCATATCACCTGAATGGCAGAGCAGCCTGCACAGCAGCCTGGACCTGTGGCAGTGCCTTCTCCTGTTTTAAACACCACTCAAAAGAAGAAGCTTTCCTAGTCACTACATAGATCACCTGAAGTAACACACCCAAGGGAGTGATGTGCTGTCTCCAAAGTTCAAATAGACCCATCAGGCATTGAGTTTCTCTCTAATTTTTAGGAAGAGAGAGATACAACAACTAATTCTTTACTCTGGAAGAAATATCTCAGAAGGCCCCACAACAGTGGACTGCTAGAAATTTTACTGAAGTTGAAAGGCCCTTGAATTTTTATAGTATTTATTTCTCATCCTCTGATACACAAATGCTTCACTGGCAAGTTCTAAGTGCTTGCTATCTCCTACTCAGTTGGTCCAACCAACATAATGTCATTGATATAATGGATCAATGTAATACCTTGTGGAAGAGAAAAATGAGCAAGGTCTCTATGAGCAAATACGTGACACAATGCTACAGTGTTGACATACCTCTGAGAAGAGACAGTGAAAGTATATTGCTGACCTTGCCAGTTTAAAGCAAATTTATTCTTTTGGTTGTTTTATACTAGGATGGAGGGGGAAAAAAGCCAAATCAATAGCCACATACCAGGTGCCAGGAAATGTATTAATGTACTCAAACAAGTAAACTACATCTTGTACAGCAGCTGCAATTAAAGTCACAACCTGATTAAGCTTACAATTATCAACTGTCATTCTCCAAGACCCATCTGTCTTCTGCACAATCCAGATAGGAGAGTTAAATGGGAATTTTGTAGAAATCAATATTTCTTCATCTTTAAAGTTTTTGATTTTGGCATTAATCTTTGCAATTGCTCCAGGGATGTGACATTGCTTTAGATTCAATATTTTCCAAGTTATAGACAACATAAGATACTTCCATTTATTGATTTCAACCATAATAACCCTCACTCCATAGGTCAGAGAACGAGGATGGGAGTTTTGACAAGTGTTAAGTATATCTGTCTTGATTATACATTCCTGGACTCAGAAAACAACCACAGGATAAGTTTAGGAACCCACTGAAAAAACTGTAAGTCAGACTTTGCATAAAACTCCATTGATCTCCTGACTTCCATACATCTGGAGGGCAAGAATGACATTCTTGTTCTCCTGGAATCAAGGTCAATTCAGAACCTATGTCTAGTGGCCACTGAAAAATATGATCAATGCCTTTTCCCCAATGTAGTTACTCTGCTAAAAGGCTCTAGGTTCTTTTGGGGAAAGATGGGAGAAAGATTAACAGAAAGATTTTTGATAGTGTACCAGTGTCCTTCTTTAATGGGACATCATCTCCCTTTCATTTAAAGGGTTCAGGATTTGTAAATTGACTTAAATCTGGAAAGTAATTGAAAAATTATTATTCTCTGTTATTATGATCTGGAGAAGATATTTGTACATTTGCTCTGATTTTTTTTTCTGTTTACATAAGTCAAGTAAGAATTTAGTGGATTTCCCATCTATTTCGCTTTTATAAACACTATGAATAATTAGCCAATGCCAGGAGTCAGCAGAAGTCAGAACATTGTGTTCATTTCTTCCCCTTTACTTTCCATTATGTTAACTACAAGCATCCTGCTTTTGGTAATTAAGGGGAGCCACTTGGCCTTTTCATCCTCTTGATATCATGCCCATCACATTGAAATCTTCTAATTGACTGACTGACTACAGCTCTTACAGTAGATCTTGCCTGCAAAAAAAAGCAACCATAGAGATCTTCAAGGATCCTCATGCTTCCCTCACAAATTTGTTTCTTATAGTTTTGGTGAAGCACACATCTTCTGAACCCCCAGAGTGTGGAGGAGAAGGTCACATATGACAGATCCATTCCCACATTTTAATCTCTCTGAGCCTCTGAATTCTGGTCAATCAGTACAAAATGTTTGCTATCTACACTTTGGTTAAACTCTTTTCTTCAGAGATCTAAACTCTGCTCTCTCTTGTCCTGAGCCATTATACAATCCCTCTTAAGCTAGGTAGCCCCAGGGCAAAACAGTCTCTAAACTTTGAGTTGATTATATCACTCTTTCATTTAACAAAAGAGATAACCCCTTTTCTGTCTATCATAAAGTATATAGGCTGACATACCCGTAAGAAAAGTCTGGTTTATAAAAGAAAATAACAAAGTTCTCTGATGTAACATTTACTTGGCATGGTAACCTTCAGATCTATTTTGAAAATCCCAGGGTGAACAATTTTTTTTGATGAAGCATGAACAAGCATGTAGAAGTGTAATTGTAGAAAGAAAAAGAATGAGCTGATATAAGAAAACTGAAGGAGTAATCCAGCGACACCTATCCAGGCTCTTGACTCTCTGCGTGGCATCCTTCCTGCATGGCATGGGGCATGACCACTTCTAGAAAGAGTGTGCTAAAATCTTTTGTCAGTTGATGTAACTCAGAGAATTTCTCTATGGCCAGCTTTTACCCATATGGGAGTGGAAAGCAGGAGTGATATTTTGTTGTGGTTGTTATTGTTGTTGTTCTTGTTTTGTGTTGCTTTTATGACTATGTTTAACAGATGAAGCCTAGTATACATTACTCACCTCTGAAAAAAGAAATTCTTTTCTACAGCCTGCCCTTGTGGAGAAGAAGAGCAGGAGGAGGAAGGACTAAAGACATCAAAAAGACTGCTTCTGAGGTCCTTTAGAAGTTCTTCAGTTCAAAGCACTGAAGCCAAGGCACCATAATTTAGAAAATCATGTTCAGGGCCCCAGTAATAGACTGCAGAGGAGGTTTGTCAGTAAACCTGGTGAGTTTATATACATGTTTTCTGGTTTTCTCTTTGAGAGAGCTTTGGGTAGAAGCAATGAGAATACCTTGTACCCAGCCAGACTTAAGTTTCTAAGTAACACTTTCTAGTAGACATGCTGCATTCTAGAAACAAGGCAGAGAGAATAAAAGTTGAGCCTAGGACATGTAGACATGAAAAAACAGGAAAATTAAAAAGGGGTTGGATGTATTAAAATTATATGGGAGACAAATGAAAGAACTCTCAATGCCCAAATATTATTAGCTGTATTAACAAAATAAATCATGATTGCATTTGATTATAGCCCAATTAATGAAATATCTTTTCATCTACAATAACATAAACTTATGATTGGATAATTAAGTCTTCCTCATATAAAATAATTATAATTAATAAACAAAGAAGGAATAAGAGAAATAGTCTTCATCAGAACATTATAATCAGAAATAAGCTATTAAAAACCAAACTTGGTCTGAAAACTTCAAGGAGAAATTGAATACTTGTGCAGCCTCAAAATACCCTCCCCAAAATATTCTAGTTGTTGTGATGGTATGACATCATGTACATGGATACCCACCCTGTAAAAAGTGAATCATAATATAAATTCTCCTTACTGTAGGCTGGAACTAGAGATGTTTTCCAGAAAACAGAGAACAGGAGAGGAAAGAGGCAATTTGGGAGAAACCTAGTTGAGGTTAACATCACTAAAAGTCCAACAAGGTGTTGGGCTTAGCTGAAAATTAAACTGATGTAAGACAGAAATAAAAAAAAATAGTGAAGTTACATTTGCATATAGAGAAGTCCTACACAGAAAGAAGCCTCCGAGTACAACAGGGCAAGCCTGGAAAAATTCTGTAATTTCTTCTACTCTTTGTTACTTGCTTATGGCTCAAATTTTGGAAGTCATCCAGCTGAGCAGTGTACACCAATAGTTTCCTGAAACATCTAACAATAGGATCACAATAGTACTGGTCACTCTTTATGTTTCCAAGGAATGTGAAGGAAACATCATCTTTTGACCCTTCACTGGACCTTCACAACTGTCTGATAGTACCCTTCTGACACTAGCGTGTCAAAGTTCCACCCTTAGTGCATGCTGAGCCCACCATTATCTGAATGTTTGACATATAAAAATCTGAGTTTGATGCAGCAGGTGCAATCCCCAGTTATTTCACTTTTCCTACTCCAATTTGTTCCCATGCCTCAGGCTATTGGCTTCCTTATCCTACAAATGGCCCTCAATCATATGCTCAGAAAGGAGGGTTTGACTAGGAGTTCCCACCACTCCGCGACTGGTGAATAATCCCTTTTTATTCTACAGAACGCATTGGTTCAATGATTGGCATCTTGCTCAGTTCAAAAATAAATTCAGCTTTTGATTCTTTCTTTTGAAAATATAAAAATTCTAAATTAAAATAATATTTTAATTGCCAAAAGTTTTTGTTAATTATTCAAATAGAAAGTTACTTCCATGAGTATTAAAGCTAGAGTAGCTAAAGCCAATGAATAAGCCCACTCTAGACTATACAATGTGAATAGATGACAACCCACTACAGCTTCTGGGGTAGAAAGGAAAACTTGAAATTCATGGTTATGAGTGTGTTCCTTGAAAGAAGAATTTTTTGCCTTTATCCCATGCAGTAATTTTGTTGAAAAAAACATCCAAGTAGATTTCACTTACCTAAAAGGGCCTAGGATTTTCCAATTCCATATATACATATATATTTTTTTTTCTTTTTTCTTTATTACTAAAGTCCAATAGTATACATTGGACATTGAAAGAATTCTTCATGTAATGGCAAGTGTGCTGGATGTGAGAGTGCCAGAGAATGGGAAAAGCAGATTCTAAAATAACATAAAGTTTTTAAAATGTGGTGATTGGAGATCTTCAAGGCATCTTTAAAGAGGTATTCTGGAGAACTTTTTACCAGGACTGAAAGAAGATGGATTATGCATTGTGAAAAAACAACAGAGATGCTTGCAGAGCAGCTACAAGCTTTACAGCTCCACACTTTCCAGGGTCATTTATGACCAAACGTGTTAAATGGAATATGTCTATCTTGTTCTGACAAAAATGATAATTGGACTCATCTGGAAAATGGAGACACAGGTTGTTCCTCGCCCTAGTGGAACAATAATGTGAACCTGGAAAATTATGAGGAGACTGTATCACTGAGTACAGTAAGTACTGTTAGGAAATAGTTGTTAATGGGCAATAAAATGCATAGCAAGGATACAGGTTACTTGAAATTACTCTTAAACTTCTTCAAGTTACTGACAAAACACTTTAAAGAAGAAGATGTATTACAGGGTCTCTCTCTCTCTCTCTCTCTCTCTCTCTCTCTCTCTCTCTATATATATATATATATATATATAATGTATTATATATTATATATTATATATTATAATATATTATATATCATAATTATCATATATTATAATATATATTATATAATGTAAATTAGTATATATAAATATATATTATTTATTATTATTATCTTTAGCACTTAGAGAATGCAAATTAAAACCACACTAAGAATCCAATCCACTTCAATCAGAAGAGTAATTATCAATAAATACAATCAATAAATATCAATAAAATCAATAAAAAGAGAAGGAAATTTAAAAAAAATGATCATTGGCTAGGCATGGTGGTACAAACCAGTAATTCCAGTGGTTCTGCAGGCTCAGGCAGAAGTATTATGTGTTCAATGTCAACCTCAGCAACTTAGAAAAGACCTAAGCAACTCAGTGAAACCATGTCTGTAATATGATATAAAAAAGGACTGGGGATATGGCTCAGTGGCTAAGTGTCCCTAGATTTCATCACCAAAAGATAAAAAAAAAAAGATGTCCACTGAAACTTCAAGGAAGAACATGCTAGCTTCTCCAAGCAGATGCATACTTAGGCCTGTTAAGGTTAAGGGAAGGAAATGTGTATACAACAAATAAAATAGTGAATAATTTTATTTTATTTAGTAGTTTCTATTATCTCTCTCTCTCTCCATATATATATATAATATATATATGTATATATATTATTAATATTATTATCTTTAGCCATTAGAGAATGCAAATTAAAACTACACTAATTATCCAATCCACTTCAATTAGAACAGTAATTATCAAGTATACAAATAAAAAAGGGCTGGGGTGTGGCTCAGCAGTAGAGCACCTGCCTAGCACTGGGTTTTATCCTCAGCAACATATAAAAAATAAGTAAATAAAATAAAGATATTGTGTCCAACCACAAGTAAAAACTAAATGAATTTTTTTTAAAAAAAGAATACAAATAAAAAGAAAAAATCAATGTGAGTGAGGATGTGAAGGAAAAATAAAAATCATACATTGCTGGTGGGACTGCAATTTGGTGAAATCCCTATGGAAAGCCAGATGGAGATTCTTCAAACAATTTGGAATGGAAGCCTAATTTGACCCACTTATCTCACTCTTCAACATAAATCCAGTGGACTTAAAATCAGCATACTGTTAGTTATACAGCCACATCAATATTTATAGTAGTTCAATTCACAATATATATGCTATGGAATCAACCTAGGTTCCCTCAACAGATAAATAAATAAAGAAAATATGGTATGTGATAGACAATGAAATATTACTAAGCTGTAAAAAAGAATGACTTTGCCAGTAAATGTATGGATCTGGAGACTATAATGCTAAGAGAAATAAGCCAATTCCCCAAAGCAAAGTTTTAATATTCTCTCTGATATGCCAATTCTAACAGACAAGAAAAAGGGAGGGGAAGAATAGAAGTTTATTGGATAAGACAAAGGGCAATGAAAGGAATAGATGAGTAGATAGGAATATGACACAGTTAAATGAATCAGACATTACATTTCTATGTTCATGGGTGAACATAGCACAGTGAATCACCACATCTAATACAATCAGAAAAATTGATGTTAATTAAGATAAGTTATACTGAATGAATATATAATATGCCAAAATACCTGTAATATGTTGGGAATATCTAAAAAGTTTAAAAAGCTCTTAATAAAATAGGAATAGAAATAAACTAAGTATATAATGTTTGAATAATTGCCAGAAAATATTGTCACTGCCAAGGCAGATGAGTAAATAACCTGCAGCAGATATCCTGTAGAAATGCACTAGTAACAGTAGAAATAGTGGTTCACATCTATAATTCTAGAGGCTCAGGAGACTGAAGAAAAAGGACTTTATATTTGACACCAGAATCAGCAATGTTTCTAGGCTTTAAGCAACAGTAAGACTGTCTAAAAAATAAAAAATAATAAAAATTAAAATATCTTTTTAAAGTTCTGGGATGTGGCTTGGTGGTTAAGTGCCCCAGGATACAATCTCTAGTACACACACACACACACACACACACACACACACACACACACACATACACACACACACACATATCCCTTGCACATAAACCTTGAGATAAAAAAGTCAAATGATCTAATTAGGAAAAGTACTTGAAGAATGAAGATTTATGAATTTTTTTCTTTTTCTGCTTATTTATTTATTTATTTATTTATTTATTTATTTATTTATTTGGTATTAGAGAATAAACCCAGGCATGTTAAATCAGTAATACACATCTCCAGCACTATCTATATATATTTTTTCAATTTGACAGAGGGACTCACTAAGTTGGCAAGGGTCTCAGTAAATAGATTAGGTCCTTGCTAATTATCTGATGTTTACTTTGATATTTGCTGTCCTCCTTCCTATGTCTCCTCAGTCATTGGAATTATAGGCTTGAACTACCATGTCCAGGTTATATTTATTATTGCCTATTATTATTATTATTGTTTAAATTTCACAGAAATGAAGTCAAAAGAAGCAAATTTACTTATTTTATTTACAAATTGTTTCTGGTTTCTCATACAAAACCTGGTTAATTGCTTGATTGATTGATTGATTGTAGTTTTGTGTGGACAGAATGCTTTTATGTGGTTTATTTTTATGTGATTATAAAGACTGTGCCCAGTTCCTCACACATGATAGGCAAGTGGTCTGCCACTGAGCTACAGCCCCAGCACCACAAACCCCCATAGAACATCTTAATGGCCACTATCTGTGAAGTATCTTTATATTTACATTTCATTACAATAGGAAACTTCCTTTCCCACTTTTCCAGAGGGTTTCATACTCTTCTATTTTCAAGACTTGCCTCTAAATCTGTATAGAAATAAAATGGAATATGTGGAACCTTTATACTTAATTTGTTCTACTTTGATTATGTAGGGCCAAAAAACCCCTGCATTCAAATATGGAAAAATAAAAGTAGGAAGCCTTTTCCTGAAGCCTGCTCACCTTGGGAAACTCTGCCACATGGGCAGACAGGCATCTTTTGAATAGTTCTCATTCTCACCAGAACGAGGTGTCCTCCTGTTGTCTAAGTCAGTCCCATCTCCCATCACCACTGATATACAAAATGAGGAATCTGGCATGGAAGACAACAAAAAAAAAATGAAAAAAGTAAAAAAAAAATAACTAGAGAGTGAAGGTAAGAATGCAAGATATATAAAATGAGGGAGTGAAGACAGTACTAAGAAAGGGGGGCATCCAGACTTCCAATGAATTGAAGTTGGTTGAATTTGGATGATAATGTTGGGATATATCAATTTGTTGATTAATGTGTCTAACAAATTTTAAGTGTGTGAGTTTTGACTATACAGGTGAGGAAAAAAATTTTGAAACTACTATTTATGATATTTATGTATCTTATTTAGATTACAAGATGGCTTTTTTGTTTAGCTAGAGGCACTGAATGGACTTAGTATGTTGGGGCTAATCATCTTGCCTTTCTTGAACTGTGATGCAGTGTCAAGAGTATAGGAGGAACAACTAAAGTGATCTTCCTACTATATCACTGAATGCAACATAATCACTCAGCACAGAATTATTTACCTGTAATCACCTAAATGTGTGTGTGGGGGGAAATTCTCTCATTTAGTAGAACAGCTCTCTGTCATATGCCCACTCAGCATTCTGTAATTTCATTCAGATATGGCAGTCACTACCTGGAGAAAAAATTCACAATACATTCACAGATTAATCAGGATTCAGAAGCTGCCTGATGGTTCTGTAACTGCCACTCAGGACACTCAGCAAGGCTTCAGTCATGTTTTCCAGCAGGTTCATTCACTGCTTTGACAGCTATCACTTACTGTTAATCACATTTTTATGATTTAAATTTGATGACATAGCCAAGTACAGTGGTGCACTTCTATAATCTCAGAAACATGGAAACTGAGGGAGGAGGATCACAAGTTAAAATCCAGCCTCAGAAATTTAGCAAAGCTCTGAGAAACTCAGTGAATCCCTGTGTCTAAATAAAATATATAATAGAATAGATTGGAAATGTGGTTCAGTTTTTAAGCATCACTAGGTTTTGTTTCAATAATCTCCCCGCAAAAAGTCAAATTTGAAAATATAGAATATGTAAGCTGCAAGAAATTCTGATTTGCTAGGTTTCAGTTGTGGTTCAGTAGTAGAGTGTTTGACTGGTGTGTATAAAGCATTGATTTCATTCTCAGCATTACATAAAAATGAATAAGATAAAATAATTTGTTCAGCTACAACTAAAGATACTTTTTGAAAGTCTGGTTTTATGTTGTTGTTGTGTGTGTGTGTGTGTGTGTGTGTGTGTGTGTGTGAGAGAGAGAGAGAGAGAGAGAGAGAGAGAGAGAGAGAGAGAGAGATTTCTTTTGCAATTTGTGGTGTTGTAAGTCCAATTTCTTAAGTGTGAGTGTGTGAAAATAGTCTAGTGTCAAAGTAGTGTCAAGGCCATACTACCTCTAAAGGCTCTAAGAGAGCATCATTCTTTGTAACTCTGCAAATATGATGGCTTTAGGTTTTCTTTAGTTTGTGGCCACAAAAGCTAAAAAAAAAAAGAGCACTGACACTCTATCTTTTAGTCACAGGCAACAACATTCTCAATAGGACCCATAAAGCTCAATAATAATGCCAAGGCTTAATACATGAGACTACATAAAATTAAAGAGCTTCTGCACAGGAAAGCAAACAATTAGGAATGTGACAATAGAACTCACAGCATTGGTAAAAAAAATATTTGCTAGCTAATCTTTTGCCTCTATATCTAGAGTATTTAAAGACCCAACAAACTTTACACAAAACATTAAGTAACCCATTAAAAATGAGCAAATTAACTAAACTAACACTTCTCATAAGAATAAAGACAAATGGTTAGGGGCTGGAATTGTGGCTCAGTGGTAGAGTGCACACCTAGCATAGGTGAGGCACTGGGTTTCATTATTAGCAGCACATAATAAATAAATAAAGATATTTGTAAATAAGTAAAAAAACAAAAAGTTCAAAATTATCATCATTGAACTGAGTTTACAACATATTCTGAGTACACACAATCTGACTACTTCAATAACTTAAGAAAATTGTGAAAAAAGCACAAAATATAAAAGAATCTTTTCAAAATATGCCGATGTCACAGTGATCTTAGGGGTCCATGGAAAAAAATGAGCCACTGAAAATTTTTATTCTTATACAGGGGAAAAACAAGGGGAGATTCCATGAAACATTTTATCCAAAAACGGTCAGAAGTAGTACTACAAAGGAACAAGAAGGCAGCTCCACCAGTTTAGCAACACTCACTCCCAGAGCTGTACCTTTCTATCAAAAAAAGGGCAAGTGCACTTGCATTGCAATAGGTGCAATATCAGTACAGTAAATTTTTACTCAGGTCTTAAAAGTGTGTGCCTGGCTCCTTTCTAGAGTGGCCCCTGACACAGCATCATTAGCAATAAGGATAATTCAAATAAAATCTGTAGTATGATTTCATCTTATACCAGTCAGAATGGCAGTCATAAATAATAATACTAAAGAGGATGTGGAGAAAAAGAGACACTTCTGCATTTTTAGAGATACTGTAAATTTGAACAACCACTATGAAATCATTACGAAGGTTCCTCAAGAAGACTAGTCATGGAATGATTATATGACTCAGCTATACTTCTCATCAGTATTTATTCTAAAAATGTTATTTTACTATACATATCCATGTTTAAGATACATACATATCAGCACAATTCACAATACTCAGACTATGGAATCAGCCTTTATGTCCATCTATGGATGAAAAAAAATAAGAAAATTGTGCTATATATATACACTATGAAATTTTATTTAACCCTAAAGAAAAAAGAAATTATGACATTTTCAGGAAAATCAATGGTACTAGAGACCATCATGTTAAGCAAAGTAAGGGTCATTTGTTTTCTTTCATATATGGAAGCTAGGGAGCAAAAAAAAATAATGAAATAAAAGGTGAGAGTGGATTGCCAAAAAATCAAAAGAATATCAGTGAAGAAAAGGGACCAAGGAGTGGGATGTGGGGGGTGCTAGGGAGTCAAATTGAAAAAATTCATTTGTGTGTAAGTGTGAATATTTTACTACAAATCTCAATATTATGTACAACTATAATACATTAATAAAATATAGACAAAATAAAGTACTGAAATAATGATTATGAAATATTCTTCAATAAGTTATTTCTTCCAAACAAAGATTTAGTTAAGTCAGATCTTTTCCCAGAATAAGTGAGATGATTTCTTAAGTCTGCAGACTGAAAAAGATGGCAAATCTGCCACAAATGTGAGATGAGATATGATGTTAGAGGACATTACCTTTGATATCCTGAACAGAGAAAATTCAGAAATCACCAAACCCAAAATCAATTTTAGGTAGAGTAAAGAGGCACATTCAGAGAGTTTATGCAATTTACTATACCCCTGTTATCATCTCCCAGAATTGTAGAACCATGCATCAACCTCACTAATTTATTACTTCCATGTTATCATTTTATTTTCACCAACAATTCTTCTGAGCCACTTACTTTACCCTCACATTTGTGCAAATATATATATTTTTCTTTCTTTGTGCATGTGCTGGTATTCTTCCCACATTTCTATGATTTGTTCTGAAAATTTTTGAAATATCATTTCTCTTAAATTCACTTTTGTCACTTGAAGTCAGTGTCTAAATGCTCTGTTTCACGTGGTTAAAAATGATGAGAAAATTGCAAGGCCCACCTGATTTGATTAATTATACATTAAAAATTAAAACGAATCTCAGTGCTACTAGAGGACTTATTTTTCACTCACCTTCTCATATATGGTGTTTCAGAGATTCTCAAATATATAGATTTGTGGTGCTGAATCATCTGAATAACACTCCAGGTTGAAAAGTTGTATGTCTGATTTGATTTAATGTTCTATAATGGTCCTGAATATTGTAATGTTCCTCCCTGCAAAGAGCTTGGAAATGTGGATATTATATAGAATGCTTAGAATCATCATTTTCATCACAATTCACAAGACTAATTTTTAAAGACTTATTCTCATTTTGAAAACAAAGGAAATTTACCAGCCCTGTGCAGTTTAGGAAATAATTCCCTATTAGAAAAATGTAGCCATTAATTAAATTGGTTTTTAAAAGATATTGAGCAGTAATACATTAGTGCGTTAGAAAAAAAAAAGAGTGAGGTGAACTAAACTTCAACCACAAGAGTTGACTGATTATTTTAAAGAAGGTATAAAACAAAACAGAATATAACCGGAAACCCAATAGTGTTAAAGAAGTAGACAATTTTAAATACTATGTGCATTGGTCAATGGGAAACTCATCTGGATTAATTAACTACTACTTTGGTAACTTAGACTCCTGCTCTCTACTAAATGGAAGAGAGACATGTGTCCTATCTTATAGTATTCATGGGGAAAAACACAGAAATTTCTACACAGTCTTCAGTTTACTCAAATATTCACTTTAATAGGTGTTTGAGTCAAACCTACATGACAGAGTTGTATGAACAATATAAGGTATTTTTTCTTTTTTGGTTTTTATTTTTTAAATTAAATATTTATAGGCCACAGCTAAAACCAATTACAAATCAGGCTTAGAGGAGCCAGGCTATGATTGAAAAAAAAAGAGAAAATTTCTAAATCACAGGATACATGACACATATACAATTGAACATGCAAAGTCTTACATTCATCATAAATTGGCAATGTTTTTAATGTGGCTCCCCTAAATTTGGAATCAAAAAGCGAGATATATTGACACGTATTTTTTTACTCTTTCCTTCTCATCTTGAAGGCAAAGCATCTACTATTTCTGCTGAATGGAAGTTCACCTCTTTCCAAACCAACAAACTTTCGGGTCACATTATGAGAAAGAGTAGTAGGAACAAAAAAGTTGGGGGTCAAGCATATGTAAAAAAGCCCAAGAACCCCAAAATAATAGGGAGATCCAGAAAATAACATAAATATCTTCTGCAAGTTTCTGGGACTATTTTATATTTCTTGCAGTCCATAGAGTCTCATGTAATCACATATTTGTAAGGGATCCAGGGAGAAAGGTGGAAGTGATTAGTTTCTAAGACAGGCTTTATGAGAATAGTGGTGAAGATGTGTGGGGAAAAATACATTTGGAAAAAAGTTATCACAAAGATCATGCTATGAAGGGAGTGAACATTTTCTGTTAGACATTTGGTTTTACCCTACTTTCCACTTAATTATCAGGTACCTGAGTCTTCTCAACCCATCATCTCATTGTTGACTTTATATCTGGTGGTAATATGAGCCCCAATAATTTGAATTGAATAATATATAAAGGAACCTTTATGTTGAGATCTTTATTCCAGGCCTGGTGTCATGAAGCAGTGGATAACTGCAGTACAACACACACACACACACACACACACACACACACACACACACAAACCTAATACATAAAGGCACAAAAATTTAATTGTTCTTAAAATCAATATTTTATTTTCTAATAGGAAAGGTGTATAATACATAAATTATAAATAAGAGGCAACTTATTGAAAACTTTCCACAGGTAAAATAAGTAAGAATAATGTGAGATTTTTAAATACTTATGGAATTTATCCAATAGTAAGAAACTCATTTTTGTTATATTTAACTAACATCCAACACATAAAAAATTTTAAAAAATTAAATTTATTTTTACAATGTGTGATGTTGTTTGATGTATTATTTCAAACTCTATTTCAATTAATTATAAGTAAATTCACCAAGTTTATTGAATTTACTCTCCCTAGAATGTTAAAAAATTTACATAGAAGACAACTTAACAAAATTTTCAGACACTGCCTTTTCCATTTCCCCGTCGCACAGAATGTGATGCTGAGATCCTTAAGCTATCCCAACTTCTCCTGTGGAATATATAGGGAATAGCACTGTGAAAGTTTCTTCTCAAAAACACTCCCATTTGGATATCATACCTTTTATTTTCAAAATAGATTGTTTAAATCCTGTGGAAGACTTTCATGATGCTGCCCTGTAAGTGACTCACATTTTCCAGTAAATTTACATTTGATTCATATGAGAACCAAATTCTAAAGCCAATCGTATTTTGGAGTTCTCCCACTATAAGAAGTTATCTGTTCTACTTTAGGTTTTTATCTATCAACATTATATTAACATGTTTGCTGAATATTTTTTCTCAGCATTTATTTGCTCTTTGTGTAACATTTCCTCAGGAAATGAGAATCTTTACATTTGAATCAAAAACCCCACAGGAAGAATCTGTGAATGTCATTTACTGAGTCTACAGACTCCTTGTTTGTTTTGTATTGTTGTATTGTTTTTTGTATTGTTGTATTTTTTATTGTTGTTTCTGTTTTTGTTTTTGATACTGGGAATTGAACTCAGGGGCACTCAGCAATATTTTGCATTTTATTTGGAGACAGGGTCTCATGGAGTTGCTTAGGGCCTCATCATTGTTGAGGCTGGCTTTGAATTTGTAATCCTCCTGTTTCAGCCTTCCCAGCCACTGAGAAAACAGGTTTGCACCACTTTACCTGGAAACACACTCATTTGATAAGTAATTATTATTGGTAGAAAACATGCTAAGCTCTAAGAATGTCATTTTTCATTTCTAAATTAAAATAAGTACTCATACTTTACTAAACTTGCAAAAGTACAATGAGGTGTGTATATACAAATCCTAATAGAAATGTAATGTAAAAGGTAGTTTTTGCTGTTTTACATCTATACAAATATTTAGATAAATGTCTTTAATATATATATATATATATATATATATATATATATATTCCACCATAAGTAACTGTACCCTCAGTTAATTTCAGTGATTTAGGAGGCTTGAGCCAGAAGGATTACAAGTTCAAAACCAGACTTAGTTACTTAGTGAGGCCCTAAGAAACTTAGTAACACCCTATCTGTAAATAAAAAATAAAAAGAGTTGGGGATTTATCTCAGTGGTAAAGAATATCTAAATTTAATCTCTTGTGCCAAAACAATAAAAATAAAATAAAATAAACAAACAAAACATATAATCTCTATAATCTCATCTTTTACAGAAAATCAATAGATTCAAATTCAAAAAATTAATTTTGCAGAAAAAAATTATTGTTACAGGAAAAATTTTACATTGATTATGAAAATTAAATAAAAGATAAAAACAAATACTATGAACTCATGTTGAACTTTATCAGAATTAGAATAATGTAGACCAAATAATGTAATTAAGATTATATGAAAGTAAGAGATAGAAATGGAGACAATGTTTGTATCACCCATTTCTTGTAAAAGTCTTGTAATGACGAATACTGGAGATAGTACAGATGGCTAAGAGAAAAATCTCAAGAAAGAAATACAACAGTCAAAATATTTTTCAATAGCCAAGTGTTCTGATGCACACCTCTAATCCCAGCAGCTGGGGAGGTTGAGACAGAAGCATCATGAGTTCAATGACAGCCTCAAAAATGGTGAGAAAATAAAAAAACTCAGTGAGACGCTGCCTCTCAATAAATATACCAAAAAAAAAAAAATAGACATGGAAATGTTGCTCAGTGGTTGAGTGCCCCTGAGATCAATCCCAGGTACCTCAGTCCCACAAAAAGAGGTTTTAAAAAGCACTTAACAGAAAGAAAACATTGCAAATATTGAGTAAATATATGTACATACATGTATGTCAATATGATGAGAGATAAGTTAACATTCAGAATGCAGAGAGTATTGTATACTCAGCAAAATGTTAAAATCAATGACAATAAAGGCATTCACATATTAATAAAGACCTAACTATTACAAAATATTAAATGACTGGAATTTTCAAACACTGCTTGTGGCCACAGCACTTTATAAAGCTACTTTGTAAAATGGTTTGGCACTATGTAATCAGGCATGCCCTATGAACCACCAATTCTACTTCTGGGAAAAACAGATATGCAACAATAAGATTCTACACAATTTTTTTACTAGGCCCCTTACCTTCATCTAAAGCTGAGCTTAAAAAGAAAACATAAAAACTCAATTAGATTTCTAAAGGTATCTAAACTTCATTAGCTAATTGTGAGAATCTCTATAGTTTAGAAAAGACAAATTTTACAAAAAAAAAAAAAAAACAGAAAGAAAGAAAGAGAGAATATAGCAAATTCTATGTAAAATGACAAAATTAAAACATTCAAGATAAACTAATGCCCAGCCTGTCAGTAATGTCAGATGTTTGTGCTTTAATATGACAAATAAAATTGAAAGAGCTCTGGTAAATATGAAATATAATAATCATATACTAATTATTTCTCTACTTGTAATATATAGTATGTGTACAAAGGTGTCTCCTTAAGTGATAGGCATACATTCTGAGAAATGCATTCAAAAGTGATTTTGTTATTTTTGCAATCATACTGTGTACTGACATGTAGATTTTATATTACTACAAACTTAGGCTATTGGTTGTAGCTATCATTTTACACAGTTTCCATCACTGACCAAAAGACCACTATTCCACACATTACCGTATATTATGAAGTTAGAGAATTAGTATACACCTTAAAATATTATGAATAAATATACCTGTGAAATTGAAGTGAGAATCTTTAAAAAGACACCAACTACACAATGATAAATGAGAGTTTCCACTCCCGATAATACAATATCCTTTCTACAGGAAGCTGCTGGAACAATGGAATGCCTGTGTGATTATAAACCCCCCAGTCTCAAAAGAACAATAATACTGGGGTCTAATTTTGAATAGAACGACACAATTGTTATCAAACCTAAGAATAACAAAGAAAAACCAAATTTTTTTCAAAGTTACACAAAACTAAATGTTAAAAAAAATCATAAATTAAAGATGGGTCTGTGTTTCAGTGGTGGAGCAATTGCCACACACATGTGAGACACTTGATTTGTCCTCAGCACCACATAAAAATTAATGAACAAAATTGAGAACATTGTGTCAATCTACAAATAAAAATTATTTAAAAAACAATAAATACATTGTGCATTAAAATAATCAATTCATGAAATGGCACCATTAAAGATACAAAGTGACAGATGAGATGAAATAATTACCTCACCTATAACCAAATACTTAATAAAAAATATGACACCAAGAGGAGAATAGCAAGCATCTTTTTTTTAATATTTATTTTTTAGTTCTTGGCAGACACAACATCTTTGTTGGTATGTGGTGTTGAGGATTGAACCCGGGCCGCACGCATGCCAGGCTAGCGCGCTACCGCTTGAGCCACATCCCCAGCCCAGCAAGCATCTTGAATAGCCTCCTTATATAGGCAATATCTAAGTGTTCAATACTCATAAAATGGTCAACACCTTAGGAAATCAGAGAATTATAGAATAAAATAACAAATACATAAAATTAAACACTATTGATGATGATGTAAAATTTTATCATGAACTACCAATGGAGTATAAGTTGGTAACTCTTTGTAAAAATTATGTGACTATTGAATGTACATCATCATTTCCCACCAGTAGCATTGACTTATTGAAATATATGTCTCTGTAAAACATAGTAACATATAAAAATACATTAGTATTGTTTTATACAGCTAAAATCTGGTAGGTAGTTTTTTAAAAAAAGTACATTTAAAAACGGACAAATAGAAAGTCCAAGGAAGAATTTTGCTAAAGCTCAGACATTTGTTTTCCACAGTACATCTAGTATAACAGTACAAAACACCACATCAGTATCTATAAATGTCACATTTGCATACTACTTCACACATTACATAGAAGTTTTAATGAAAAATATGTACACTTTACAGAGAAATAAAAACTTACAGAAGCACACAAAATAATCAATTATGCACATAATGTGTTTAGATAAAACTCAGCATTACAAAAACAAGAATTTTCTTTCAATATAATCTATAATATTTTCCATCAAATTTGAACATTCTTGCCTTTGAACAAAAGAATAAACTTAAAGCAAAATGAATAAATAAATAAATAAAATTCATCTTTGAAGAAAAGTATGTATAAAATACCCCAAAATTTATGCTGTAGAGAAACAAATGAAGTAGCAGTATCATCAAGTGACACTGATGTATATTCTAAAACTCTAATACAATAACAAAGATAAAAAAGTCATAATATGAACCAAACACAAAGATGATTTCATAAACATGTAATTTTTTGTATTATGAAGAGCAATAAAGTGGTCTACATCTAGCCTTATGAAACATCTAGCCCTATGAAAAGTAACTCGAAATCTAAATGGATAATAAATGCAATCTAAAATCAGTAGTTAGGGCTTGAAAAACAGTTCCTTGAGAGTTTGTGTACAGAGTATGTTGAAATACTGTGTTCCAACTCAAAAAAAAAGTAGATTTTTCAGGTTAGGACTTGTAAGGATAGAAGATGGAATTTGTTTTAAATAGGATTTTCACCACTGTAACTAAAAGACCCAGCAGTAAATTGTAGAGAGGAAAAGTTAGATCTTCCCCCTGGTTCAAGGGGTCTCACCCCTAGAGGGGGGAGGACTCTGGGTATGGCCATACCTTATCTCACCGTGACAACCAGGTTCGAGGGGTTTTGCCCCTAGAGCGGGGTGTCCCCTGGACTCTAGGTGCTGCCATATCTATTGTTCCTCTGGCACCCGGTTCTGGGGGTCTCTCTCCTAGATGATGGAGTCCCCTATACCCTGGATGCAGCCGTACCTGATCTCCCCTCAGCACCGGGTTCGAGCTGTCTTGCCCCTAGTATGGGAAGTCCCCCCGACACTGATTGTGGTGGGAGCTCACGCTGACACCCGGGTTCAGAGGATCTCCCCCCTTGAGGGGGGAGTCCCCTGAACCCTGGATGTGGGGTTAATTGATCTTTCCCTGGCATCCAGGTTCGAGAGGTCTTGCCCCTAGTGGCTGGAGTCCCTCAACCCTGTGTGCGGTGGTACCTGATCTCCCCTCCGGTTCGAGGGATCTCTCCTCTAGAGAGGGGAGTTTTCTGGACACTGGGTGCAGCCATACTTGATCTGTCCCCGGCACCCAGGTTTGAGGGGTCTCGTCCCAAGAAGGGAGAGTCCCCTGGAGCCTGGATGCGACTGTACCTTATCTCCCTCTGGCATCCGCTTACATAGGTCTCGCCCCTAGAGGGGGGAGTCCCTTCAACTCTGTGTGCGGCAGTACTTGATCTTCACCTGGGTTTGAGGGTTCTCGCCCCAGTGGGGAATGTATCCTGGACCCTGGGTCGGGCCATACCTGATCTCACCATCGCTCGTGGTTCGAGGTGTCTCGGCCATAGAGGGCGAAGTCTCCTAGATCCTGGGTGCAGCCTTACCTGATATCCCTCCAGCATCAGGTTCGAGGGGTCTCTCCCTTAGAGGGGGGGAGTCCACTGGACCCTGGGTGCGTCCATACCTGATCTCCTTCAGTACCCAGGATCCAGGTGTCTCATCCCTAGATGGGGAAGTCCTCTGTGCACTTGGTGCCACTGTACCTAATCTCCCCCCACACCCACATTCGAGGCCTCTCGACCCTTGGATTTCCCCTGGACCCTGAGTGTGGCCGTCCCTGATCTCATCATGACAACTGGTTTGAGCTATCTTGCCCCTTGAGGGGGGAGTCCCCTGGAACTTGGGTGCAGCTATACCTGATCTCCCCACAGCATCCTTTTTCAAGGGTCTCTCCAGGTTAATGGGGGACCCCTGGACCCTGGTTGCTGCCATACCTGATCTTCCCCCAGCATCATGTTCAAGGGGTCTCTCCCCTCGTGGGGGGATTACACTGGACCCTGGGTGTGGCTGTACCTGCTCTCCCCCACACCCTCATTCCAGGGTTCTCATCCCTAAGGGGCGAGTCCCCTGGACCATGGGTGCAACTGCATCTAATCTCCCCCTGGCACCCCCATTTGAGGGTTCTCACCCCTAAAAGGGAGCGTTTCCTAGTACCTAGGTGCCACGGTACCTGATCTCACTCTGGCACTAGGTTCAAGATGTCTGGCCCATAGATGGGGGAGTCTCCTGGACCCTGGGTACAGTCCTAACTGATCTCCCCCAAGCATCCATGTTGGAGGGGTCACTCCTTTAAGGGGAGGATGGCTGGACCCTGGTTGCTGCCATACCTGATCTCCCCCCAGCAACAGGTTCGAGGGGTCTCTCCCCTAGAGGCGGAGTCCTCGGGACCCTGGCTGCCACCATACCTAATCTCCCTCTGGCACGTGGTTTCTAGGGTTCCCGGTTGTAGAGGGGGGCGTCCCCTGGTTTCTTGATGCAGTGGTACGTGATCTCCCCCCCGGGCACCAGATTCAAGAGGTCTCGCTCCTAGAGCGGGAGAGTCCCCTTGATCTTGTGTGCAGTGGTACTTGATCTCCCACCAGGTATGAGATGTCTCACCCTTAGTGGGAGAAGTCTCCTGGATCCTGGGTGCGGCAGTACCTGATCTTCCCCAGCACCCGGGTTCCAAGGGTCTTGCCTCCAGAGGAGGGTGTCCCCTGGTCCCTGGATGTGGCTGTACCTAATGTCCCACTGGCACCCAGGTTCCCACCCACTAGAGTGGGGCGTCCCCTTGACCCTGGCTGCAGCAGGAGCTTCCCCGCCACCAGGGTTCGAGGGGTCTCTCCTCTGAGGAGGGAGTCCCCTGGACCCTGGATGCAGCCATATCTAATCTACCCCCGGCATCCATGTTAGAGGAGATTCGCCGATAGCGGGGGGCATACCTGGGTGCTGCGTGCTGTACCTGATCTCCGCCTGGCATCTGTTTCGAGTGGTCTCTAACCAAGACGGGGGAGTCCCCGGGAACCCGCTTGTGGCCGTAACTGATTTCTCCTGGCTCCGGGGTTCGAGTGGTCTCGCCCATAAATTGGTTAGTCTCCTTGACCCTTCCCGTAGGAAAGTATGGCTGGAGCTCCCCCAGACATGTGTGTTCGAGGGGTCTCTGCCATGGAGATCAGGTACAGCCACACCCAGGTTTCAGGGGACTCCCTCCTCTAGGTGAGAGACCACTCAGACTCGTGTTTCGGGAGGAACTCTTGCCGCAGCCAGTGTTGAGGGGACTCCCCACCCAAGGGGCAAGACCCCTGGAAATCAGGAGCCGGGGAATTTCAGTTAGGGATACACACAGAGTCCAGGGGACTCCACCTTCTAGGTTAGAAACCCCTGAAATAGCTACTGTGGGGAGATCAGGTACGGCAGAACCCAGGGTCCCGGGATGCCCCCCTCTATGGGTGAGCCTCCTCAATCTCAGATTCTAGGGGTAGATAAGATACAGCCACATCCAGGGTACAGGGCTCTCCCCATTTTAGGGGCAAAACCTTTCGAACCAGGTGCCAGGGGGAAATCAGGTATGGCCGCATCCAGGGTCCAGGGGAAGCCCCTCACCAGGGACGAGACCCCTTGAACCTGGGTGCTGGGGGAGATCATCAGGTAGGGCCACACCCAGAGTCCACGGAACGTCCCGCTGAGGGGCTAGACCTCTCAATACTGGGTGCTAGGGGGACATCAGGTGCGATTGCAAACAGAGACCAGGGGATGCCCACTCAAAGGGTGAGACCCCTCGAATCTGGGTGTCAGGGGAGATCAGGTACAGCCTCACCCAGTTTCCAGGTTTCCCCTTCTTTATGGGCAAAAGCCCTCGGACATGGGGCTGGTGAGAAAATAGGTACGGTTGCACCCAGGTTCCAGGGGACTCCCCCCTCTAGGGGCGAGACCTCTTGTACCCAAGTTGAGATCAGGTACCACTGCACACAAGGTCGAGGGAACTTCCCCTTCCAAGGGAGAGACCCCTCAATCCCGGTTGGTGGGGCAAAATCAGGTTCGGCAGGATCCCGGAGACTCGCTCATCTAGGGATGAGACCCCTTGAACCCAATTGTAGGGGGAGATAAGGTATGGACACACCCAGGGTTAGAGAATCTCCCCCATCTATGGGCGCCATGGGGAAGATCAAACCAGGTGCCATGGGGAGATCAGGTATGGCCGCATCCAGGCTCCAGGGGACTACCCCCGCTAGGGGTGAGAACCCTCAGACCAGGGGCTGGAGGAAAGTGAGGTACGGCCACACCCAGGGTCAGGGGCACCCACCTCTAAGGGCGAGACAACTTGAACGTGGTTGTGCAAGGTGATAAGGTACAGCCGATCACAGTGTCCAGGGAATTCCCCCACTAGGGGCGAGACCCCTGGAACCCCATGCCTAGGGGAGATAAGGTATAACTGCACCCAGTATCCAGAGGACTCTCCTCTCCAGGGACGAGACCACTGGAAACTGGGTGTCTGTGGGACATAAGTTTTGGCCCCACCCATGTTCGAGGGGATACCCATCTAGGGATGTGACCCTTCAAACCCAGTTGTTGGTGGGAGAAAAGGTTTGATCGCACCCAGGGTCCAGGGGACACCCTCCCTCTAGGGGCCTCACCCCTGGAATTTGGGTGCCGGGGATGATCAGGTGCAAGCACACCCAGGGTCCAGGGTTCCCCCTATTTAGGGGCGAGACACTTCGTACCCATTTGAAGGCGGGAGATCAGGTACAGCCGCACCCTGGGTCTAGGGAACTCCCCCCTCTAGGGGTGAGACCCCTGAAACATGGTTCCTGGGGGAGATCTGGTATGGGTGCACCCAGGGTCCGGGGGAAGCCTCCCTCTAGGGACGAGGCTCCTCGAAACCAGGTGCCTGGGGAAGATCAATTAAGGCCGCACCCAGGTCCAGGGGGCTCCCCCATTTAGTGGCGAGAACCCTCGAACCCGTGGGGAGATCAGGTACCACTAGACACAAGATCGAGGGGACACACCCCTCTAGAGGAGAGACCCCTCCAACACAGATGGGGGGGGATCAGGTACCACCGCACCCAGGGTCCAGTAGACTCTCCCCTCTAAGGGTGACACACCTCGAATCGGGTGCGTGGGGAGATCAGGTACGGCTGCACCCAGGTACGAGGGGGAACTCCCCTCTACAGATGAGATCCCTGGAACCCGGGTGTTTGGGGAAGATGAGGTATGGCCGCACCCGTGGTCCAGGGCACGCCCCCTTCTAGGGGTGAGGCCTTTTTAACACGGGTGCCAGTGGGAGATAAGGTTCGGCTGCACCCAGGGTCCAGGGTTCCTCCTCTTTAGGGTCGACACCCCATGAACCCAGGTGCTGGGCAGATCAGGTACACCTGAACCCTGGGTCCAAGGGATTCCCCTTTCTAGGGATGAATACCCTCCAACCCCGGGGAGGGGGGGAATCAAATTTCACCAAACACAGAGTCAAGGAGCCTCCCCTTCTAGGGGTGAGACCCTCGATTCTGGATGCCAGAGAGAGATAAGGTATGGGCACACCCAGGGTCTAAGTGACTACCCCCTCTAGGAGAGAGACCCCTCTAACTCGGGTGCCGGGAGGAGCTCCCACCTCAGCCAGTTTCAAGGGGACTCCCCGCTATAGGAGCAAGACTCATAAAACCCGGGACATGGGAAATCAGGTACGAGCGCACCCAAGAACCCGGGGACTCACCCCTCTAGAGTAGAGACTCCTCGAACCAGATGCCGGGGGACATCAGGTATGGCAGCATCCAGGGTCCAGGACGCCTCCCTCTAGGCGCAAGACTACTCGAACCCAGAAGGCAGAAGGAGATCAAGTACGGCCATACCCAGTGTCTAAAGGACTCCCAGTCTAGGGGAGAGACCCCTCGAACCCCGGTGCTGGGGGAAGATCATGTACGGCCGCACACAGAGACCAGGGGACGCCTCCCTCTAGGGGCAAGACCCCTCGATCCTGGTGCTGGGGGGAAATCTGGTACAGCCACACCCAGGGACCAAGGGATGCCCCCCTTTAGGGGAGAGACCCATGGAACCTGGTTGTCTAGGAAGATAAAGTACTGCCGCACCCAGGATCCAGGGAAATCCCCTCTCAGGGGGCCAAAGCACTCAAACCTGGGTTCCTGGGGCAAATCAGGTAAAGCGGTACCCAGGGTCCAGGGGAAAACCTCCTCTAGCGAGGAAACCCCTGGAACCCAGTTGATGGGGGGAGATAAGGTACTACCGCACCCAGGAACAAAGGGACATCCACTTCGAGATGCGAGACATCTGGAACCCGGGTGGTGGAGAAGTTCAGTTACTACTGCAACCAGGGTCCAGGGAATTGCCCCTTCTAGGGGTGAAACCCCTCGAAACTGGGTGTCAGGGAGGAGATCAGGTACAGAACAGCCGAGACCATGGTCCAGGGGACTCTGTCCCCTAGGGAGGAGACCCCACCAACCCAGGTGAAGGGGGTATATCAGGAACTGCCACACCCATGGTCCAGGGAACTCCCCCATCTAGGGGCGACACCGTCAAACACGGTGCCGGGGGGAGATCAGGTACGGCCACAACCCGGCGAGACCCCTGGAACCCGGGTAAAGATCAAGTACTGCCACACACATGGTCGAGAGGACTCCCCCCTCTAGGGGGAGACCCCACGAACCTGAGGGAAAATCATGTACCACCACACACAGTGTCGAAGTGACTCCCCCCTCTAGGTGCAAGACCTTCGAACTTGGATGCCACACCCAAGGTCCAGGGGACTCCCCCTTCAAGGGGAGAGACCCCTCACACCTGGGTGTGGGAGGAAGGTCGCTCCACAGCCATTGTCGAGGGGTCTCTCTAATCTAGGGGAGAGACCCCTCAAAACTTGGTCCTGGGGTGAGATCAGGTATGGCCACACCCAGTGTACAGGAGACACCCACCTCTAGGATAGAGACCACTCGAACCAGATTCAGGGGAGAGATCCGGTCCAGAAGCACCCAGGCACCAGGGGACACACCATCTGGGGAGGAGACATTTGGTAACCTTGTGCTGGGGAAGATCATGTACTGCCGCACCCAGGGTTCAGGGGACGCCTCCATCTAGGTTTGACACCACGGAACCTGGGAGGAGACTAGGTTCCACAGCACACAAGGACGACTGGAATCACCCCTCTAGTGGTGTGACCCCTGGGACCCGGGTGCCAGGGCAGATCAGGTACAGCTTCACCCAGGGACCAGGGGACCACCCCCTTCTAGGGGCCAGATGCCTCTAACTAGATGCCAGGGGAATTTCAGGTATGGAAGCACCCAGGGTCCACAGACGCAGCCCCTAGGGGTGATACTCTTCAAAACGGATGCCGTGGATAATCAGGTATGGCTGCACCCAGTTTCTAGGGAACTCTCCCCTCTCGAGATGAGACCGGTCAAACATGGTGCCCGGGGAAGATCAGGTACGGCCAAACCTATGATCCAGGGTACTCTGCCCTCTAGGGGAGAGAACACTCGAACCCGAGTGTAGGGGGAGCTCCGGCCACATCCAGGGTCGGGTGAACTCTCCACTCTTGGGGCGAGACCCCTCAAACCCTGAAGCCAGGGGAGAATAGTTACGGCTGCACCCAGGGTAACGGGGACTCCACCCTGTAGGGTAGAGACCTCTCAAAACAGATGCCGGGAAGAGATCATATATGGCAGCACCCAGGGACCAGGGACTCTCCCCTCTATGAGCGAGTCTCCTCTAACAAGGATGGCAGGGTAGATCAGATACGTCCGCACCCAGGGTGCAGGTGACTCCCCACTTTAGGGCGAAACAACTCAAACCAGGTGCCCGGAGAGAGATCAGGTAGGATGTACCCAGGGTCCAGGGAACTCCCCCCCAGGGGCGAAACCCTGTGAACCTGGCTGCCAGAGGGAGATCAGATATGGTAGGACACCCCCCACTACGGGTGAGACCCCCCAAACCCTTGCAGGGGGGGATCAGGTTTACAACCACGCCCAGGTACCACGGGATGCCCCCCTCTACGGAGGAGACACCTGGAACCCAGGAGATGGGGAATATCAGGTACTGCCGCACCCAGGGTCCAGGGGACTCCTCCATCTAGGAGTGAGACCCCACGAACCCAGGTGGAGATTAGGTTCCACTGCACACAAGGAAGAGGGGAACGGCCCCTCGAACCCGGGTTCTGGGGGGAGATCAGCTACCACCGCACCCAGGGTCCAGTGGACTCTCCCCTCTAGAGGTGATACCCCCCAAACCTGGTGCATGGGGAGATCTAGTAGGGCGGAACCTAGGGCCAGGGGATGCCCCCCTCTAGGATCGAGAGTCCTCAAAACTCGGTGTCAGGGGGACATCAGGAATCGCCTAACACAGGTACGCGCAGATGCCACCTCAAGGGGTGAGACCCTTTGAACCCAGGTGCCAGAGGAGATAGGTGCAGCTGCACCCAGACACCAAGGGACACCCCCCACTAGGGGCAAGACACCTATAACCAGATGCCTGGGGAATTTCAGGTATGGAAGCACCCAGTGTCCAGGTTTCCCCCTATTTAGTGTAGAGATCCCTCAAACCCGGGATCCAGGGGCAGATCAGGTACACCTAGACCCAGGGTCAGGGGATTTCCCCCATCTAAGTGCGAGATCCCTCGAACCCAGAGGGAGATCAAGTACCTCCGCCCACAGAGTCAAGGAGACTTCCCCTTCTAGGGCAGAGACCCCTCAAACCCAGATGCGTGAGGAAGATCATGTATGTGGCTGCACCAGGATCCCGGGGACTCCTCCCTATAGGGAAGAGACCACTCTAATCCGAGGGTTGGTGTGAGATTAGGTACGGCCGCACCCAGTGTCCAGGGGTCCCCCTATTTAGGAGTCAGACACCTCGTACCCAGTTGAAGGGGGGAGATGAGGTGCCCGCACTCAGTGACGAGGGAAATCCTCCCTCTATGGGAGAGACCCCTCGAACACGGTTGCTGGGGGAGAGATCAGGTAGGGCCCCACCCAGGGTCCAAGGGACTCCCCCCTCTAGGGATGAGACCCCTCAAAACCGGGTGCCAGAAGTACATCAGGTACGACTGCACACAGGGAACAGGGAGTGCCCCATCTAGGGGTGAGAAACCTGGAACCCGGGACCCGGGGGAGATCAGTTACAGCCACACCCGGGTTCCTGGGGCCTCCCCGCTCTTGGTTAGAGACCCCTCGAAACAGATGCCAGGAGGAGATCAGGTACGGCAGGCAGCACCCAGGGTCCTAGTATGCCCCCCGCTATGGGAGAATCTCCTCTAACATGGATGCCGGGGGTAGATTAGATACGGCTGCACCCAGGGTCCAGGGGACTCCCCACTTTAGGGGAAAAAACCTCTCAAACCAGTTGCTGGGGGGAGATCAGGTACGGCCGCACCCATGGTCCAGGGAACTCCCACATTTAGGGGCTAGACCATCAAACATGGTGTGGGGGAGATCAGGTTCAGCAGCAACCTTTGTCCAGGGAACACCCCCCTCGAGGGGCGAGACCCCTGGAACCCAGGTAAAGATCAAGTACTGCTGCACACAGGGTCGAGGGGATTACCCCCTCTACAGAGGAGACCTTCGAACCTGGATGCAGGGGAGAGATCATGTACAGCCACACCCAGGGTCCAGAGGACTCCACACAGGTACCAGGGGACTCCCCTCTTGGGTGGAGACTGCTCAAACACGTTGCCCGGGGAAAATCAGGTATGGCCGCACCCATGATCCAGGGGACTCCCTCCTCTAGGGGAGAGACTCCTTGAACTCAGGTGCTCAAGGAGCTCCCGCCACAGCCAGTGTCGACGGGTCTCCCCACACTACAAGCGAGACCCCTGGAACTTGGGTGCCAGGGGAGATCAGGTATGGCCGCGCCCAGGGGACTCCCCCCTTTAGGTTAGAGACCCCTCAAACCACATGCCATGGGAGATCAGGTATGGCAGCATCCAGGGTCCAGGATGCCCCGCTCTAGGGGCAAGACTCCTGGCACCTGGATGCTGGACAGAGATCAGGTACAGCTGCACCCAGGGTCCAAGGGACTCCTCTCTCTAGGGAAGAAACCCCTCAAACCCAGGTGCCGGGGTGGGGATCAGGTACCAGTGGACTCACCCCACTTGGGGCGAGACCCCTCGAACCTGGTCCTGGGTGGACATCAGGTACGGTCGCACACACAGAGCAGGGGACTCCCCCCTCTAGGAACAAGACCTCTGGAACTTGGGTGTCGGGGTAAGATCAGGTACGGCCGCACCCAGGGACAGGGGACACCCTCTTCTAGGGGTGAGACTCATGGAAGCTGGGTGCCAAGGAAGATCAGGTACTGCCACACCCAGGATCTAGGAAACTGCCCCCTCAAGTTGTGAAATCACTGGAACCTGGGTGTGGGGGAAGATCATGTACAGGGGCACCCAAATTCCAGGGGACAAGCTCCTCTAGGGATGAGACCCCTGGAAGCAGGTGATGGGGGAGATAAGGTACAGACGCACCCAGGGTCCAGGTGACACCTCCCTCTAGGGGAGACACAACTCGGACCCGGGTCCCGGGGGGAGAACATGTATGGCCACACCCAGGGTCCAAGGGAATCCCCACCTAGGCTAGAAACCCCTCAAACGCGATGCGGGGAGAGATCAGGTACCATAGGACCCAGCGTCTAGGGATGCCCCCCTCTAGGGGTGAGACCCCTCAAACCTGGTGTGGGGGCGAGATCAGGTACCATAGCACCCAGGGTCTAGGGACGCCCCCCTCTAGGGGTGACACCCCTCAAACCCGGTGTGGGGGCAAGATCAGGTACAGATGCACCAAGGGACCAAGGGACTCTCCTTTCTAGATGCGAGACACCTGGAACCCGGTTGCTGGGTAAGATCAGGTACTGACGTACCCAGGGTTCAGGGAACTCCCCCCTCTAGGGAAAAGCCCCTCGAACCTGGGAGCTGGTGGGGGAGGTCAGGTATGATACGACTGGAACCATGGTCCAGGAGACTCCGTCCTCTAGGGAGGAGACCCCTCGAACCCAGGTGAAAGGGAGATATCAGGTACTGCCGCAACCATGGTCCAGGGGACTCCCCCAATAGGGGCAAGACGGGCAAACAGGGTGCCAGGGGGAGATCAGGTACGGCAGCAACCAGGGTCCAGGGTAATCCTCCCTTTAGGGGAGAGACCCCCGAACCCAGCCGCACACAGGGTCGAGGGGACTCCTCCCTCTATGGCCGACACCTTCGAACCTGGATGCTGAGGGAGGATCATGGGTGGCCACTCCCAGAGTTGAAGGAACTCCCCCCTCTAAGGGAGACACCCCTCGAACCCGGGTGTCAGGGGAGCTCCGGGTACAGCCATTGACGAGGGGACTCTCTACCCTAGGGGAGAGACCCAACAAAACCGGATCGCAGCAGGAGATTAGGTATGGCAGCACCCAGGGTCCAGGGACACCCCGCTCTAGGGGTGAGTCCCCTCAAACACAATGCAGGGGAGAGATCAGGTACGGCTGCACCCAGGGACCAAGGGACGTCCTCTTCTACGGAGGAGACCCCTGGGACACGGATGTGCAACACCCAGGGTCCAGGGTACTTCCCCGTCTAGGGGTGAGACCCCTCCAACCTGGGTGCCTGGGGAATCAGGTACTGCTGCACCCATGGTCCAGGGGCCTCTCCACTTTAGGGGAGAGACTCCTCGAACCCACGGGTCGGGTGGAGCTCCCACTGCAGCCAGGGTCAAGGGGACTGCCCACCCTAGGGGTGAGACCCCTAGAACCCAGGAGCAGGGGGAGATCTGCTTCAGCCGCACCCATGGTCCAGGGGAATCCCCCCCCTTCTATGGTAGAAACACCTTGAAACAGATGCCTGGAGGAAATCAGGTCCAGCAGCACCCATGGTCCAGGAAAGCCCCCTTCTATGGGCGAGTCTCCTCGATCCCGGGTGCCAGGGGTAGATCCGATATGGCTGCACCCAGGGTCCAGGGCACTCCCCACTTTAGGGGCGAAACCTCTCAAACCAGCTGCTGGGGGGAGATCAGCTACAGCCGCACGCAGGGTACAGGGGACACGGCCTCTCTAGGGATGAGACCCCTTGAACATGGGTGCTGGGGGAGATCAGGCATGGCTGAACCCAGGCCCAAGGGACACCCTCCTCTAGAGGAGAGATCCCTGGAACCCAGGTTACTGGGGTATATCATGTATGGTACATCTGCACACAGGATCCAGGGGACTCCCCCCTCTAGGGGCAAAACCCCTCCAACCTGGGTGCCGGGGGGAGATCAGGTATGATATGGCTGCACCCAGGATTCAGGGGACTCCCCTCTGTAGGGACAAGTCCCCTCAAATCCAGGGATTGGTGTAAGATTAGGAATGGCCGCCCCCAGCGTCCTGGGGTCCCACTCTTAAGGGGTGACACCCCTTTTACCTGAGTGAAGTGGGAAGATCAGGTACGGTCACACCCAGGGTCCAGGGAATCCCTCCATCTAGGGGCCAAACGATCAAACCAGGTGATGGGAGGAGATCAGGAATGGCTGCAACCAGGGACTAGGAGATGAACCACTCTAGGGGTGAGACCACTGTAAACCGTGTGCAGGGAGAATCAGGTACGGCCTCACCCAGGGTACAGGGAATTCCCCAATCTAGGGGTGAAACCCCTTGAACCTTGGTGCTGGGGGGAGATCAGATAAGGTACGGCTGCAGCCAGGATCAAGAGCACTCCACTCTGTATGGTCAAGACCCTTGGAACCTGGGTGTTGGTGTGAGATTTGGTATGGCTGCATCCAGGGTTCAGGGAACGCCCCCCTCTAGGGGCATTAGCCCTTGAATTCAGGTTCCAGGGAAGATCAGGTATGGCCATACCCAGGGTCCAGTGGTCCCCCTCTTTAGGGGCGAGACCCCTAGAACCCGGGTGAAGGGGGAAGATCAGGTATGGCCAGACCTAGGGTCTAGGGGATGCCCACATCTAGGGGTGAGACCCCTCCAACCCAGGGGGAGATCAGGTACCACTGTATACAAGGTCGAGGGGACCCCCCCTTCTAGGGGTGAAAACCCTTGAACGTAGTTGCTGGGGAGAGATCAGGTATGGCTGCACCCAGGATCCAGGGGACTCGCCCCCTCTATAGGCGAGACCACTCGAACCCTTGTTTCCGGAGAGCTCCCGTCACAGCCAGGGTCGAGGGGATTCCCAATCCTAGGGGCAAGACCCTTGGAACTGGGGAGTTCACTGACAGCCGCACCCAGGGTCCAGGGGACTCTATCCTCTAGGGTAGAGACACCTTGAACAATATTCCGGGGGGAAATCATGTACGACAGCACCCAGGGCCAAGAGACCCCTCCCCTCTAGGGCCCAGACACCTCATAACCGGATGTGGGGGTTTTATCAGGTAAGGCCGCACCCAGGGTCCAGGGGACTCCCTACTTTAGGGGTGAAACCCCTCGAACCAGGTGCCAGAGGGAGATCAGGTACCAAGGGTCCAGGTGATGCCCCTCTCTAGGAACAAGATGCCTTGAAACCGAGTGCTGGGGAAGATCAGGCCCGGCTGTACCCAAGGCCCAAGGGACTCCATCCTCTAGGGGAGAGACCCCTCGAACACGGGTTCCGGGGAAAAATCAGGTATCACCACACCCACTGTCCAGTGGACTCCCCTTTCTAGGAGCAAGACCCTTCAAACCCGGTGCAAGGGGGGATGAGGAACTGCTGCACCCAGGGACCAGGGGACGCCCTCCACTAGGGGCGAGATGCCTCGAACCTGGTGCCAGGGGGACATCAGGTACGGCCGCAAGCGGGGACCAGGGGACGTCCCCCTGTAGGGACAAGACCCCTGGAACCCAGATACTGGGGAAGATCAGGTACTGCTGAAACCAAGTTCCAGGGAACTGTACACTCAAGGGGCGAATGCCCTCGAACCTTGGAACGGGGAGGGGGGGAGATCAGGTACGGCAGTACCCAGGGTCCAGGGGACTTCTTATCTAGGGAGGAGACCCCTCGAACCCGGGTGTTGGGGGGAGATAAGGTAGGCTGCACCCATGGTCCAGGGGACTCACCCCTGGAGGCTAGAGAACCCTCAAAAAAATGCCAAGGGGAGATCAGGTACAGCCGCACCCAGGCACCATGGGACACGCCCCTGTAACCTGGTGCCAGAGGGACATCAAGTATGGCCGCACTCAGGGAATACCCCTATCTAGAGGTGAGACCACTGGGACTAGCGTGCCAGGGAAGGTCAGGTACTGCTTCACCCAGGGACCAGGAAGCTTCCCCCTAAAAAAAGGAGTACCCTCCACGTTGTGTAGGTGGTACCTGATGTCCCCCCGTGTTGGAGGGGTTTCTCCCCTAGAGGAGGGAGTCCCCTGGACCCTGGGTGCAGGCGTACCTGATCTTCCCCAGCATCCAGGTTCCAGGGTTCTCACCCCTAGAGGGGACATCCCATGGTCCCTGTGTGTGGCATTACCTGATGTACCCCTGGCACCTGGTTTTGAGGGGTCTTGCCCCTAGAGGGGGTGTGTCCTCCACTGGTCCCTGGTTGCCGCCATACCTGACCTCCACCCCGCACCGGTATCGAGGTGTCTCGCCCCTAGATGGGAGAGTCCATGCAACCCTGGGTGCGATAGTACCTGATCTCCCCTTGGCACCCGGGTCACAGGGGGTGTCTCCCCTACAGGGGTAGTCCCTTGGACCCAGGATGCAGCCTTACCTGATCTCCCCTGGCACTCGGCTTCAAGGGGTCTTTTCCCTAGAGAGGGGTGTCCCGTGGACCCTGGGTGCGGCCGTACATGATCTCCCCCCAGCACCCGGGTTCGAAGCTCTAGCCCCTGGAGGAAGGAGTCCCCTCGGCCCTGTGTGTTGCAGTACTTGATCTTTCCTAGGGTTTGAAGGGTCTCTGCCCTAGAGGGGGGAGTCCCCTGAACCTTGTTTGCGGCAGTACTGATCTCCCCATGGCACCTGGTTTGAGGGGTCCCGACCCTAGAGGTGGGAGTCACCTGGACCCTGGATGCGGCCGTACCTGATCTGCCCTGGGACCCGAGTTTGAGGGGTCTCTACCCTAGAGGGGGGAGTCCCTTGGATCCTGCGTGCGGCCATACCTTATCTCTTTCCTGCATCCGGGTTTAGGGTCTCGCCCCTACAAGCTGGAGTCTCCTTGACAATGTGTGCGGTGGCACTTGATCTCCCATGGGATTTGAGGGTCTGGCACCTACAGGGGGGAATCCCCTGGACCCTGGATTCAGGCGTACCTGATCTTCCTCTGGCACCCCGGTTTGAGGTTTCTCGACCCTAAAGAGGGGGACCCCTAGACCCTGGGTGTGGCCATACCTGATCTCCCAATGACACTGGGTTAGAGGGGTCTCACCCCTAGAGGGGTGCATCCCCTGGACATTGGGTGCGGTCCTACCTCATCTCCCCTCGGCACTGGGTTCCAGGGGTCTCATGCCTAGAGCGGGGAGTTCTATGGACACTGGGAGCAGCAGTACCTGATCTACTCACGCCACCCAGGTTCGAGGGGTCTTGTCGTAGTGAAGGGCATCCCCTGGATCCTGGGTGCAGATGTACCTTACTTGATCTTCACCCCGGCATCTAGATTCGTGGGGTCTCTCCCCTAAAGTGAGGAGCCCTTGGACCCTAGGTGCGGCCGTACCTGATCTCCCCCTGCACCCAGGTTCAAGGGATCTGGTCCCTACAGAGGGGCTTACCCCGGATCCTGGGTGCGGCTGTACCTGATCTTGCCGTTGTCACCTGGTTCAAGAGGATTCGCCCCTAAAGTGGGGAGTCCTCTGGACTCTGGGTGCTGCTGTATCTGATCTACCCCCGGTATCTGCGTTCCAGGAGACTCGCCCATAGATGGGGGCATCCCTGGACCCTGGGAGGTGCCATACCTGATCTCCTCCCAGCATCTGTTTCGAGGGGTCTCTCCCCTAGAGGGGGGATTCCCTGGACCCTTGGTGCTGCAATACCTGATCTCTGCCCCCCACCGTTTCGAGGGCTTTCGCCCCTTAGGAGGTAGTTCCCTGGACCCTGGGTGCGGCAGTACCTGATTTTCCTCCGCATACAGTTTCCATGGGTCTCACCCCTAGAGGGGGACGTCCCTTGTTCCCTGGGTGCGGCCGTACCTAATATCCCCCTGACACTCAGGTTCGAGGGGTCTCGCCCCTAGAGTGGGTCGTTCCCTAGTCTCAGGGTGTGGCCATATCTGATCTCCCCCCGCACCAGGTTTGAGAAATCTCGCACCCAGTGGGGGGAGTCCACTGGACCCTGGGTGCAGTGGTACCTTATCTCATCCTGGCACCCGGGTTCGAGCGATGTCTTCCCCAGAGGGAAGAGTCTCTCGGATCCTGGCTGTGGCTGTACCTGATCTCCCTCAGGCATCCAGGTTCCAGGAGTCTTGCCTCTATAGGGGGGCATGCCTGGACCCTGGGTGGTGCCGTACCTCATCTTCCCCTGGTATCTGATTCGAGGTGCCTCTACCTTAGAGAGGGGAGGCCCCTGGACCCTAGGTGCAGCCGTACATGATCTACCTCTGCACCCGGGTTTAATGGGTCTTGTCCCTAGAGAGGGGCTTTCCCTGGATTCTGGGTGGGGCTGTACCTGATCTCCGACGGGCACCTGGTTTGAGAGGTTTTGCCCTTAAAGTAGAGAGTCCCCTGGACACTGGGTGTGGCCATATTTGATCTATCCCCAGCATCCGGGTTCGAGGAAACTCGCCCATAGAGTGGAGCATCCCTGTATTCTGGGTACTGCTGTACCTGATCTCCTCCTGGCATCTGTTTTGAGGTGTCTCTACCCTAGAGGGGGGAGTTCCTTGGACCCTGGTGCGGCATTACCTGATCTCCCCCTGGCATCCATGTTCGAGGTGTCTCGCCCCTTATGGGGCACCCCTGGACCCTGGTTGCTGCCATACCTTATCTCCCCATGCCATCACATTCGAGGGGTCTCTCCCATAGAGGGGGAAGTCCTCTGGACCCTGGGTGCGGCAGTACCTTATCTCACCCAGCACCCGGGTTCCAGGTGACTCATCTCTAAAGGGGGAGTCCCTTGGACCCTGGGTGCCACGGTACCTAATCTCCCACCAGCAACCAATTTCCAGGGGTCTGACCTCTATAGGGGGGATTCCCCTGGACCTTGTGTGCAGCTGTACCTGATCTCCCCAAGACACCTGATTCGAAGGGTCTTGCCCCTTGTGGGGGAAGCCCCCTGGACTTGGGTGCAGACGTATATAATCTACCCAAAGTTCCGTGTTCGAGAGTTGCTTCCATACCTGATCTCCCCCTGGCAAAGGTTTCAGGGTTCTCTCCCCTAGAGGGGGGCGTTCCCTGGACCCTGGATGCGGCCATACCTGATCTTCCCTCGGCACCGGGATCGAGGTGTCTCGTCCTTAGAGGTGGGTGCCCCTGGACCCTTAGTGCGGTTGTACCTCCTTTCTCCCCAGCACCTGGTCAGAGTGGTCTGGTCCCTAGAGGGGGAAGTCTCCTGGACCCTGGGTGCGGCAGTACCTGATCTCCCCCCGACATCCTGGTTCCAGGAGTCTCGCCCCTTAGTGAAGGGACAACTGGACCCTGGTTGCTGCCATACATGATCTCAACCCAGCATCAGCTTCGAGGGCTCTCTCTTCCAGTTGGGTTGTCCCCTGAACCCTTGGTGCAGCAGTAACTGATCTCTCCCAGCACACGGTTTCCAGGGGTCTCATCCTTAGAGTTGGGCATCCCCTGAACCATGGGTGCGGCCTTCCCTGATCTCCTCCCGGCACGTGGTTCGAGAGGTTTCCCTCCTAGGGGCGGGAGTCCTCTGGACCCTGGGTGTGGCCGTACCTGATCTCCCCATGGCACCTGGTTTCAGGGCGACGCCCTGGTTCAAGGGGTCTTGTCCCTATAGGGGGGAGTCACCTGGATCCTGGGTGCATCGGAACCTTATCTCGCCCTGTCACCTGGGTGCGAGTGGTATCGCCCCTAAATGGGGAAGTCCCCTCGACCTTGTGTACAGTGATACCTGATCTCTCCACAAGTTCAAGGAGTCACCCCACTATAGGGGGGATCCCCTGGACCCTGGGTGCTGCCATACCATACCTTGTCTCCTCCCTGCACCCAGGTCGAGGGGTTTTGCTCCTAGAAAAGGGAGTCCCCTCGACCTTGTGTGTGGTGGTACCTGATCTCCCCTGGGTTCCAGGGGTCATGCCCCTAAAGGGAGATGTCCCCTGGACCCTGGATTACCTCCTCTCCCTCGGGCACCATGTTCGAGGGGTTTCGCCACTAGAGGGGAGAGTTCCCTGGACCCTGGGTGCAGCCTTACCTGATTTCCCCACCTTCATCTGGGTAGGAGGGTTCTCGCCCATACAGTGGGGGACCCCTGGAACCTGGGTGGGGCCCTACCTGATCTTTCTCGGCACCCAAATTCCAGGGGTCACACCCCTAGAGTGGGGCATCTCTTGGACCTTGGGTGTGGCCGTACTTAATCTCACACAGACACCCGAGTTGGAGGGGTCTGGTCCATAGAGGGGGAAGTCCCCTGTATTCTGGGTGCAGCCATACCATACCTGATCTCCCGCAGGGACCCAGGTTTAAGGGGTTTCCCCCCTGGAGGGGTGAGTTCCCTGGACTGTGGGCCATCTCTGATCTTCCCCAGAACCTGGGTTCCAGAGATCTCGCCCCCAGAGGGGGGGTTCCCCTGGTCTTTGGATGCAGCCGTTCGTGATCTTCCACAGTACCTGATTTGAGGCGTCTCTCCCCTGAGCGGAGGGGCTCTTGTACCATGGGTGTGGCCGTAACTTATCTTCCCCTGACACCTGGGTTCAATGGGTCTCCTCCTTAGTTCGGGGGGTCCCCTGGATCCTGGGTGCAGCCAAACGGGATCTCACCAGTTTGAGGTGTCTCGCCCCTATTTGTGGAAGTTCCCTCAACTTTGTGTGCAGTGGTACCTGATCTCCCCATGGTTTCGAAGGGTGTCACACCTACAGGGGGGAGTTCCTGGACCCTGGGTGCAGCCGTATCTGATCTACCCCCTTCACCTGGGTATGAAGGGTCTTGCCCCTAAAGAGGAAGCCCCCTGGAACCTTGGTTGGGCTGTACCTTACCTGGTCTCCCCTAGGCACCCATACACGAGGGTATTCTCCCCTAGAGGGGGGAGTCCCCTTGACCTTGTGTGTGGTCGTATCTGATTTCCCCTGGGTTTGAGGGGTGTCGCCCCTAGAGTGGGTTGTCCCCTGGACCCTGGGTGAAGCCATACCTGCTCTCCCCTGGCACGGTGTTCGAGGGGTCTTGCCCCTATAGAAAGGAGTTCCCTGGACCCTGGGTGCAGCCGTACCTGATCTTCCACCTTCACCTGGGTACGAGGGTTCTCACCCCTAAAGAGGGGGAACCCAGGACCCTGGTTGGGGCTCTACCTGATCTTCCCCAGCACCCAATTTCCAGGGGACACACTCCTAGATTGGGGCATTCCCTGGACCCTGGGTGCGGCCATATCTTATCGCCCACCAATACCCAGGTTCGAGGGGTCTTGTCCCTAGAGGGGAAAGTCCCCTTGACCCTGGGTGTGGCAATACCATAACTGATATCCCCCATGACCCAGGTTCAAGGGGTTTAGGCAATAGAGGGGAGAGTTCCCTGGACACTGTCCGCAAGAGTACCTGATCTTCCCTGGCACCCAGGTTCCAGGGGTCTCTCTCCTAGAGGGGGGCATCACCTTGTCCCTGAGTGCAGCCATACTTGATGAGCCCCGGCACCCAGGTTTGAGGGGTCTTGTTCCTAGAGGGGGCGTCCCCTGGTCCCTGGGTATGGCCATACCTGATCTACCCCTGGCATCTGGTTTGAGGGGTCTCTACTCGAGAATGGGGAGTCCCCTGGATCCTGGGGGTGGCTATACCTGATCTCCCCTGGCATCTGGTTTGAGGGGTCTCTACCGTAGAGGGGGAAGTACCCTGAACCCTGGATGCAGCCGTACATTATCTCCTCCCAACACCCGGGTTCAAGGGGTCTCAGAGGGGGGAGTCCCCTGAACCCTGGGTGCTGGTGTACCTGATCTACCTCCAGCACCAGGTTCGAATGCATTCACTCCTAGAGGGGGGGATTCCCTGGAACCTGAGTGCGGCAGTACCTGATCTTCCTCGGCACCCGGGTTCTAGAGGTCTCACCCCTAGAAGGGCCATCCCTTGGTCCTTGGGTGTGGCCATTCTTGATCTCCCTCTCGCACTGGGTTTGAGGGGACTCATCCCTAGAAGGGGGAGTCCACTGAACACTGGGTGTGGTGATACATGAATTCCCCCACAGTACCCGATTTGAGGAATCTCTCTCCTAGAGGTGGGAGTCCCTTGGACCATGGATGTAGCCATACATGATCTCCCATGGCACCCGGGTTCAAGGGGTCTCATCCCTAGAGAGGGACATCCCCTGGACCCTGGGTGCAGCCGTATATGGTCTACACCTGGTACCTGGTTCAAGAGATTTCAACCATAATGCGGGGAGTCCCCTAAAGCCTGGGTGTGGCCTTACCTGAATTTTTTTCTCTTTTCATGGAAAGACAACAGATTGTTTAAAGTAAAATTGATAAAATTGTATTGTGGGCCTGTTATGGTTTAGATGTCCCCCTCCAAAGCTCATGTATGAGCCAATGCAAGAACATTTAGTAGTGAAATGTTTAGAGTATTAAAGTTGTAACCTAATCAGGGGATTGATCCACTGATATGGATTAACTGGGAGGTAATAGGCAAGTGGGGTGTGGCTGGCAGAGGTAGGTCACTGGGGCATGGCTTTGGGGTTTATATTTTGTTCTTGGTGAGCAAAGCCCTCTCTATGTGCTTCCAGATTACAATGTCTTGAGCTGATTTCCTCTGCCATGCCCTTTGTCCATGATGTTCTGCATCACCTTGGGCCAGAGCTATGGAGTTGGCCATCTATGGTCTGAGACATCTGAAACTGTGACCCATCACAAAATAAACTTCCCATTCTTTATGCTATTCCTGTTAGGTATTTTGGTCTCAGCATCAAAAAAGCTAGCTAAAACAGGATCTTATAATGTATATACTCATAAAGTATATTCAAATATTAGCCTACAGGTGAGAGAGAAAATGGAATTGAACTGTTGCAAACTTATATTTTATTTTATTTATTTTATTTTATTTTTTTAAGAGAGAGTGAGAGAGGAGAGGGAGAGAGAGAGAGAGAATTTTTAATATTTATTTTTTAATTCTTGGCGGACACAACATCTTTGTTGGTATGTGGTGCTGAGGATCGAACCAGGGCCGCACGCATGCCAGGCGAGTGCGCTACCGATTGAGCCACATCCCCAGCCCAAACTTATATTTTAGGTTAAGTAGTACAATATTAACACTAATTATCCCGTAGTAAGTTAAAGATGCATATTGTAATCATTAGAACAAAAACCCAATAGAAGAATGATATTAAATACTAAAAAATATTCAATTAATAAGAGAGGATGGGAGAGATGGAGGAATGAGAAACAGAATAACAGAAAACTGACTCATAAAAGGCAACATGGAATGAAGAAAACCTATGCTAAGCCAAACACCAAAGAGTTCTATGTACAAAAATATTCGAGATCAGTCAAAACTAATCTATGGTGACAGACATCAGAACAGTGGTTTCTTATGAGGAGTGGGGACCGACTGCCTGCCTAAAGACGCAGGAAAGAATTTTCTGGAGTGATGGAAACTGATGTCTTAATTGAGGTAGTGGATTATACAAGAGTATAAAATTTATAAAAATGAGCATACATTTATAAAAACGCACAGAATTACGCGTTTAAAATTTTTGCATTTCACTGCGTGTACATTTTTAAAGCTTCAAATCATTTGTGGAGCCTCCAGTTATAGACTTTTATCAACAGAGGGCGCTCCGAACCCATAAAACACAATCTGGATACATCCCCAGATACTTTGGGATGCAAATCTGATAAGCTCCGGGCTCATCAGTCTCCATGGTGGATTGTACAGCTCCCCAGTTGCTCCCCCTCGACATCTCACCTTCCCACCCGCGTCTTCACTGGCTCGTCCATTTCACCTGGCCACACGCTGCTTTCCGGCTGATAAGCAGCCCTTAGCTAATGGCAACAATATATTCCGCTGCACCTATATGGAATACAGATTCGGCTGGAGCTGGCCTGTGCTGCCTGGAGGTGTACCTATCCCCCTAAGGTCCTCTACTGATATGATCGCTTTTAAATTGGAAGTAGGAACGTAATGGAAACTTCCACACTGTTCTCAACATCTTTATTTTGCCCTTCTTACCTCGCCTTGGTAGCTGTGACATATTCCCAGGCAAAGGCTGCAGCCCAGGGGATGTAGGGGGGATAGCAGCACCAGAGAGGACAAGAAAGATTTTTTCCCCCAAGAAAATGGGGTGGGGGGCGTTGCCCAGAGTTCCACTACCCCCAATTATTCTCTTCCTGCCCCCTCCTGCCTCACCCATATCTCAGAACCAAGCCCCCGACTGGAAAGCCCTAGAAGTCCTTTGCTCCCTCGCCTACCTCCAGACCCAGTCTCTCCTGGGAGCTTGGAGATGCCATTACACCTCACGTGATCGCAGCGCTGGGCTGGTCCTTCAGGAGGTGTCTCGCGGGGTGTTAATTAAAGGTCACAACAAAATAGACCTCCCGGCTCACCAGAAGAAATGTCCTTCTGAGAAATGAAAAATGACACCCCGAGCAGCCACGTGTGGAGCCTGACATATGCCGGCTTCCTGCGCCTCTGGGCGCTGTGCGAGGGGCGGGTGAGGAGGAGCGGTTATAGGGGAGGGGGCGTTGACTGGGTGCTCTGGAAACCCCACAGATCCCAGATGTGGGAAGAAAAGCGTGGAAGTGGGGTGAGGGGACTGACCCCGGGCAAGGAGAGGCCAAGGCCACTTCGGGCCACGCCCCCTCTTCAGGCCTGCGCGGTTCGGGTGCTCCTGAGCAGCACAGGGTCCTCAGTTTCCCTGGCTCTCCAGCGCTCCGCTAGGTCCTCGGCTCACCTGGGCCCGTTTAGTACTTCACAGATTAGGGTGCAGCCGGCGGGCGGGGCCGAAGGTCCCCAGTCCTCTGGCTGTGGTTCCGGAGGGAGGCTCCCTGGCTTGCCCTGGGGTGTTAGGGCAATTCTAGAAAAGGTTTGCTGGGCAGGTCTTGGAGAACAAAGGGCGGGGAGAGGACCCGGCATGTTTGCGGACTGTTTGTGACTCAATCCGTTTTACACAGCGTTTCAAAGGCAGACCTGCAAGCCTTGCCAGGAAGAGAAAGAACTTGGGCGGGGAGAGGCTCAGGCGCAGCATTTCCGTCCAACCACGCTCGCTCAGTGCTTCTCCTCAGCTCCAGGCTCCGCAGCGTTGTTTCTTTAGAGCCCGGGACACAGGCCACTCGCCAGTAACTTCCCGGCCAGGAGCAAGATTTAGGACCCCACCCCCAGCCGGGCCCTCAACCTCGCAAAGTCAGGCAGGAGCGCCGCACCATAAAATGGATCCCGGCCTGCGCTGCGGTCTCCAACCGGGGCAAGAAATACCGGTAAGTTGTGACGGGTTCAGACGCCTTACCAGACCCACCTCAGCCGGGGTCCTTTCCTTCTCCGGAAAGGGTGGCTTCGGCAGAGCTACCCCCAGGAGCCGACAGCCAGCGCGCGGGATGAGAGCTCTCCTCCCGCTGCAGGGACATCTCTGCTGTGTGCTGTGCGCGGAGGCGGGTCTGTTGCGAGGACACCCGCACACTCGCTTCGCTCTCAGATTTTTTTCAGTCGGTTTAATCCTTTCTTTTCCCTGGACCCATAACTTTTGCGTTATTCCTGGACTTCTAGGCAGATTTAAGCTGTAAAAAAATGTTTCCCATGAATTCTCTGCCTTTGGTAGCACGGATCGTTTCCCGGAATCTGGGAGATCCCTTCATTTTACCGGCAGGATCTGGTGGGCTGTTCCCCAATGAATAAAAACCCATAAGTCACAGGACCCTCAGAATAGAGTCTTCTAGCATCTTGTAATTGGGTTCTTTCTGAGTGGTGGGTGCCAGGTCCAAAAAGCACGGGGCGCTGAATCTGTGGGTACCCCCTGCAGAAACCGTTGAAAAACCCTTCAAGTAAACCTTTCTCCTGACCTCAGGCACCCAGAAACCGGCACCCAAAAACCGGAGCAGAGGTCACTCGGGAGGTGGGGAATCACCTTAGGACAATTAAGGAGATAGATGGAGGGCAACTTAGCTGCAGGGTTTGCAGCAGCCGGGAACCGGAGCCCGTGGGCTTTCAGCCAGGCCTCAGTGGCATGCGGATGCCTCGGCGGGCGGGCAGAATGGCGCCCCCAGGCCAGCCCAGCCCCAGAGAGCGGGAGTCCGCCGCCTCGCTGCCCCTGACACCCGCGTGTCTCCCCCTGCAGGTGAATGAGGTCTGCTCGCCCACCAAGCCTGCGGCTCCCTTCTCCCCTGAGAGCTGGTACAGGAAAGCACAGGAGGAATCGCTCTGGGAGCCGGCCTACGCCCGAGGGCGCAGGCTTGGCGCCGGGCTTGTTGGGACCCCGTTCCCCGGCTCGGGCACCTCGTCCCCGAGCTCCTTCACCGGATCCCCGGGTCCCGCCTCTCCGGGCATCAGCACTAGCTCGCCGGGCTCCCTGAGCGGCTCGCGGGGCTTTGGCACCGGTTCCCGGGCTCTGGCAGCGGCGGCGGCTCCTCCCCCGTCTCGGACCGCGGCGTCTGGTGTGAGAACTGCAACGCCCGCCTGGTGGAGCTGAAGAGGCAGGCTCTCAAGCTGCTCCTCCCGGGAGCCCTTCCCGGGCAAGGTGAGCGGCGCGACAGGACAGCCGGGAGGGCGACCCAGGAAGGGGGATGTCCCGGGAGGGCAGTGGCCAGGACAACTACGGGGAGTAGTAGCTGCCCTTCCCATCGCGAACGTGAGCAGCGCCGCCACCCGAGGGGCCTTGGCGGTTCTGGGGGCTGCTTTACACACTAGGGGGCGCAGATAGCGGCCCTGGGGAGGACCCTTACCTAGGCCCCATGGGGCAGGGGAACTAGCTCAGGAGTGTGTTGCCACACCCGCAGCTTCAGGCCTCATGGTCCACCCGGGATGCCCCAGGTGGATGCCCCAGGTGGTTTGTCTGGCTGTGCCGCCACTTGGGACTCCAGACTGCTTATGAAATCTTTCTCCCCACCCCCACATGGGATCCTTTATAAGAATGTCAATGGGAGCAGTAACAGCAAGCTGATATTTGGGTGTTGTCGTTTCCCATCGCATATTTGTGGTTCTTCCTCCCCAGGATTACAGAAACAGAAACACATTCAAAGGCCAGCCCCTTTTCTCTGTGTGAGTGTGTGTGTGTGTGTGTGTGTGTGTGTGTGTGTGTGTATGAGGAAGATTAAGAAGAGGTGGATAGCTCCTAAGATCAGTACCACACCCTGGCCTGCTATTGCGCTAAGGCACATTGGTTCTTCCATAGCAACCCTGCTGCTTTGTGTGACCTGCAGGGGAGCCCCCAGAGTGTAACACAATGCAATTGTATTTGCATTGTTGCGTCCAAGTACTATCAAATGATATTATTTACTTTTCCACTTCAAAGAGTTTTTATCAGTAGTTAAAGAGAAATATCAAGAAAACAGTGGGTTGCTGTGGAGGTTTCTGTCACCCTTCAATGACATTTTCTGGTTTATGTTTCCATGAAATGAAATATTGTGATTTTGAGTAGTGGAGTTTAGGAATAACTGCATCTGCTTGCCTCATCTATTTACCCAAACACACACTTTGATGTTTTCATATACAAGGGTTAAATTAAACAAATCCCCACAGACGGTTATAAAATTCAAAATATGGAAAATTCACCACCAGAATTGGTCTTCTGAATCCATATCCTTTCTCAAGAATAATTAACTCATGGATTGATTTAAGTTTGCCATTTTTATAAGTTGTTAATAAATCTTCCAGGACACTCTAAGAATAAATCCCAGGGAGTCTGAAAACTTATTTCACCTTTGCATTGCTAGACCCTCCAATATAACACCATTTCTTCACTCACAGATTTATTTGCTCTTATGATCATTTGCCAGTATTCATTGATTTCATTTCCCATTAAAAGAAAAGTGTCAGGAACTGCAGAGAAAATGACAGAAACATACAGTCCTTATCTACATAGAGATTGTATTCTAATGGAGGATACAGACATTAACTACAAGTTACAGTTCATAATTTATTTATCCACTTGTGTTGAGTGCTAAGAAGGAGGGAATGTGGGATTCTGTGAGATTGTATAATGGGACTAGACCATCTGCTAAAGATTTAAAGAACCTTGGTCTTAGTTCTTGAAGATATATAGCATCTGATATTTGGCAATCTTAATAAGTTGCAGCCTACCAAATTATTTTAGAATATTCTAGAGAACCCATTCTTATGATAAATTCTTTGTGTTGTTGTTTCAGTGCTCTTCAGGTGCAAAAGTAAATCAAAACAGATTCTTTTCATAAAAATGGAAGAAGGGAAGGAAAACTTACAGGAATAAGAAACAAACGTTGAAACTTAAATGCATCCAATATGATGTGTGAGGTCATGTGACAAACTGGATTTTTGTTTTTGACGAAACTTCCTGGAAATGTCATTCAGTGTTAAAAGAGGTAGCTCAATATATTTGCCAACTTTATTGATGTTGGGAAACTGATAATATTGTCAGAGCAAGGTGATAGCTCCAGAAGCAGCATTGGATGGGCTGAACCTCAGTGCTCTACACTGACTCACAGTGATCCAGGCATGCATCTAGGGAAGAGCTGTCATCACAAGGATAGTCATCAGGATCACTCTGAGTGCACACATGACTATAACACAACCATAGTTATGTGAGTTTAGATGTGAAGTAGCTCAGTGAAGCATGACATTAGATACAAGGGATGTAGCCAGGAATGAGGGTGCTTTTGGTTAAGCTCATGATTAGTAATGAAATATGGGGCCTCAATTTTAACTACCAATCTTTTGTATGTCTCTAGGAATAATAATTTTAGGTGTGTGTGTGTGTGTGTGTGTGTGTGTGTGTGTGTGTATGAGTGTGTTTAAGTATTTCTACTCTCTCATTAGGTCCAATTTTCATTATACCTTTTAATGTTCACACCTTTTTTTAGGACACTGGGGATTCAACTCCACCACTGAGCCACATCCCCAGTTCTATTTTGCAATTTATTTAGAGATAGGGTCTCACTGAGTTGCTTAGCACCTCACTTTTGCTGAGGCTGGCTTTAAATTTGTGATCCTCCTGCCTCAGCCTCCCTAGCAGCTGGGATTACAGAAGTATGCCACCTCTTGTGGCTATTCATAACATTTTAATAAAACAATTGCCATGTTCTGGGAACCATGAATGGTGGGCAATAAATCCTCATGGGCAGGATTTATGAGCAAACTGAACTGTGGACCTCTGAAGCCCTCAGGCACCAAAGAAGTTAAGTTTCATTGGAACAAAGAGATATCATTGTACTCCAGCAAGTAATTCACCCTGGAGAGTTAGAGGCTTGAAGATAAAGATATGTTTTTGAGCGATAATTAGTAAAAATCATCTTTGTAATTTGCTTAAGATGCTTAACTGTATTTGGGGAATATATTCCTTAATAGAGTATTAAATTCTACTAGGTAGCATTACAAGTCTCATAGGTAAGCAGTTAAACATCAAAGGCAGAATAGTATACCCAGGAACCCTATTATTTTAGGATGGATTTGGTTCTTTAGTTCTTTCTCCACCACTGGTTTATTTTGTGACATTGAGTAAATCAGTTTTCCTCTCTATTTTTTAACTTTCCCATTAAATTTCTAATAAAAAAGATTCAAACTGTTAGAATGTCATAAGAATTATCCAAGGTAAAGCTCAAAAAGCACTTCCATTCTTCAGTGAAAACTGTGCGGGTTGATATTTATTAATTATAAATGATTTTGTTAGATTCATGTTATAGAATTTATTTCCGAAAAAATTTAGCAACTTTCAGGTTCTAATTTCATTAGTATATTTCCCAAATATCACACTACCATATTAATTCTCATACTATGTCAATTTGTAGGTAGCAAGCCCTGATCCCCTAGTTTTATCTTTGAGACAGTTGGGTAAGGAGAGGAGATGAGGTTATGGAAGGTTCCTGCAGGGTATCTGCTTGGTCCCTCAAATTATTAACTGGCTATGGTGATCTGAGAGTTACTGCTCTACTCTGAGCACTCTTAGGAATTATGTGGCCACATGGATGACAGGGTTTCATGATAGAAGGTGACATGACTTGGATGTTACTGGGTAGCGAGGTTGGTGGTGATGGTGCTGACTGAGACTGAAAATGGTGATGATAGGAGACCCAGATCTGGATAGAGCACAGAGAGGAGGATGATAATGGTTTTGAGTTCCTATGGATGTAATTTGAGTTTTCTGGAACGAAATGGAAAATGGAGGAAGATTTGATCTTAAGACAGTTTGTTGTTGGCTATTTCAAGATTCTGCAATGTTTAAATGTCAAGTGTGAGCTCACATAACTGTTTAATGATTCTCTGAATTCATCTTTCCAATATCAACTTACCTGAGTAAGGAGAGATTTGTGCCTGTTGGCAGATTGTAAAACATTTGGACTGACTTTTATTACCTTAGTCAGTAAAAAGGGCATACTTGGTTTATATCATTTCTCTTCTAGTACTGGTAAGTGGTAGTGGTCAGATAAAACAAAAGAATGTGGATGTGTTAAGTGTTGGGTTTCTAAGTGAGAACAGTTCTTTTACCCACTACAGTGTTCCATTGTGTAAATATAAAATTATTTAATGTCCAGTGGTGAGAGTGTCTTTTCTGCTTTCTAGAGGATGGTTAAGACACCAAGCCAGAAGAGGCCAAAGAATGAGTCTCTTATTTTTGAGTTAGCTCATATCATTCTATTATTGGGTGATAGGACTTTTGAAATGACTGTGTAAGTTCTGCAAAACATCAGTCCAAAGAAATTCCATGAAGTACAAAGAAATGTTTCAGGTTGGCCAAAGGTTATCAGGCATCTGTTCATTTCTATATCAATAAAAGAAAATCTTCTTTTATATAGAGAAGATCCAGAACTATGTTCCTTTTGCAGTCAAATATTCTGAGCCCATTTATGCCCCAGAAATATGAGCAAGATTAGCCAGACACCCTGAGAAGGGAAGCCAGGAATCACAGAGATGAAAGAAAGGAATGTTTCCTAGGGGTTAAAAACAACAAACGTGGACTCTAAATAGCCAGGGCCCAGGGAAGTCTAGACTTGGGGAGATATAAATACATATTTCTGTATTTTACTGGCTCCAAAAGAGGCATATGGAAAATAACCCTATGTAAAAGGTCCCCCCAAACCATCATAAACACTTTATAAATAGAAAAAGTAGAGATTGTATTTTAAGTATTCATTAATCATGGAGGAATTATAGTTGAAATCTCCTTCTAAGAAAACATGGTTATTTTCTAAAAGCTTCATTAGAATTTCTCATTTTGGAAGTATTGTAGACAGAGGAGTAGTTACTTGATAACATCAATAATGAAAACGACCTGCAGCATTTATCGTGAAATAATTTCTGAAACGTAGGAGTTTATAACAACATTCCCGGTACAGCCATGAAAGTTGTAATTTCTTCTTTAAGGCTTAGCAAGCTATGGAATAATGACATTTCATTCTCCTAGACTTTTAATTGTGGAAACAACATGGTCAGTTTTTGTAGTAACTTAATTCACTTTGCAAAAATCCCTGGCCTATAATCAATTCTTCCACACTCATTGTAGATAGGATTATTGCCTTAGATATGGGACTTTTAAGGGGCTGAGACTGGTAGTTTGTTAGCATTTGGAAGGATTTAGTCAATTAAAATTTAGTCCACCCCTCAGTTGCTGTTTGGCATCATATCACAGTTTGTGCTATTAATCAGCTAATAACATGATGGTAATAATGATGGTTACGAATGGCTAACAGTTATTGTCATTATGTGCTGGGTGCTGTACCAAGACACACAATCTCACATAGCAAAGAGATGAGCTTGATTTCTTTTCTTCACCCTGGAATTCCAGAGGCTTGAGATAATTATTTAGGTCACAAAAAGAAGGAAAAAGTTAGACAAGGAACATAAATACAAGCATGCTTTGTCTCCCAAAGCTTTTGAGGGGTCACTGTTAATGCAGTATAAGTGAATTCCAAGACCCCTGCCTGAGAAGGTTATAATTATCTGGGCTCACAGATGGTAATTTCACTTTTGGGGGGCAGAGAGGTTGGGGAAAATATGCAAGACTGTCAAGACTGAATTGACTAGATTTTCTTGGCTTGTGGTGGGGGTGGGAAGGGAACTCTCTTGTTTCTGAATGCATTCAGCTGAGATGCTGTTGTCAGTCCTTTTCCAACAGAAAACCCTGCCTGAGGGCCCTGTCCTGACCTTCTGAGAGGAAGAGCCCTGCAGCTAAACATTCAGTGGTACATCAGCAGGACTGCTGGACTTCTAGGCTGTTCTGTCTTCGAAAAGATTGTATATTGGTCAGTGTGTGTGAGGGTCCCCTGTCTCTTTTCAGGAATACAAAACTAAGCCACTTTCAAGTCACAAGCGTCATAAGCATCTTTTCTTTCCTTTTTGAAAACTTTCTCTATTTTCTTACTATGACAAAGGAACATTGTTTAGACTGGTTTCTCAATTGATCTTTCATACTTATATGCACCAATCTGAAATATTTTTAAGTTTACTTGTATAGGTACAAAAAGATTCCTAAATTACTCTTGGGATAATTAGCAGAATACCAGATTAGTTTGTGTTTATCATCCTGTTTTGCCTTTGGACCTGATCTGGAACTCATCTGAGAAAATTGGATTTTGAATCATGGTTAAAAGTGGGTCTGTTCACCATTTCTAGGTATGATAGGAATTTACCATGCTTGCTTTCTTATATGGAGTGGCCTTTTTAGTATTTAGATTTCTGATCCATTGGGAGATTATTTGGAGGTATCACAAAGGTAGAGATCAATTTTATCTTTTTCTAAATATGTATCCATTGCCCCTAAACCCTTTATTAATACATCCATCTTTCCCCCATTGAGATTTAAGATTCCACCATTATCATAAAACAAAATTCCAGTTATATTTGGATCTTTTACTGGATTTTCTATTCTGTTTATTTGTTGGTCTCCTTGTGCACCAATTCCATACCATTTTAGAAACTTTATAGCACCTTTTAATGTTTGGTAGGACTAGCTCTCTCTGACCCAAACAATCCCCTACTTCTCTAGGAATTTTTAGTTATTCTTCCTGATTATTTTCCCTTATGAACTTTAGAATAAACTTGCCTAACTCCAGAAAAAAATTTCATTGGGACCATGTTACACTTGCATGTTAATCTGGGGAGATAGTTGGCATTTTTATAATGCTGAGACTTTCCCAAGAACCTGAAATGGCTTTCTTTTCAACAATTTTACTTTTCAACAATTTCTAAGAGTTTCCTCATGTAGGTTTTGCACATCTCTCCTCAAATTTCTTAGGTGTTATCTTTGTTACTATTATGGATGAAGTCTTTACTTCCATTATCTCTTCTAAGTGATAGTTAAATTCATGAGGAATACTGATTTACATATTAGTATAATCCTAGTGCTTTATTAAATTCTACTAACATGTTCATTTAAAAAAATTAATACTCATGAGTTTAAAAAATGATGTTCAAATGTAGATGTCGTTACTCTCTTTGCTGGATGTATGTCTGTTTTATCTTGATTATTATATTGGTTAATATTTCTAACATGATATTAAATGGTAGTGTCTATAGTTTTTTCCTGACTTAATGTAAGATTTTGGCTTTTGGTCTGAGATCTACCTACAGTTTTACAAGTCAAGGCAGTATCTATCAATTACTATTTTATTTAGGATAGCTGTTGTTTTCTAAGTATCTTTTCAGTATTTAGAGTGATAATCATGTGAATTTTCTCTTTACATCTATTAATATTAAAAATTATTATTATTATTATTATTATTATTATTATTATTATTATTATTATTATTATTTGTGGTGCTGGGGATTGAACCCAGGGCCTTGAGCATGTAAGGCAAGCACTCCACTGACTGAATTATATCCCCAGACCAATACTGCAAATTATTATCTTTTATTTCCTAACAGCAAACCATCGTTGAATTCCCATAATAAATCCTACTTGGTCTCAGTGCATTAAAAAAATCTGCTAGATTCAGTTGGTTAATATTTTATTTGCTGTTTTGCTTGATATTCATATGCCACTGATTATTTCAGATTCTCATTTAGGTACCAATTGCTACTGTAACTGTGCCACATTATAACCAAAATATGAAAAAGACTAAAATCCCTGCTTTGGAGCCACTCAGTCTAGTATTAGACAGATATGGAATATAAGAGTTGGAACAGTGTTTCAAGTGCTACAACAGGGCTGCAACAGAATGCAGACAAGGGAGCCTGGAACTGGCTTTGGAAGGCTGGGTAGGATATGAATATGGAGAAGCCTAGATATTCCAGCCAGAGGAAATGGCAGGTGGAAGCACAAGAGGGCTATGTATGCTCAGTACACTAGGGGAACTGACATAGTGCATTGAATGAATGATAGGGTGGGAAGGTGGCAGGGAAAGGTTGAAGGGTCTTGTGGGCAAGAATCTGGACTTATCTGTAGGCAATGGGCAGCTATTAGAGGATGTACACGAAGGGACTGAAATGAGCTGCTCATTGTGAGAGAGATTGGACTGGAAGGGTGGTCATAGGGACCAATTAGGAGACTCCTTGCTGTGGCTTGAGTGAAATTGTGTCAACTGACTGCAAAAATGAAGTGGCAGCTTGATCTGAATGAGTGAGTAGAAAACCCATGTTGGGTAGCTCCTGAGATGAGGGGTAGGAAGGAGAGGAGACATTCTCACAGATTTCTGGTTAGGACAAGTATGAAGACAGTGTTGCCAGCTATTCAGACAGGAAATAAAGGCAGGAGAGAGTTTTTGTTTAGAGGTCTGGTTTTCAAGGATGGTTGTAGATAATGAAACTGGTTTGGGCTTCTAGAGCTTGAGGCTGAGTGATACAGTGAGATCCACTTGGGGCCTTAGGGTGAGTTCAGAGGTGGAAACGTGGATCTGGGAGATGCCTATATGAACAAGGTGATAGAATAACCTCACAGATGGTGTGAGTTCCATGTGGGTGTGGGTGTGTAGGGATAATAACCAGTGGAGCATGGAGCTGTGGGGCTCGTTGACATTGAAGGGAGTCAAGAAGACAGACTAAGAAGAACAGGCCAAAAAAAGAAGTAGAAAAATATATAGGAGAAGTGGTGATATACAAACTGAGGCAATCTTGAGCTTCAGGGGCTTGGTGTGAGAAGTCTGATACTTTGGTAAGATCAAAGAAGTAGCAACTGAGACTACCACCGAATTGGCAAATGAAAAGGTCTTTGGGGATCTTTGAAGAGGTTCTAGCATCCTGAAGAAAGACAGACGATGACAGTTAAGTTCAGGAGTGGATGGAGAGGAGGACATGTGAGTCAGTACTGGAGTTATCAGAACACTAAAATTTATGAGAGATCCGTTTTTTGATGTTCTTATGACTATGAAGAACTGGTGGGGTGCACAGACTTCAGTGCAAAACCAGGTTCCATCACTTCATGGTGACCTTGGGCAAGTCCCTTAATCCATCTGTCCAGTGGAATAATGAAAGGACCCCACCAGGGTGGTTGTGAAGATTAGGTGAAATTGTGAGATAATATTTAACCGTCACTTTCTATTATTATTATTCCAATGACTTTCCACAAGAAGAAAACTGAATTTAATGAAAGCCCCCTTCCTTCCTTCCATCCTATACTTTCTCTTCTCTTTCATTTCTATCTTCTCTACTCCCCCCAATTGCTAGTGGCTTAACACAAAAATGGAGGGGGAAAATGGAGTCAGAGAACACTGGAGCCATTGGGTTCCTTATTTTGCTGTTTCTTCACCTCCAGATTAACAAAGCACCTCATACTTCTTCATTCATAGGTAGCACCATTGAAAGTCTTAAGAGAGCTCCACTGATCCAAATAGCCACTCCTTTTAGTTGGGTTACCATGAATGTGGATTGAGAGTCTTTGTCACAGATGCAAATCCCTTCTCAAAGCCCTGCCCCTCTCAGAGCCCCCCTCCCCCCAAAGGGAGTATTGCAGACAGCATTTGATATTTCAGGCTCTGGTAAAAGAAGGAGTGCAGATTTCCTCCAGTGACTGTGCATGTGATATGCATATCTGAACAGCACTAGGAATTTGGGCTTATCTGCCTTCTAATCCAGTTTTATCTTTCTCAGACAGTTTTATTTGCAGTTATAGTTTGCTGATCCTGTTGCATCAATTCCGACCAGACCCTGTGGAGAAGTCTGGAAATAGAGAGGATACCCTCCCCCACCAAGCAGTATTTTCTGCACTTATCTCAGCTCTGAGAGCTGGAGTTGACATGAAAGGAGTGGGTTTTTGTAAATTGTAGTATAGAAAGAGGATGTATTCTGAATGATGCTATACAGGTGTGCAGATCTGAAGGCTCTGAGGCTAGAGCAAGTTATTTTGATAAGCAGAAGTATATATGAATGTATCTTAAGTGCCATAGACTAGGTGGCAGCTGAGGGGCTATTTTAATTCATTTTTTCTAGTTTTTAGAATTGTAGTTCAATACTGTTGGCAACCACAAAAGGTTCTCGGAAGAAGTTTTAGTTCTACACATAGCATGCTTTTCCAGTCTTTGATAGTTTTTACATGTATGATAAATTTCTATTTGATTTTTGTTTAAACGCATGAATTGGAAATAATAAGTCAAAACATGCTTTTCCACCACAGGATAACAAAAATATAAATTTTAGTTTCATAATTCTTTAATCTCATCTGACTAGGACTCTCCCCCCCCAAGATAGCATAGGAGCTTAGAGAGCTTGAGATTTTATTGTGATATAATTTCATCTATTAATTAGCAGTGGTGAGCAGTTATGCTTTACTATGAATCATTATCACCTTATTTATACTGGTTGCTTTCTTTGGAGTTATAATCACTGCCTCTACTTCTATTCCATCTAACTGGTAGCTTCATGTAGCAATGGGAGACTTAGGTATTAACTAATTAGACACCAAAAATAACAACCACCAAAATCTGTTGAGCTATCTAATAGAGAGGTTATGCAGAAAATAAAAGTCGAATTCAGGCAGACAACTAGTAATGACCTTTGTTTAAGAAAAGCAATCAGCTGGTGTTTCTCTGTAGAGGTAGGTCTATATCTTTAGCAGCTAAATAGATGGCCTTGGATATCTTCCCCATGACACCATGGCTGGGAATTGGAGCATCATTTTTCTTCCACCAAGCCAGGAGGCATGGCAATGGGAACTGAGGGAAAGAGGGGTGAAGGATTAGAAGGAGAATAAGATGGGGGAGGAGAGGGGAAGAGAGGGAGGACGATGAGAGAGAGGGTGAGAGAAATAGAAAACAAAGAAGTGGGGGGTATAGGCATCAGAGGTTGTCTACAATCCCAAATTTTTATTGAAGAAGAACTGTGCTTAGAGCTGGGGACAGAGGTACAGTCCAGCCTCCAGCATAATTAGCATTGTGATCTTGGGAAGTTACCCAGCTCACTGTGCTTTCTCTTTCTTTGTGGTGCTGGGTGTGGAACCCAGGGCTTTATGGAGTCCATTCCTGGTTCTCATATTCCAGAGGAATATGCTTGACAAAACCCTGCATGGATTTCTGGCTGAACCAAGAGCCTCAAGCTGTTCTGTGGGCTGCCACGAGGCAAGACTTTGGATCACACTAGTCAGCCGGTGAAGGTGCCAGTAGCCCTCTCATCAGTGAAGCTTCTGACTTTGGAATTTGGATCATAAATTGATTGACAAAGATATTCCTGTTTCTTTCTCTCCCTCCCTTCCTCTCTCCCTCTCTTTCTCTCTTTCTTCTGGGAATTTAACCTAGGCCATCATGCATGCAAAGCACACATTCTACCACTAAGTTACACCCCCAGACCCTCTTCCTGTTCTTTAGTAAAGCTATTTGCTTTATATTATTCATGTATTAAAATAGAAATAAACTTGAACAAAAAGGACAGTTGACTTTATGAGAGCAATTGGATTGAGGATTATTTGAGGCAAAGAATGACCTCAGAACTTAGAAAGGCCTACTTATAGTTAGTTTTACGTTGAACATATCTGCCATGTTGATTAGGATTTACAAACAATTTGTGGAGAGTTTCCTATAGCAATATAGGAATACCAAGACTCCAAACACTGTATTCATCATTCTTAAAAACAGACTCTCTGTTGAAACTTTCCTCAAATCCTTTTTTCCCACTTTGATTTCTCTTTTCTTTTTTCTGCATTTACAAGTGTCTAGAGGGGACCATAACTGTTTAGGCCAGTATTTATATATTATTGGCCCATGGCCTGGATGGTCCTGTAGTGTTTGAACTATAGGCTGAGAAAAGGATATGACAGGTAGCTGCCTGCTGAGCAAACAGAAAACATTCAGATAATATTGATTTGGTTTTTCATCTTTATCCTTACCCCTGGTTGCCTCTTTAAACTACCTGCTTCCTGGGGAAGTTTTCTCCAACTTTTATTTCAAATCTAATACTTTATGTTTTTGTCTAAACACATTTCGTGGAGTACATATATTAAAAGCAGAGCTTCATTTGGCTTGTACTAGCCCAGAGCACATTAAGACTTTGGAGCAAATATAGTCGAGAACAGGCACAGAGCAGCAGGAGCTACAGAAGTACCTCGTGCTCCTCTTCATCATTCCTCTGTGTTCTCTGCACACCCATTATTACAACATTAACAAAGCATCCTGTAGCTAAACCCACGCAACACAGGGTTTTGGCCTATTCACAGCCAACCTTCCACATAAGTTTTCACTGATTATTATCTCACTGATTATGATAGTGTACCCTGTATTACTTTTTTTATTCTTTACCCTTAAATTTACCATAAAAATTAGGTTCTGAAAATTTAAAAAAAAATTGTTGTAGATGAATACAATACCTTTATTTATTTATTAATTTTTATGTGGTGCTGAGGATGGAACCCAGTGCCTCACACGTGCTAGGCAAGCATACTACCACTGAGCTCTAATGCCAGCTGCAAGGTTCTGAAATTTCTAAAGGAGACTTTCTAATGGGCCAAATGTGGTGTGTGTGTGTGTGTGTGTGTGTATGTGTACACACTCTGTGGACCCTAAAGGAAGCATACAAGTTGGTAACATGGTAGATATCCTGTCTCAGGTTTCAGACATTGTTAGGCTGAAGCTTTTATTGGAGGTCAAGGGGATGTGCAATTAAAAGGGCATTCAGCAGAGAAGATGGTGGGTTATCGCAGCAGGCTGAGAATGGAGCAGAGAAGGAGGGTGGCAGCTGCTAGAATGCCCATGATGGCTTTATGAGTGTATACATATATTACATATATACATACACATGTATATGTATATACACAAGTATACACATATGTGTGTATACATATACATATATACATATTTTGCAGCCAGGGTGGTAAATGCAATACAAAGGCATGATTTTAATATGCCTAATTGGGCTCTCTGCTTCCTGTGTGAGGTATCTACTTGGGGGAAGAAAGTTGCTGGATTGTGGGCTTTTTGTGGTGGTGGTGTGTACTGATTAACATTATTATTATTATTATTATTATTATTATTATTATTATTATTATTATTATTATTATGACTATTATTATTTTTAATAGAGTCCTCCTAGTTTTTAGTGATTCTTCATAATGGTCCTTTAGGGGATCAGGAAAGAGATAACAGAATGTTGGAGAGGGTTAGGAGGCATGCCCAGGGTCACCCAGAAAAACTTGGGCTTCTGAATCTCTATGGTGGTTTTGATAGAATTTATTTACCCAGCTCTTTGCCCTCGTGTGTCTCCTTCTTGACTCTGTACCCCTTGTGTGTTGTTAGTGATCCTATCCAGGATACTCAGATTTGGGATCTGGTGAGAGCCTGCTTTCTGGTTCATGGGTGGGGTACTTTTTCCCTGTATCCTCAGGTGGTAGAGAAGACTGGCTAGTTCACTAGTGATTCTTGTGGAAGGGCACAAACTTTTTTTATGAGAACTTCAACCTCATGTCCTAATGGTGAAAGATGTAAAGATCTCACCTCCTAATGCCATTACCTTGGGGTGAGCTTTCAATATATGAATTTGTGGGAACATAAACATTTCATCTGTCACAGCAAGGATGAGGCTCATTCCCCAGATGCTGGCTCCCTGATGGTGTTTGTATTGGGTTTAATTTTTCCCTTTATCTGGTAATGTGGTTCTTCACTATCTCCATTGTTTGCTGAGATGGTAACACATGATGACATCCTGGGTGAAGGAGGAGTGGTAATAATAAAGGAATCACCCTTCCTTTAAGCCTATTCCTTCAGACTCCCTCAGAGCTTCGAGGTGAGAGGAGAAATCTGTGGTCTGGTTTCAGGTCCTTTGGTCCAGAACATCAAAGAGGCAGGAGGTGGGTGGCAGGATGGTTTGTCCACAGATATTAATGGGATCATGTACACAGGGAACAGTCACCAGAGCTTCTGTGTAGGATACCATTGCTATTTTCCCTTCTTTCCTTCAATACCCCTTGGAGGGATGTCATGGCTAGGTATGGAGGGGAAAGGTGATAGTAGGAATGGATACTTAGGAGTTAGTGAGGAAGTTGAGGAATCTCAGACCCAGAGACCAGAATCATCCTTGAAGATCTGCAGGAGCCCTAGGAAATGGCATTAACAGACATAAAGTGTCCCAAGAGGGAGGGCTTCAAAAGAAGTGAAATAACACTGTAAGGTTTATGCTTGAGTTTGAACAGAGGATGATACTGTGTAACATGTTGAGATTAGCAGCACAGCATCCATGTTCATAGCAGCCTTATTCATAAAAGCCAAAAGCTGAGAGCTACCCAAGGGACTATTGACAGATGGAAGACTAAATACAATGAGCTATGTTTGTACAGTGGAATACTCAGCCTTAAAAAGGAAGGACATTCTGTCACAAACTACATATAAGTGAACTGTGAGGACATTTGCTAAGTTAAGTAAGCCAATCACAGAATGACAAACATGATTCCATGTACAGGAGGCACCTAGAGTCATCAAATTCCTAGATGGAACCATGTGTGGTGGCACACACCTGTAATCTCAGTGAGGCTGAGGCTGAGGCTGAGGCAGAAGGATTGCAAGTCCAGGGGCAGCCTGGGCAACTTAGTGAGACCCTGTTTTAAAATTTAAAAAAATATATAAAATATTGGGGATGGAACTCAGTGGTAAGACACTCCTAGGTCCAATCCCCAGTACCACCCCTGCTAAACAAAATAAAACAAAACAAATCAAAACAAACAAACAAACAAACCCTAGTAGAATGGACCTTAGCAAGAGTTTGAGAAAACGAAAAATGTTCTGGATGAAGTGGGGATGTGTGGTTGTATAATGGTGGGAATACTTCATGCTGTGGAACTGTACACTGGAAAATAGTTAAATGATCAATTTTATGTTACATGACATTTGATGTTATATAAAATCACTTTCCCTGCCCCCAATAATACATTACAAATTGTGTCACAAAATCATGTTCGGAGGGAAGATGGAGCCCCGTGGTCTGCCTGATCATGCAGTAATGACACATGAAAGGTTGTTATGATAATATTTGTTACTCATTATGAGTAATCTCATATTGAACCTCATGAACACACTGAGGCAGGCACTATTACTGCCTGACTTTATAGCAGAGGAAACTTGGCAAGGTTAGGTTCTTGGACCAAGATCCTGCAGCGAGATTTGGTGCAAGGCAGGAGGTGATCCTTGCACTATCTGCTGCATGGCTTCTACTTGTTGTCCTCTGCCTATTGGCCTGCAGGAGAGGAAGGGGAAGGTTATCCAGAAATGGAGCCAGTTGAACACCTATAGAGGGATGTAGGAATAGGATTCCCCACCCTCCCTCTCTTTTCTCTTATCTCTACTTGCCTTCTAAGAAGAGTGCTGGCCATGACTAGCCAAGACTCCTCCCTCTGCATTTGCTATGGAATAGCATGTGCAATAAGCCAGCTCCTCTGTGGCTCTAATAGTTTGAAGAGTTTACATGGGCAGTCATCATAACTGAGTAAACATATTAAGCTAGCAAATAAATCTTTGTGAGAGCAGTACGTTAAATGGTTTCCTGCATAATAGTTATTAATGCATTGTTATAACTATATTTCTCATTTTACAGTAAACTCCAAGAAAAAAAAAGATTTATTGAGCTCTTGGGTCCTTGACAGTAGTATGTTGAATGGCAGTGCAATTTTTCCAAATTTGCCAACACACTTTGCACGTATAACTTTTTTTGGAGTTGGACCAAATGGACCCTTTTAAACCTCTGATAAGTTAATATGACCTTATATATGTATAGCTACTTTTTCAAGTTACTTCACTGGGCCATTGCCACTATTCCTTCTTCTTCTCAAAGGACCCATTTAAGGAAATGTGAGGGATGGATATGGGGGTGGTCTGTCTTCATTTAATAGACAAAAGAAAGAGAAGAATCAAGAGGCCAAGAAACATTTTTCTCTTATTCAACAACTATTTATTCTATATCTCTTCTGTATCAGTCCCTGTTCAGGACTCTAACCCTTGATCAATGTCATCAGCAAGCTTAGGTTAGACCCTAAGACTCCTGATGTCCTTTAGGACTGGGTCTTGCCAACTGTTTCTAGAAAATGACACTTCTGAGCTGTGAGGTTTCATGGGTTATTACCTGTATTTGACTGGTGTCTGACATTTCCCAGGTTAAAGAAAGAGATTTTTATCATTTTTATCATATCATCAAGGGCCTCTGCCATAGATGAAGCACCAGAATCACCAGACTCTCAAGCTCTCAATCTGTTCTTGCAAAGGGCTCTCTCAAACCATTCTCATGGACTGAGGCTAATTGGGAGTTTCTTTTGGGGGGCTGTTATCCAGCCCTTGCTGCCTTTCTTGGTTAAAACTTTCCATCAGGGTCAAAAGCTACAACAGAGAGAGGCGTTTGTCTTGAGCAAGGCCATTAGATGGTACAGTAACTGCTTTCAGATGCTGCTAATGTGGCCTGGCATTAGTATTGTGACCCAAAGTTGAAAAGCTACATATTACATTACAACCCTGAACCAGCCAGCCTCTAGCCACCAGTGTATTTTAGCAGAAAAAGGAAGGAGGATAGGGTGACTTATGCACTCGATGGAACTTAGAAGTAGGTACTGGAAAAGCTTAAGAATGGAGCTTCAGTTTCTAGAGATACTTTTTTAAAATGCATTATCCATGTCAATGTTGATACATTAATATCAGTGATGTCATCATATTATTCCTGGAGTATAGCAAACATCTATGTGCATATTATATATGAACATATTGTGACTATGTGTATATTACAAAGTTTTAGGTCCAGATTTTTTTTAATTCCTTTGCTGTAAAGGATGCAATCTTCATTAATTTGTTTGACTCCACTAAAAATTAGCGCGGGTCTGAGACAAGAGTCTTAGAAAGTTAAAACTCACTTCCTTTCTGGGTGTCAGGGTCCACTATTTAGCCACCTTTGCTTTGGGAGGCTCTGGGAGTCACCTGGGCTGTGAACGCTGGGTTATTCAGGTAAGGTGGAATGTGAACACAGAGAATAGAAAGTACAATGGAGGTGGGCTACCTGCTTGTTTTGATGTGGTAGGCATCTCTCCCTACAAAATGCTACTCAAAAGTGAGTATCTGTTGGTCAAAATACTCTGAGGTTCTATGACATCAGGATTTGAAGAGAAAAATAAAAAGAAAGTACTAAAAATGAGGAGATGTAGTTTTGTGGTAAGATGCAGAAAGTTACTGAATCCAACCATGGTTATAAAAATAAGAGGTCATTTAGCCTAAGTTCTAAAATCTCTAATTTTATTAATGTTAACTGAAAAATCTCTTTTGTTCAATTTTTAATTGTTTCTTCTTTCAAAAGAACTTAAAGGCAAGAGCCCTAAGCATGGAAGCATTGTTTTATTCAAAGGTAGGGAAATAGTATTCTGTGAAATTTCAGTATTTGTTCCCAGCAAATACATTCATATTCTTTTTTTTAATAACTTTATTTTTATTTGATTATTTTTATATGGTGCTGGGGACCGAACTCAGGGCCTCACATATGTGAGGCAAGCACTCTGCCACTGAGCTACAACTCCAGCCCATTGGTATTCTTTTGCAAAACATATTTGTATAGGGACAAGTAGTATCAGGTCTGTGGAGGTCATATTGGAACTTACTAGGAGATAGAACATTATTGTTCATGGAAGGGGACCAGAGGAGTTCAGGAAAGATGCATCCCTGCCATCTGCCACGCCCAGCAGCAAGGCTTCTAGGGACCGGGAGGGTCAACTCCTTCCATAAATGGTGCCTTCAACTGCAATAGAAGGAATTTGGCTGACAGGATGTGAGTAGATGATGGGGCTTGTGACTTCCAGGTAATTCTTTCTATGACTTTTATAGTTTATATTTACTTCTGAGTATAGCCTGGCATGAAACTTCTGTGAATAGAGGTTTGCAGAGGTCTGTGGTAGCTTATCCAGGTATTTGCCATAACCTCTTAAAGCACAGAAATTCAGGAGTGTGGCCATTCCCTTAATTTTTTAAACAAATATAACTCTGTCTTTATTGATTCTGAATTCGTTATAGGAGAATACACTCTCTTAATAATTAAAAGAGCATGGCCAAATAACCCTATTTTGAGGTCTCTTTGTGGGGATGGACTGTAGATTGTCAAAATTTGAAGAACATAAGACTATGGTGGGGATGTTTATGTGACGTTGTAAGTGGCACACACTGACAAGTGGCTCAGCTGAGCAATCCCAGGAAGTGAATTGTAGATGAGGTGACTTCCTGGCATCCTTGGCTTTTTGGTTGAATTAAGTCTCTATGGAGACGTCATTACCCTCACTGCATAAGGAAAAAAGGGGTAGGATTCATTGCCTTTTGGTTTTGATTTTGCTTGTCTTGATGTGTGTGTGTGTGTGTGTGTGTGTGTGTGTGTGTGTGTGTGTTTCTCCCCTTGCCTTCTGGTGATGGATAGTGGTGATGGCACTTGAGGCCTGTTTCTGATTAGTAAAATGACTAGGAGAAAAATGCTTGTCTGACCTGTGGAGCCCTGTTTTTTTTTTCTTATCAAAAATTTAATGGCCTTGGGTTCCACATTTTTAGCTGAAAAATGAAAGGCTTGTTCTGGGAGGACTATGACTTTTTCTTGAGAGGGACGGTGAAGGAGTTACCTGAAATGGTGGCACAGAGTTGGATGAGGATTGCTTTCCCCCTGGGAAAGAGCAACCTAAAGGTAGAGGAAGGACCAGGTCAGGTTGTGCCAGCAAGTGGAGGTCCTTTTGGCAGTGAGATTGTGATATTTCTGAGCACAGATTCTTTGTTCCTTAGGAGAGTATCATTCAGAGGTCAAATCTCACTATTCCTGCTATTACAGGAAAAAGACCATTACACCAAAATAATTCCTAAGCTGCATGCTATTTCTGCCAGTGATTTTAGACACATTCTGGAAATATTTAGGGCATATACTAATGTATGAAGCACTGTGCTAGGAGCTCAGAATTTTCAAGTACAACCAAAGAACTGAGTGTGGCTCTGGAGCCCTTCTTATGGGTTTGGGGCTGTATTTTAAATAGCAAGATCACATCCTCAAGACTTTGTGTAAGAGCTTTTTCTTCCTCCTTTCCATGATTATATTCTTGGGTTATTTCTTTAGTCAGCAGTTTCTTGGTGGTTTGTATTATATATTTTTTTTCTTTTATAATTGTGTTAAATACAAAACATATAAAATTCACTGGCTGGGCCATTCTTAAATGTTCAGTTATAAGGCTAAGTACATTCATATTGTTGTGCAGCCAGCACCAGTCTTCATTTCCAGAACCTTCTCATCATCTCAAACTGAAACTTTGTACCCATCAAACAGTAACTTCCCATTCTCCTTAAAGGTGTTTTAAACCAATATAGGATTTGAAACACTCTGGAGAATGTGCTAAAGAGAAATGTCATGATCGAACCATTCATTCACTTACTCTGTTTGTCAGACATCTGTTAAGCTCCTAACATGTACCACCCTCTCTGTTACACTCTACAGATTTAAAAACAAACAAGGCTGAGGCTTTGCTCTGGAAAGTATTAGGGAGACAAATGTGCAATCAAATAAGTACCAGTCTGTGGGACAAAGGGATCAGTGCAAGTGTGGGTGGATGTAATGGGGCACAGCGAGGTGTCAGAAAGTCCAGGCCCACCCTTTACCAGAACTGAAGAGGATAAGCAGGTGTTTGCTTGGTGACAGAGGGCCTGGGGCATCCAGAGAGTTGCAGCTGCAGGGTAGAGGCGGTGAGGCACAAAGCACCTGGAAGTAGCATGTGTAAGCCAAGGTGGCCAAGGCAAAGGTGGAAAGCTGGCAGACAGTGTGGGGCCTTGTGGGCCTTGCCCTGTACCCAGAATGCCTCCTGGTGAAGAATTCTTAAGCAGGAGCTTGATTTGTGCTCAAGGATAAGTTGCTGTCAGCATCAAGGAAAATTGGAAGGAAACAAGACCATAGTTAGAGGCAGGCAAGAAGCTTTAAAAGAAATATCTTTATTTTTAAACTGTTTATTTCACTGGAACTTCTGTTTTCCCAGGAAATATTTTTAAGAATGTCAGATCCTCCAATATATGTGTTTCTGAGTGTGTAAGTCAGCTTTCTATCACTGTCACAAAATACCTGAGAGAATCCATGTACAGGGAGGAAAAGTATTTTGGCTCATGGTTTTATAGGTTTTAGTCCTTTGTTGGTTGGCTGCATTGCTTCAGGGCCTGTAGTAAGGCAGAATACCATGGTGGAAATGTGTGGTAGAGCAGAGCTGCCTATCTCATGGTAGCTGGAAAGTAAAGAAAATAAACAGGAAGGAGTAAAGGTCTCGGCAACCTCTTCAAAGGCATGTCCCTAGTAACCTAAATTTCTACTGCTAGGCTCCATCTCCTAAAGATTCCACCATCACCCAGTAGTGCCCAGGCTAGTGACTAAGTCTTTAACACATGGGCCTTTGGAGCCTTTAGCACATGAGCATTCAGTGGCCACTCAAGATCCAAACTACAGCACTGAGTATGGCAGGGCTCTATGTGTTTCTCTCTCACCCTGGAGTGAATGTTCATCCTTAGATGTTTGAGGTGGTAGTGGAGGAGAGTGGCTGGAGTCCAGATAATCTGGGCTCTAGCCCTGGCTCTGCTCTTCATCAGTGATGTGGTTCTAGAAGTTTACTCAGCCATCTTTCCCTCAGCCTCCACCTCTATAAAATTGGGAAGACAGATCTTTCCTTTTAGGGTTACTGACAAGACTAAATGAGACAACCTTGCTTAAAATATTTAGCATCAGTATGTGGGTAATGTCTGGTAACTGTCATTGCCAAGCTTTATTTCCCAAACCATAACCTCTGGGGAACATGACTCAGGGCTTCAAGAGGGAATTTGTAGCCACTTTTAAAAATGTTCGCATCTGCTCATGTGGTCTAGGTAATTGTGCTCACTCTGGAAGTGGTCAGAGAGGGAAAACAAAAAGAAACCAAATCTCAGAGAGATTCATGCACTTTTTCATGACCAGAGTAAGATTTGGGCTCCTCCTGGAGTCTTTGCTGCAGAATTCTTATTCCCATGGGCCTGATGGGGTGGGGGGTGGCCTGCTTCCTTGTTGCCCCCCATCTCAGCCTATGACAGACCCTGTCAGACACAGAGAGGCCTGAGAGCCTCAACAATTATTGTGCCAGTGAGAAATCTGCCAAAAGCCTCAGAGATCTTTCTATATTAAAATTTCTTCTCTTTATCTCTTTCACATACAATTTTAAGTGCTCTTTTCCCCCTCTTTAAATCACTTTTGTGCTGTTTAACCTCTTTACCCTGATTTTTTTCTCCCTCTTTTCTTGCTCTTTTTATGGTAGTTTCCAGCTAATGGATCACCTGGATAAGATTGCCCCTGGCTTTGTGAGAGTAACAATTAGTGCTCACCCAGAGAAGGTAGCTGCTCCGTTGCTTGGCAGCCTAGGTAGAGAGGGTGGATTGGGCCCATCTCTTTTCATTTGAAAGTTGGCTATTGATTAGCATGGATGCCAATTTACTGCCCCTGCCCTTGACAGCCCCTCTTGATTACATTATGGTGTAAATTTTCAAGATTGTATTACATTGGCTCAGGAGAATTCAGGAGTGAAAAATATGGTAAAGTTTTTAAAAAAAAAAAACCTCACAAGAAAATGAGTATTTCTTCCATTATATTATATATATATATTCTAGGTAATAATAAACATCATGATTGCACCTGAGTATGTTCTGAAAGAAACTCTGTGTCTGTGTGTGTGTGTGAAGCTGGGTTAGTCATGCATGAGGCATGGGGAAACCTAGCAACAGGTTTTAAAGTATTTTCATCTTTGGTTTATTCCTTTTTGATTGATTTTTAAGGAGAAAGCTTGATTTTAGGAAAAGGTCAGACTGTTGGGTATATTGCTATGGCAGGGTCCTTATAGTCTCAGCTTTGTGAGGGATGAAGAAGGGAGGGATTCGAGGTGGCTGAGGAGGAGATGTTGGCCACCATGGGCTGGCTGATGCTAATTTTGTGGGACAGATGGTATATATGCAGACCATTAGGTGTTTAATAATATGAGGTCATTCTTTTTTCTTTTAAATACGTTTATTGAGGTACAATTTGTGTGCTATAAAATTTACCTCTTTAAATGTACAATTTGATGAGTTTTATTGTATTTTCAGTTTTTCAGCCACCACTATCATCTAAATTTTAAAACATTTCCATCACTTAAAAATAAATGTGCCCATTACCAATCACTCTCCACTCCCCTATACTCTGACCACTAATCTACTTGCTATATATAGATTTTGCTATTTTGATCATTTTATATAAATGGAATCATATAGTACACATTGTGCCTGGCTTCTTTCACATAGTAAGGTGGTTTAAGATTCACCATGTTGGGGCATCTATCAGTACTTGTTTTTACTGCTAAATAACATTCCATTGTGTAGATATGCCCATGTTGTATATCCATTCATTAGTTGATGGATATGTGGGTTATTTCTAGCTCTTGATTAGCATGGATAATGCTGCTATGGACATTTTTGTGTATAAATCTTTGTGTGGACATGTTTTCATTTCTCATGGGGTAGAAATGGAGAAATGGAATTATAAGTTGATATGATTCCTCTGTGTTTAACATTTGAGCAATATCCAAACTGTTTTCTAAAGTGGCTGCACCATTTTACAATCCCACCAGCAGTAAAATTCCTTTTTCTACATCCTCTTCAGTGGTTATTATCTGTCTTTTGATTTAGTGGAGGTGTAGTGGCATCACATTGAGGTTTTCATTTGAATTTCTCATTTCCCTAATGGTTAATAAGGTTGAACATCTTTTTGTGTGCCTTTTGCCCATTCATATATTTCCTTTGAAAAATGTTTATTCAGAGCCTTTGTCTTCTTTTTTATATTGGGTTATTTTGCAG